>NW_019175916.1:0-563854 GCF_002260705.1 Seriola dumerili
ACTATGACGTTCTTATGCCGTACTATACCATGACGTTTCAATGACATTTCATGCCATAAAAAAACATGTAATTTTTGTGACATTTTATGCCTTACTATTCTATTATGGTTTTTGATGTTTTTTTGCCTTACTACACAATGATGTTTTTATGAAATTTTATGCCTTACTATACTATGACGTTCTTATGCCGTACTATACCATGACGTTTCCATGACATTTCATGCCATAAAAAAATATGTAATTTTTATGACATGTTATGCCTTACTATACTATGACGTTTTTGATGTTTTTTTGCCTTACTATACTATGACATTTTTATGAAATTTTATGCCTTACTTTACTTTGACATTCGTATGCCGTACTATACCATAACATTTCCATGACATTTCATGCCATTATAAAATATGTAATTTTTATGACATTTTATGCCTTACTATACTATGACGTTTTTTGATGGTTTTTTTGCCTTACTACACAATGACGTTTTTATGAAATTTTATGGCTTACTATACTATGACATTCTTATACCGTACTATAACATGACGTTTCCATGACATTTTATGCCATAATAAAATATGTAATTTTTATGACATTTTATGCCTTACTATACTATGACGTTCTTATGCTGTACTATACCATGACGTTTCCATGACATTTCATGCCATCATGCCATAATAAAATATGTAATTTTTATGACATTTTATACCTTATTATACTATGACGTTTTTGATGATTTTTTGCCTTACGATACTGTGATACTTTTATGAAATTTTATGCCTTACTATACTATGACGTTCTTATGCTGTACTATACCATGACGTTTCCATGACATTTCATGCCATCATGCCATAATAAAATATGTAATTTTTATGACATTTTATACCTTATTATACTATGACGTTTTTGATGATTTTTTGCCTTACGATACTGTGATACTTTTATGAAATTTTATGCCTTACTATACTATGACGTTCTTATGCTGTACTATACCATGACGTTTCCATGACATTTCATGCCATCATGCCATAATAAAATATGTAATTTTTATGACATTTTATACCTTATTATACTATGACGTTTTTGATGATTTTTTGCCTTACGATACTGTGATACTTTTATGAAATTTTATGCCTTACTATACTATGACGTTCTTATGCTGTACTATACCATGACGTTTCCATGACATTTCATGCCATCATGCCATAATAAAATATGTAATTTTTATGACATTTTATACCTTATTATACTATGACGTTTTTGATGATTTTTTGCCTTACGATACTGTGATACTTTTATGAAATTTTATGCCTTACTATACTATGACGTTCTTATGCTGTACTATACCATGACGTTTCCATGACATTTCATGCCATCATGCCATAATAAAATATGTAATTTTTATGACATTTTATACCTTATTATACTATGACGTTTTTGATGATTTTTTGCCTTACGATACTGTGATACTTTTATGAAATTTTATGCCTTACTATACTATGACGTTCTTATGCTGTACTATACCATGACGTTTCCATGACATTTCATGCCATCATGCCATAATAAAATATGTAATTTTTATGACATTTTATACCTTATTATACTATGACGTTTTTGATGATTTTTTGCCTTACGATACTGTGATACTTTTATGAAATTTTATGCCTTACTATACTATGACGTTCTTATGCTGTACTATACCATGACGTTTCCATGACATTTCATGCCATCATGCCATAATAAAATATGTAATTTTTATGACATTTTATACCTTATTATACTATGACGTTTTTGATGATTTTTTGCCTTACGATACTGTGATACTTTTATGAAATTTTATGCCTTACTATACTATGACGTTCTTATGCTGTACTATACCATGACGTTTCCATGACATTTCATGCCATCATGCCATAATAAAATATGTAATTTTTATGACATTTTATACCTTATTATACTATGACGTTTTTGATGATTTTTTGCCTTACGATACTGTGATACTTTTATGAAATTTTATGCCTTACTATACTATGACGTTCTTATGCTGTACTATACCATGACGTTTCCATGACATTTCATGCCATCATGCCATAATAAAATATGTAATTTTTATGACATTTTATACCTTATTATACTATGACGTTTTTGATGATTTTTTGCCTTACGATACTGTGATACTTTTATGAAATTTTATGCCTTACTATACTATGACGTTCTTATGCTGTACTATACCATGACGTTTCCATGACATTTCATGCCATCATGCCATAATAAAATATGTAATTTTTATGACATTTTATACCTTATTATACTATGACGTTTTTGATGATTTTTTGCCTTACGATACTGTGATACTTTTATGAAATTTTATGCCTTACTATACTATGACGTTCTTATGCTGTACTATACCATGACGTTTCCATGACATTTCATGCCATCATGCCATAATAAAATATGTAATTTTTATGACATTTTATACCTTATTATACTATGACGTTTTTGATGATTTTTTGCCTTACGATACTGTGATACTTTTATGAAATTTTATGCCTTACTATACTATGACGTTCTTATGCTGTACTATACCATGACGTTTCCATGACATTTCATGCCATCATGCCATAATAAAATATGTAATTTTTATGACATTTTATACCTTATTATACTATGACGTTTTTGATGATTTTTTGCCTTACGATACTGTGATACTTTTATGAAATTTTATGCCTTACTATACTATGACGTTCTTATGCTGTACTATACCATGACGTTTCCATGACATTTCATGCCATCATGCCATAATAAAATATGTAATTTTTATGACATTTTATACCTTATTATACTATGACGTTTTTGATGATTTTTTGCCTTACTATACTATGACATTTTGATGACATTTTATGCCTTACTATACTATGACGTTTTTGATGATTTTTTGCCTTACTATACTGTGATACTTTTATGAAATTTTATGTCTTACTATACTATGACGTTCTTATGCTGTATTATACCATGACGTTTCCATGACATTTCATGCCATAATAAAACATGTAATTTTGATGACATTTTATGCCTTACTATACTATGACGTTTTTGATGATTTTTTGCCTTACTATACTATGACATTTTTATGAAATTTTATGCCTTACTATACTATGATGTTCGTATGCCGTACTATACTATGACGTTTCCATGACATTTCATGCCAAAATAGAATATGTAATTTTGATGAAATTTTATGCCTTACTATACTATGACGTTTGTATGACGTACTATACCATGACGTTTCCATGACATTTCATGTCATAATAAAATATGTAATTTTAATGACATTTTGTGCCTTACTATACTATGACGTTTTTTGATGTTTTTTCGCCTTACTACATAATGATGTTTTTATGAAATTTTATGCCTTACTATACTATGACGTTCGTATGCCGTACTATACCATGACGTTTCCATGACATTTCATGCCATAATAAAATATGCAATTTTTGTGACATTTTATGCCTTACTATATTATGACGTTTTTGATGTTTTTTTGCCTTACTATACTATGACATTTTTATGGAATTTTATGCCTTACTATACTATGACGTTCGTATGCCTTACTACACTATGATGTTTACATGACATTTCATACCATAATAAAATATGTAAATTTTATGAAATTTTATGCCTTACTATACTATGACGTTCGTATGCCTTACTACACTATGATGTTTACATGACATTTCATACCATAATAAAATATGTAAATTTTATGAAATTTTATGCCTTACTATACTATGACGTTCGTATGACCTACCATACCATGACGTTTCCATGACATTTCATGCCATAATAAAAAATGTCATTTTTATGACATTTTATGCCTTATTATACCATGACGTTTTTGATGTTTTTTTGCCTTACTATACTGTGACATTCTTATGAAATTTTATGCCTTACTATACTATGACATTCTTATGCTGTACTATACCATGACGTTTCCATGACATTTCATGCCATAATAAAATATGTAATTTGTATGACATTTTATGCCTCATTATACTATGACCTTTTTGATTTTTTTTTGCCTTACTATACTATGACATTTTTATGAAATTTTATGCCTTACTATACTATGAAGTTCTTATGCCATACTATACCATGATGTTTCCATGACATTTAGTGCCACACTATACGATGTAATTTTTAAGAAATTTTATGCCTTACAATACTATGACGTTTTTTGATGTTTTTTTGCCTTACTACACAATGAAGTTTTTATGAAATTTTATGCCTTACTATACTATGACATTCGTACGTCGTACTATACCATGACGTTTCCATGACATTTCATGCCATAATAAAATATGTCATTTTTATGACATTTTATGCCTTATTATACTATAACGTTTTTGATGCTTTTTTTCCTTACTATAGTATAACATTTTTATGAAATTTTATGCCTTACTATACTATGATGTTAGTATGCCGTACTATACCATGATGTTTCCATGACATTTCATGCCATAATAAAATATGCAATTTTTATGCCATTTTATGCGTCATTACACTATGATGTTTTCTGATGTTTTTTAGCCTTACTATACTATGACATTTTTATGAAATTTTATGCCTTACTATACTATGACATTCTTATGCCTTACTATACTATGACGTTTCCATGACATTTAGTGCCATACTATACAATGTCATTTTTATGAAATTTTATGCCTTATTAGACTATAACGTTTTCATCAGATAATGAATGTGCAGAGTTGTGTAACAACAAGGCAATCACAATGAGTCTTTCAAGATGATGGCCTCCCAAGAAACTAGAATTAACATAACTCAACTTTCATGGTGTATTCCTGTTGCTACAATATGATGGCACTGAGAAGAAGAATAGAGCTGCTCTGAGGGCACTAAATGGACTTCCTTCTTTTCTGAGGAAATGTGAAGTTTAAAACTGATTATTCAGTTTTTTTCTCTTTTCCTGTTGGTACATTTAACCAACATTTATGACAAAGTGGCCTGTCTGACAAGTCAGCATCTGCAGTAACTGAAAATTATGGTAACAACCCAGTGTCTCTCAGTGTTTTGAACAAAAAACAGCCAAAATGAGTCCACAAAAAGAAAGCATCAGAGATTTTATTTGAGCTCATGGAGCATAGTTTTTGGACACTTTTGGTCCCAAAGCCCAGGGTCCATTCAGACAACAGTGCGGTGGATAGAGTGAAAAATGGCTGGATTTGACGTTTGCTACTGCTGCTCATAGTTGCACAATCATTCACACAGTCATAGCAAAAAGCATGTTATGAGACAGAAAGCAAAGTTCAGTAAGGATTACAGATCATGTGAACAACTTAAGAATTCCTTACAAAACATACATTTTTAAAAACATATAAGAGATGCAACAAAAATAAATTAACCAATATGAGTACGACCAGTAAGGCATCAGGCAGGTGCAGAATAAATATTAGATGTGTACACTTAATCAATGGCATATCAAGGCTAGTTTATCTCAGAGGTAGAGAATGTCCATGATAAGACGACAGCTAAAGTGACCAGTTGTTCAGCACATTTTAAATTTGTGTAGACCAGTTATGAAAAGCATTTGTCCTTGCTGACACCAAATGATTTTCCTTTTCTCAGTTTCAGTTGTACAGTGTAACATTAGAGGTGGAAATATGGGCAAAATTGGTTAAATCGATCAACATTCTCATAATACGCTTGCATAAACACGTATACACAACTTAGATAAGCACTTGCTATTAAGGCATAAGTTTGATGAACTGCAATAAATATGACCGTACTGAATGTGGATGGCAAGACTGGAGTGCAGATGTCACCAGAACCAGCCTGGATCACAGTACAGGCTGTGCAGGTCAAAATGTGTGTGATCGGCAGTTCAGGTGTCACCACAACGTAGGAAAGTCTATGTGGGCAAAGCCAAGGTCCTTCCTCAGCTCCCAGTACGTGTTGTTGCTCAACCAGGTGTCATCCTTTGACTTCCTGAGGAGAACGAACAAATGCCAGACAGTAATGAATACTGTGTGAATAGGTGAGTGCAGTGAAACTGAAATTGTGACACAGTCGGCTGTTAATGTGACAAGCTGCTCACTTGTCTTTAAAGTACTTCCTTAGTGAGAAACAAATAAATCTAGGTATTTAGGTTACCTAAAGAATTTAGGTTGATGTGTTACGTTGTTGTCCTCCAGGACTCTTCGTCTTTCTCTCTGCAGCTGTTCAATCCTTTGTTTGTGCTCCTCTGCAGCCTCCAAGTTCCCTTCCTCCAGCAGTCTGCCAGCCAGACACAGACATTCATTACACAAACATAGCAAAACATTAATCTTCAATATTCAAATTTAATCTTCATTTATGTTTTTTGGCTCTGCATCATTGTTGCAAGATAACTTAATTACAGATAAATATGAAAACACATAACTCAGGATACTGAAGGACTAGAAGCAGTGACATTTTTCTACTTTGATGCCAAAGTGGAGAGATTGCTTGTTGTTTCTGCTGCGCTTTGTGGCAGCACTGTTTAGTTTACAGACTATTAAACCTAAAAAATGTGAGATAAAATTAGTTTGATGGCTCTGAAAGCCTCTGCAGTAACTTGCTATTCTTAACATGAGTATCAATGTGCCTATTTTTGTGCTATTTTGATCATCGGGTAGGGTGTGCATTTTTCAAGACAGCCTGTCAAGACCATGACTAAGATGCATGATGTAGGATTATAAAAGATGCGTTTGCTTAGATGCGTTTTGCTGTTTTTTTATATCAGTTTTCTATGATAATACTCCGACAGAAATCTCACTCCCCATGTTTCCTTCAGTCTTTTGCCCTGACAGAAAACAGTGTTTTTTTTTCCCTTTCATGTTTTTGCAGAAAGTTGATAATTACCAGATTGCTTAAGTGCATATGAATACAGTATTTTTTTTTTTTAAAGTTTTTCCTCTTACCTTTGGTCTACTCGTAGTCTGGTGTCTGTGGGTGGTAGCAGCAGCTTCAGAGATGGGTCCAATTCATTCAGTTCAATAGCAAACTTGGTAAAACCATAGTACTGCTCATGGTCTACTGGCATTGCATCTGCATTGCAAACAAAGAAATAGCATCCACTGTTTTAGATACTATAATAGGGAGATGTACATTATAAAACAGCTTTTGATGCACAGTTATTAAAGAAATACACACTTGCTCTCCAGATGCATGTGGCTGCAGGCGGGTCTCCACAGAAAACTGCTTCATGCCACTTTCCAAAGAGTCTGTGGACAACCTTCCCTTTCTGATCTGTGATAGTTCCCTCCACCTCATTCACACTTGAATTCCAGTATTTGGCCTGTGAAAAGAATTGACAAGTTATAGAAGAACATAGCGCTGAGCAGTGGGGTTCTCCTTGTCTAAAAGCAATTAACCGTCTCCTCTCAGTAGAGGAGACTTCCATGAATCAGACACTGAAAACATCGAGGGGTTCCTGCTGCCATGCAGGTGGGGAGCACCATCTGTGTAGACAGGTTTATGGACTAATGATGGAACTACAGCACCTACTGTCGCAATGGATGACACTGAATTATATACAGTATAAAGAAAAATGCCTTTTTCACTGCTTGGAGGTTATTTTGATCAAACCTCCTGGGGCTCACAGAGGGATGTCTACCAACACAAACACCAACACATATTACAGAAAGAGAGAGCTATGGCATGAAGGACCCATAATATTGTGGCTTATAAATCACTGCATCTTACAGTATTGTATAGACATCTAAATGATGTGTAGGTGGGACATCAATCCTAAGGGCTTAATACTTTGTGCTGCCACATGTTCCCAGAGCCACAATGGTTGTTGGTATTGAAATAAACATGGACAAAGTTTAAGAATTGATTTTCTCCATTTCACTACTCATATATAAATTAGAATTTTCTGATCTAGCAAATTTAAATCCAGTGCAAAGCTCCTCTTCACCCCAGCTGTTGCTCTCCCGCCTAAAGTGATTGTAAACACAATCAGTTTGGGACTAAAATGAACATGAGACACTGCTGGCAGTATGGGTGCTGTGTCTAGAATGCTCCTTCTCTTAATAAAACCCTGTGTCTTCAGATAGTGAATGTTGCATTAATTAAAAGGAGTCATTAGAGGTGGCGAGGGTCATTAGGGTGGGTGCAGCCCTGCATACACCTACTAAATAGAATTTTTCACTAAAAATGTTTTTTTTTTTTTTTTGCTAATTTGCCTCACCTTAACAAAAGTGATCTTGCACTGGCAAATATCACTGCTGGAGTTTCTGATGCAGATCTCCCCATAGTGCTCAATCCAGCGCTGTCCACTGAGAATGTTGTGGATGCAGGACGTCACCTTGTTCCACTCATAGTGGTCTCCAAATCTAGAAAAAGATAATTTAGAACAATACTCCTTTTACCTGTTCCTTTATGCCTGTAGACATTTCTTTTAATTGACATGCTCATTGGTTTGTGCAGTCTGTGTATGTGTGTCTGTCTGTCCACTCCTGGAATAAATGAGACAGTTGAGACTCACTCTGGCAGAGTTACATGAGTGGTGCCCACAGGAACAATCTCCATTGATTTCCCCCAGAACTTGTTCTTACACCTCACGTCTGCATAAATCAATCAGAGAAAAGCATTGTACACATTAACATTCATCCCGGACAACCAGCTGCTATTGTAATCTTTATGGTTGCTGAGAATGCATCCAGCTAATTTATATATACTCCAGTACCTTGCCAGAACACAAAGTTTTTAGACTCCACATGGCAAGCTGAGATCGGTGGGTGATGGCTAACCTGATGTTGTAAAGGGGAACAAAGAGTAGCGTTAGTCCACTGATTCAATGAATGCTCCCAGTGAATTATTATCATAATACTGCAGTTGTTGCACTGTTGGCGGCACAGAAATTGGGATTCATGCATACTTGCTCTGCAACAAATCGAAAGCCTTTGTCTGGCCGGTCACATTCATACGTCTCTCCCAGGACGGGGTTGAAAGGCTTTCCCCCAGTTCTGTGGTAGCTGGATGCATAGCCTGATACAACAAACGTAGCTATGTATACCTACATAAAGACAAAACAATAGTTAGTACTGCTTTATTCAGAATTTTTATGACTGAATAATAAGTTGCCTATATTGAGGTAGAACAAAAAGCACAACTGGGACATAAAATTGATCTTGTGAAATCCTTAAGGATTAAAAATAATCCTTGAGACTATCAGAACACAGAATAACACACATACAGGTATCTGTCTGAATACTCCTCCAACAGTTGCACTTAGCCTGGAGATCACTGAACTACTCCCACATCATAATGGGAGGACAGAGACTGTTGCTGAGTCTGACTTCAACCACTTCCCATAGCACATTAATACACTGTATATATGCACATTTGTCCACAGGCTGTATCTCAACACGTCCCACACAAAAATAAACTAATGTAAACTAATAAACTGCACATTTGCACAGTCAGTCATAACATAATAAACAGGGCTGGCAAACGCCGTTGTACTGGACAATACCTCTGACAGTAGGCTGCTGCAATGTGATAGGTAATTCCTACAACTGTGCTTGATAATTTTCCTCACACCCTTCTTTCAATTGATAGAAGTTTCTCTCTTCTGGTATTGCTATTAAATAATAGTTTAATTAGCTGATACCCCTTGTGTCATTGTGCTAAACATAAAGCTAGAACCAGCAGGTGTTTATCCTGGTGTACAGACTGGAAGCAAGGGGAAACAGCTGACCTGATTCTGTCTAAAGTTTAAAAAAATGTGTTTGTGTAGGGATTAAACAACTCATTTTTTTTAACATGTTAACTAGTGAGCTTTATAGGTGCTACAAAATTTTTTTCAAACTTTGGACTGAGTCAGGAGGCCCATTGAATGCCAGAAGAACTGCTCACACACTCAAACAGCAAAAAGTGAATTTGCCATCTCACCATACGTTCAAAAGGGTCCTGTGTGTTAGCAGCTCTGTCTAGCAGCTCGCTGTACTCCAGCTCTTCACACAGTCTCTGCAGGGTGTTGAGTGGCTCATTAAGCTGCACAGGCATCGCCACTTTGGACAGGTCTTTGCCGATGTTGTTCCTGAGGATGTTCCACAGGCTGATGGTGCTGTTGTTGGGGCTGGGTGACGGCAGACAGGATCTACGCTGACAAAGGGCAGCACCCTCCTCTACAGACCCTGTGAACAGATGGTGTATGAGGTCAGGTAAGACACTGACAGCTCTCTGCGTAGTGAAAAAGCGAAGACCAAATGATATTTGTAACTGAATCCATGAAATTGCACTTGGGCCAGTATTGTAGCTCTTTGTTCCACAGTTTACCTGAGTTTGGTCTCTCACTTTCTGTCCCATTGCTGAAGTTGTCCATAGAAATGTTGTCACTAATGTCACTGATGTATGAGTCATCCTCTGACACCTAAAAAAAATAAAAAATCCAAACTTTAGCTAATAGATAATAGATACACTTTTAATACCACCTGCAGCAAGGGACAGGGCAGTTCTCTTTCAACACCCTGTCACGTCAGCAGCAGATCTGAGGCGCTGGAGATGAATGGTCCCTTAGGACCTGGTGACAAATTTGCACCTCGACTTGCTGTATTTTTAGATGAAAGTAATTAACTTCCATTTTCACATTGCTTCCGCTCCAGCTGCTATCTGATCAGGCATGTTGCATGAACACTGAACAGGAGGAAGAGGAGAATGGAGCAACAGAGAGGAGACTTGTTTCATGACACTCATCATAAAAACTTAAGACGTAAGACTCTAAGATGCCTGTTCCATAATGTTGAGATGAAAGGCATGTTTTTCTCTTTGCAATAGAAAGATACCGAATTATCATAATAGGTTGAAATGTTTAATGCATCTTGCAGAAGCACAGAGACAGAACTGATGAAACGTCGCAGAGGCAATAAATAAATTCAGAATAATTTACTTTTAGACTAAACTGTCTGGATTTATTTTCCTCTCTGTTGTATCATGCAGCTCTTCTCATCAAACAATAGTTGCAGCAGAGCTGGTATTAACATTTTGGTTGTGAACAAGAATAATTACTCCACACATTAACAGCTGTGATGATTCCATTATACAGCCCTAAAACGTCAGTGTTGAAAGTTTATGCCGCTGAGTGCGAGTGTTCATGGGCACAGTTTAACATTTACTCTTACCTCATTTTCAGAGGAACTAGCAGACAGCAGAACTTCCTGTGCATCAAAGAACTCGGACAGAGACTCTGCAATTGAAGCTCTGCTCTCATTGGATGCTTGGTGCACGAGGGGACGCGATTCATCCGCAGAGTCCTGTTTCTAGGAGACATAATGTCCACAGCTATAATTAAGAGCAAGAAAAGGGCGACATTATTGTAGCCAGGGAGGGTGGCAATCACGGGGTAATTCAGAATACAATACTATAGATAATGAAAGTTTCACAGCACAAAAATGTATTAAGTGATATATTGAAAGACAGTCATCTATAATAAAATACAGTGTATCACCTTATATAGTAAGTTACTGCAGTATAACCCAGAGGATTTCTCAAAAAGCAGCAATCAGTCATACAGTGAACTATATGCATTCACTGCATTATAACAGGCTTTCTCTTTCTCTTTCTTTTTATTCACAGCAACATGTCCATGTGTACCATCATTTGAATGCCATAAACTGGCCAAATGATGAACCTCTAAAAATCTGAACACTTCAGAATGTAATTTTGTGTAAAGGAAGTATTCAGCTACAGATACAGATCAATTTTGCAAAAGTATATAAAGTATTGTATCAATCAAATGTATTTCTAGAGACTGTATCACAATATATTACTGTATTAATTGTTAAGAGCCAGTCAGTTGTGCAAGTTTGCAACAAGTGTGCAATATCACAAACTCTCTCTGGCAAAGCTGAGGTTGCTCACATACAACAAGATGCACATTTAAAAGCACAATATTTAAAAATGTTACAGCATTCACAAAATTCTTCTTACAACAACAAAAAAAAACATGCAACCAATTACAAAAATTAAGTATTTTACACAGAACCACACATGGAAGTGAGCATGCCTGTCTATCCTTTGTTATTGCAGGAGATAATCTAAGCGCATTAGTTTTACACTGTGTATTTAACAAATTTCCAGGGACACAATTAAGCAGATCAGCTCACTCTCTGGTCAGCAAATCTGATTAAGTGAGCAAAGAGCTTCCTTTAGGAGACAATCATGTGACACGCAGTTAGAAATCTTCCTCTGAGCCGTGTGTGTGTGTGTGTGTGTGTGTGTGTGTGTGCGTGTGTGCGTGTGTGCATGCGTATATGTGAAAACACAACCACAGGACTGAGAGGAAGCACTTTTTCACTGGAAAGAACAGGAATTAACTTATTTCAGGAAGCAGTGCGTTTCCTGGCAAGTGCGTGGTAAAGAAAATTTTGTTGACTTTTCATAATAGTCATTGTCATCATAACACAAAGTGAGTCGAGTGAGGGGGTGAGAAGAGTGCAACATTTGTTGAATCTGGAAGAGAGGGAAAGGACAGCTCATTCATTCTGTGGCAAATTCTAGACTGTGTGGGATGAAAAAAAAAAAAAGATAATAATAATCATCATGATGGTGGGGGACAGGGAGGAGAGTCACTGCATTCCTTCACCCACCTGCACAGGGGCAGTGAGATTTATTAGTGTGGGCTCTACGATGTGGGACTCAGCATGAATCTTGCAAAGGCGTTCTCTCAGCTCAGAGTTCTGGGCTAAAGCCTGGAAAAATAACCAGTGTAAACATCGTTTAAAACACACACCCAACCAATACTGAAAGCTGAATTGAATTTCTTGTTTTAACTCATTTACCTTTAATACAGAGACATGTGTATGTGTTATCAAAGCAGACATCATACAGGAAGCAATGGGAGCCCAAACTGCATTACCTACCCGATACTGACCCTATGTGAGGTGGAGTAGGTAGAAGCTGAGTAATCAGGAAGAAAAGCTAACACCCAGCAGGGTATTTTAAAGACAAAGTAATGTGTTGGCGTAGAGAGCACACAAGTTCTAATGTGGCAAAAGAAGTCAGCGTATCAATGTGTGTAGAAAAAGACAGAAAATAGAAAGAGACTCTGGGTGGGAGGCAGCAGCCACTGGAAACATAACCGTTGAGCATGATCTTGTTCAGGTGGGCAGACGTCACACCAGCAGCTAGTAATTCCTCTAAAAGGCTTGTGAATGTGTCACACCTGACAAGTGGCGTGAGAGCAGTGTGATGTATGGCTACTGACTGGTTAAGATTTCTGCATCTGTGCATGAGTACGTTTTGCTCCACGTACCGTTGCCAGTGCATTCTTCAAGCCAACGACCTGTGGTGAGGTAGGGGGACATGTTTCGTGGTCCAGACATTGTTTTAGTCTCTCTCTCTCGGCCGTTAGTGAACTCAGGGCTGACTTCATGGTGACATGCACTGCAGCAACGAGAGAAGAAGAGGTGAGTTTCAACTGGAAATCAATTTGTATCCACTGACAGTCTATCACACCATGCTACTAATAAAATGGAACAAGAGTGAAATTCTGATTATCTCCCATCTCTTGGCAAGCTTTGTTTTATGACATTCATTTTACCACGCACTTCATAATCGGTGCTTGGGAAGCCACATTAATGAAAATGCTGGCAATATTAATGCGTCACTGTATTGGATTAAGCTCATCACACATCCATAGCTTCATAATTTTGAAGGTACATAAATTTTGTCAATTTAAATGCCAGCAGCATTGACAGCTATTCCCTGGAGCAACTTTAAAACCGTGATACCATTATGTAAAACACAAATCAAATGTCATTAATTCATGTCAAGCATCAGGTATCTGATTATACATTTCAGTGAAGAGTGGCAGAAAACTAAATTAGACCCATGTGCAGCAATCCTGTGTTTACAGAGATTTACCAAGCTTTGTGGTTCAGAAAGAAACAGCGTCTCACACTTAGTAACAGCTAGGGGAAATGCTGACAGGGAACATCGTCAAAATCCTAATGAATGAAAACTGAGAGAATTTATCAGTAATTAACAGCTGCCATGGCTGCACCATTGTCACTTCTATCTATTCTAAACAACAACACCATGCCAGGCTATCTTACTTGCAAATAAGACAGCGGGCAAACAGATTTATGGGTCTGAACCGAGGCATCTGAAAAATTTTGCACTTGAAGAGTTTCTCTGTTTGTAAAAATATCTTTAAAATCCTGAATTTGAAAATCAAACTGTTAATTCAAATAATTTACTCACAGTTGGTGGCAGTACGGCAGAAGTCCTCCTGCAGCTTGGCCACATCAAAAGGAGAATCCAGTGATTCAGGGTCGGCCTTGTCGTTGCCGAGTGCAGCGGTGGAGAGGTTGGGGTTAGAGGCATGGAGGCGGATAGTGCCAGAGGAGATGCAGCTGGGTACCTATGGTAACGCAGGAGAAATAGAACTTTGAGGGACTGGCACTAAAAAAAGATTAAACATGATCACACTTCAACGTTGTTTACCTGCAGAGTTGTTTTGACATCTTTGTTGTAGTTTTTAGTGCGCCATTTCCTTGGAAGTCTCTTGTCCTTCTTGGGGCTGTCAAATGTAGACGCCTAGTGAACAATAAAGAAGATATTCATATTTGAGACAGAGCATCTTCATAGAAAGCGTTTCGTAGGAAATTATTCCACAAATAGCTGTGCAAGATGTTGTTTTTGATGAAGTTCTAATGTATATTCAGTAGCAATTGACTTAAGGGCAACAAAAATTATTGGTGGAGAGAAATGCTAAGAAAAGAGACATGTTGCTATGCTTAAAATTCACAGTCAACTGGTATTTTAGGTGTGATTCATTTACAGCACATTTCCTCAGACTTGATCTCGAATTGCAATAATGAAGACCAAACCTGCTCTGCATGTGAAGGTGAAAGGAATCAGAAACAGAGCGCTGACCTGCAGGGCTTGGATAGATGGAGCCGAATAGGTACGATGGAGGACTTCCATACTCTGAAGCAGGTGGTTGAGCTCCAGCAGGTAAGCTTCACAGACCAACAAGTCTGTTGAGAGTAGGAAAAATATCCACATGGAGAAAAGATGGTTAAGAAGTGGGAGAAGGGAAAAAGAAAGCGAAGCGGCATTGAACAATTACAGAGACACATCCACTAACCCTTCCCAGTACAGGCTGTAAAAATGGCCCACAACATTGAATTCAGTGACTCTAGAAGATAGAAGTGGGTTTACAATGAGCATCCATAGGTTTGAGATGACAATCTTTAAAAGTTCACATCTTCTGCCAAGACATTGGTCATTGCTTCAGCACCCTTATGCAATAGGGGCAAGAGAGCAAAGCTACACTAACTAACCACGAACAACACGAAATCTGCCTGGGTCAGAAAGATGAGAAGGTGAGTCAGTGAGAATGAGGTATCAAGTTGTATCACCCTAGACTTGAAGAAACGTTTGATGATCGTAGAGACCCAGGACAGTTGTATCATGGTGTCTGTTTGTCTCATGGACGTGACGATCAATTGACTGTGTACAAATGTGTGACTATAAGCTATTGTGTAAATTTTCCTTACTTTCTGGTTTACAAAATCAAAACTTTTCGTTTGACAGCTAGGGGAAAGTGTTGTCAGTCCATCATCAGGATACTAATGAGTGAAAACTGAGACAGTGTATCAGTAAGCAACAGCTCCCTTCTTTACAAACAACACCATGCCAATCTTGTCTAACCTTTAGTAGTTTGCTACGACAGCAAACAGAGAGATTTATTGGAAGTAACAGCATCTGACAAATGTATAAAATGAATTGAGGTAGACTCAAAGGTTAGATCTGTCAATGGCTCATAATAGAGCACAAACCTCCACAAACACTGAACAATTCTCCATCCTCTCAGCTGCAGCCTCTCTACAGGTTTATGTTTATTAATGATTTTTCTCAGGTTTGATTTTCTAACACTAACAATGCAAATGAGGTTAGTGTGAAACTTGAGATTTCTGTATGTATACCTTATCCAGCAGCACAAGAATGCATCTTTTAACTTAAATAAAAGATCCAGCCAAAGTTTAACCAGTGGCTGCAGCTGGTCCCTAAACCCCAGCCAAATCAGGCCTAAGTATTTTATCACCCTGCTCAGAACTCAAGAGACAGGGTTTGAAGTCATATAAAATTATGTAAAATCAGCAAAGAAAGTGAGCAGTGCATCAGCTACTAGTGCAAGTCTTGCTCTGTTGTCTCACCTTTGGAGCACTTGTCCATGTCGTCAGATGACTGGAGCCAGGCTGTTACCTTGGCCTGGCTGTTGCAGCTTAAAGGGAAGGCTCCTACAGAATGCACTGTGGACTGCCGTCGTATAGGTATGCACTGCAATAACAAACAGACCCAAAGGTCAGACCAATAACAGCACTGCCTCGTTCATAAAATCCCTCAGTAGAGGGGTTTCGACTTCAGTAAATACTGCTGATGAAACAACAATAATCATGAGTTCAGCCTTTACTTTAAACAGACCACATAGTTTTCAGACATTTACTTCTACATTTACTCATTTGGCAGACACTTTTATCAAAAGCGACTTATGAATGAGGGACAACACTAAAGCTTCAGAGCAGTAGGAGAGCTTGGTGTAAGTACTAAGTACTACATCTCTTCAATAATTGCAAGACCACACTGTATGCTGTGTAGTGGACAAGTATACCTTTCTGATAGAGGCACTCTCAGCCATGCTGGGGGAGTTGGGGGAAGGGTAGTGGGGATAGTAGAAGGACTTCTCATTAGGGTACATGGCAATCTCATTTTGCCGATAGAGCCGATGGTGGCGCAGCTTGGACACCCATTCATCAAACAGCTCCTGTGACTTAATCTGCAGAGCAGATTCCACAATCAGAAATCAACACAAGGACAAGCAAGGTGGAGGAGGTGTGTGCAGGTACGGAATGAGCCCCCCCCACACACACACATATACAACAAATGAGGTCATTTTAAAGTCATTTTAATGTAGGCATCTGTTCCGGGAATCAAAAGGGAATTATTTGATTAATCCATGTTTTAACTCACTTCCTGTAAGACAGTGGGGGGCAATGCCTTATATTCATTAGCCTTGCGATTTACCTTCAGGTGATAGATGTTTTCCTCGGCATCAAGATCGATGCACTTGGCTTTCTTCTTAATGGCCATGACAGAGAGACCCACGTCAATGCAGCCATGCAGTTTCCCTTTCTCAATCTGCAAGACAAAGTCAACACATGATGCATTTGTATGAGGTCCAGTCCAACGTATTTACACGTTGGACTGGACCTCATACAAATGCAACAGAGTGCTATTCAGTTTTTAAATACATTCAGTTTGTTTGTGTTCAAAGCAGCAATAATAGTCCTTTATTTGCTGAGCCTTGGCCAGGCAGAGTTTCTGAATGACTATAATGGATATATTATTATGTGAGACTGGCAGGTGAAATACAATGTGCGATCCCTATCAGTGATGAGGAGATGGTGAGGGAATGAAGGCCTTTTGTATTTACAGGCACTGATAGATATTCTGGGAAAGACAGACAGCAGTACAACAAGAGCGTTACAAAAGACACAAAGTGTCCTTTGTAATCTTCTGTAACTGACAGGCCACAGAGTATTCAGCCAGCAGGCTTTTGTACTCACATCAGCACTACACTTGCCATACTTCAGGATGCCCTTGTCCAGGAAAAAGTATCTCTGTGGGGAGAAAGAAGGAAAGAAGAACAGTGAGCGAATGATGAGGCAGCTGGGATGATATGCAACATCCCTGACAGCAAGTCTGAAGTCACTGTTATGACTCTGATCATGACATAGTCAGCCTCTTGTTAATGTCTCTGCAGTGAGATGTTTGTCATCGCAGGCTCTTGTCTTGCATCTGCCCCCCTTTATTACTCTTCCTCTCACTCTGCTGTAATCTCTCTCATCCATTCTCTTTCTAAATTCTTGATGCTCTTACTAAACATCTCTACAGTACAGACTGTTGAAAGCACAAAGACCTGAAAAGCTCCGACTCTAAGTTTAAGTAAGTCAATACTAAGTGAATACAGCTCTATCAACCAACAAACCATCAGCTAATGCCTCTGAGAGGAACACCAAGATATCTAGACAGTATCATCCCAGTGAAAGCTTTTAGACTAAGTGTGAAGAGGCACTGACGCAGGTCACATGTGACTCCTCTCCTCATCCACTGCATAGGATGGTTCAATTAGTTTAAAACAAACAAAAAAAAAAAGCGTCATGTCATCATATTTTTTTGTGTGAAATGAACTTCCAAAGCTCAGGGTAAAAACCGGGAAATGGAAATGACGTTCAGTTGTCAAGTATGTCTAAAAATACAACATGAACGTCTATCACTCTGAGAGATGAGTAAGTGTAATGAAGCATGGGGTTGTTGGATTATACCTTATGCCATCCCTTCATGGGCCACTTTCTCCTCTTCAGCATGTAGCCGTCCTGTTTCTGGGGCTCCAGGACATTGCCGAAACCTCCCCGCAGGCCCTCCACTATTTCCCAGCTGTCCTGTGGGCATAGATGATGGTGCAATGAGATGACAGACAGACATTAGCGGACACTTAACTTGCGTGCACACATGCAGATTAAAGTCGCTGGGAGGTTTGGTAAAATAAATTGAATGAATCAACCACACAACAGAGTCAAGGTCAGAGTCAAAAGCGTATCGTAATTTTATGTAGATTTTCTGCCTCTTTTCCATGCAGTGTCAGCCAGTCAGTGGGAGGCTGTGGCAGATGAGAGTTTCATTGCTGAGGGGAAAAATGCAGCCTTATGAGGTTTGGTGTCAAGTGTGATGCTTTACAGACTACTTTCACCTCATGGTCCCATTTACAAAATTAGCTTACCTGTCTAATCTCACTCTTCACAATAATCATTTCCTGACTGAGATTAGAACGCTCAAGTCCAAATCCCCTGCAAATACAAGGATTAAGATGATATTTCATCATAGACTAATCCACGTAGCTCTGTCGTGTACTTCAGCTGTGAGAATTCCAGGAAGCAGCATAAACACTATAAACAGGGTTTTGTAATATCTTTGTGGATTTACCGGTTCATAGCACTTTTAGTTGATATTACTCTCTAAACGATCAGTTGATTGATCAGTTATTCAATCAACAGAAAATTGGTGATGCCTCGTTGAAAGCGGCACTCCACTGACTTCACACAAAAAGGTCAGTTTACTCGTCATAGACTCTGCTATGGAGCTTGTGAAAACAATTGTATAATGTCTCTTTTGGCTGTAAAGGGAGTGTCCAAAAGTCTGAAAAACAACCCCTGATGAGTGTGATGGATGTTCTTGCCTTGGGCTTAGACACAGTGCACACAAAGTTTTAACACAAAGTGGGGGTGTGGAATTTGAAAATACATGGGAATTTAACAGGGCAAGGACAAGCCCCAAAGAGCACCGCTGGGCTGTGAAGCAGTTTTGCCATAGTTGCCACACTTGGTATTGCAGTATCACACCGTGCACGCAGGCGAAAAAGACATTTCCCACACACAATCATTAGAAAAGCAGCAGCTGTAAATGTGTGAATACATTTTTCTGAGCATCACAAACACCCCATTACAAACATGAGGAATCAATAAAATTTGGAACGCAGAGAAAAGCCATAATTTTATATAATTTTATGCCATTCATGTGTGCAGGCAGTCAACCAGCTCATCCGAAGGAAATCTCTAAAGTACACACTCTCGGCCAGAGAGGACTCTAACATGTATGCTCAAGGGGCTTTTTCAGATGGAGTGCTATACTGGAGTGAAAGACACTATTGAGTTGCACTGAGGGAAATTAAGGAGGCAGTGCTTTTGGAGCATGACCCATATTAAGGACTAAAAGTCAGACTATGCTGCTGCTTCAATTTTGAACAGTTTTTGTCATTTTTGCCTTCACTGACAGTTTGACAGTGTAGAAATAGACAGAGGAGACAGAGAGAGGAACAACAAAGCTTCAAGTCAGTCAGTTACACGGTTTACATCTTAACTATGAGATCATCTAGACACACCCTTGACCATTTAAAAGAAAACTATCTCTTCTGAGTCTCCCAACTTTAGGGAATTGCAGTCATTAATTGCTAGAGTCATTTATGAAGCAAAAAAATGCAAAACATTCTCCAATTCCCTCGACCCAAACTCATGGTTTTGCTGCTTTACTTTGGGTATATATCACTATCAACTGAATATGTGAATATGCTGAATATGGGGCTTTGTGCTGTTTGTAATGAAAAAGCAAATAGAGGATTGGAGAGTATAATGGGAATACATTTTCACACTTTATAGGCTAAGCACTTAATCACTGACTAAAAGAAATGATAGATTTAACTGATAATGAAAATACTCATTAAGGTGCAGCCCCTGGTAATGCAGTACCTCAGGATTGTACCTTACACTTCATAAAGCTGTCCTAGAGAAACAAAAAGCCAAGCACAAATAATCACGTCACATCTGTCCAGAGGGACTCTGGGTTCTTGGCAGTGGTTTGTAGTGACTGTGTTTGTTAGCTCAGTGTGTCCCTGACTGTTCCAGTATACAGTTCTGGCTAAACAAACTGTATCAGTCAGAGAGGCTGACTGCTGGAGGTGAGGCTGTCTAAAATAAACCCTCGTATCTGAAGGGGGTGGGGGGATGGAGAGGGCGCGGCTTGTGGGTTGCTCTTTCAGTCTCCCTGAGCGCTCGTCGGCGCTCTCTCTGACACACTCACACAGTGAGTCATTGTCACACACTGCCTGGGCTCTTTTCTTCAAGGTCAAGAGACACTTTCACAGAGAAAGCAGTGACATAACTGACAACAAGTTGTGTGCTTACAGGGCTTGCAGAGTTAGCTATAAAGAAAAACTGTAAATCAAGAAATTAAGAAAATGCGGAGACTGGAAAGAGGGGGAAAAAGCTAGGTTCTGTCCAAAGGTAACAAAATCCACCAACAGCACCTGAGCTTTCGAGGTGCTGGTAGGCAGTGTGGATATGTAGCTTTGCTGTTTCCCCATGTTTCCAGTCTTTATGCTGAGCTAAACTCCGCTAAGCTAATTGCCTCCTGGCTCCAGTTTCATATTTGCTGTACAGACATGAGAGTGGTATCGATCTTCTCATCTGACTCTAGGCAATCTGGTGAATAAGTGTATTTCCCAAACTGTTGAACTATTTGTAATGCACTGAGAAATATTTTCTTGAACTGAAAAATAAATTCACCATCTACTGATGTTACAGGGGAAAATGCTCAGCAGACTATTGGATTTTTATATCTTAAAATTGTATTAAAATTCTCTTAGTACCACACGTTTATGCTCTTTCAAGTGTGAAACACACTGAAGGTTCTTAGACCGAACCACATTACACTCTCACTGGGATTCAAAACCAAAAATTTGACTTGGATTTTCTTTGAGGAAATATTAATTCACTTTTTATTGGTGTCACACAACTACGGTTTAAGTGTGGCTGAGGCTTAAGAGGTTGGAAATTGCAATTTCAAGAGCATCTTCATGTATTAATATGTTTGTTCAAAAGTTTTTTTTGCTTCTGAAAACATTCTTTCAGACCCTGTATTTGCTGTTATTCTAAAGTGGTGAAGCATCACTGTCTGTGTGTCCTGTAGGCAGGGCTGGTGTGAAACTTTATTACTCTCATTTCCACATGGAAAAGCTGTTGCGAATAATGAAAAAGTAATGAGTCTGTTGCCTACAGGTAAATGCTTGAGGCAGATGCAACAACAGTTTGTTCTTTGTGCTAATATCTTCACTAATTTGGGTGTGAGGGATATACCTTTGAGGGAATTGTTGCAAAATTGCTTTTTAGTTAGTCAGACCTCTCTCTGAGTTTTTCAAGATTCTGAAGCAGCGATGGAAACAGAAAAAAAGTCTCTTTCAAGTTGTCAGCTTTCAGTCTTTGCTGACTGATTTAATGCAAAGAGAGGCTCAGATGTGCTTGTCTCCTCAGGCTTGCATTTATAAAGAGCCAAATAAAGCCTCGCAAGAAGCCTCTGAGGAAACCACAGGATCTATTAGCAAAAAGTTTGTGTGGTTTAGGCTTTTGGTATCAGGTTATTGTCCTCCCATGACACAGGGGACTGGCAGATATTTGCAATTCGGAAACTACTTAATGAGACAAAAACAAACTTTCCTCCTTCTGTATGTGTAATACCAGGAAAATGATCTGCAAGCATAACATGACCAGACCGGATGTTTGTTCGTGACGCGCAACAGTGTCTTCAGCTGGTGTGAGTTACCTGTCGGCTGTCATGTTTGGATGAGGAGCTGCTGTTGCTGCGAGACAGGGAGGAGATCTTCTGTGACATGGTTGAACTGCGCTCCTCTGAGCCCATCTCGCTGTAGACCGGCCAGTGCAGGCTACGGCTGGAGTAGCAGGAGCATTCCTCGTCTGAGCAAAGATGGAGTGAGGACAGGGCCATGAGGAGAGAGGAAGGAGAGATAGATGGCTTTAATAGGCAACCCCTCTAAAAGCCTTTGAGCTCTGCTCACTGAAAAATGCATTAGGTTATTTAGAGTGATTAGTTTTTCCATCTTCGTGTAGCAGACATATGGGATGTTATGAGAAAAGCTGCATAGACAAGTTCTGTACATCGGCAAACGAAACTGACAGACAAGACTGGAGGACATAAATTGGTCTGCAAGTGAAGAGACCTCAGATTTTAAACATTCATATCTTACCCTTATAGGGTGATGGATTGTATTTAAGGATATGACTCTAAAGCACCCACTAGAAGTACATACGCTCAGCAGTGTTGAAAGACCCTTTCACTTAAGTATAAGTAGCGATAACACATAGCAAAGTACTAATACAAGTCCTTCAGAAGTTCACTTAAGGAAAAGTAGAGGACTACATACGACACAACTATAAAGCTGCTAAATAGTTTTTAGTGCCTAACGATTAATTGGTTAGTTGATGCACAGAAAATTAATTACCAACACGGATTAATAGTTTAAGTCTTTCATCAAGTCAAAATGCAAAAGGTACTTGCAGATGTCACCTACAGCTCGGGGAAAGTGTTATCTACATTTTTCAAACAAAAACAATTAGCTGATGAATTGAAAAAATAGTCAACAGATTCATTTAAAGCTACAATGTTTTACCTCTGATGGAAATAATAAAGCACACGCTCATAATAATTGTACTAAAGAACAGTGCTTGAGTAAAAGTACTTAGTTACTTTCCACCACTGATGTAAACTCAATTGAATAGATACTGGAACTGTTATTCTGTTCATTAACTATAATCTCTTTCTTTGGTGGGATTTTAACCTGTGGTTCAGTATTTGAGAAGATGATGCTGAGTGGTGGCTGCTCTGACTCCACAGACAGCTCAGTGATGGGCGAATAAAAGGCAAGTGTCACATGTAAAGATGCCGTGTGATGTGAGATGAGCAGTGAGACCTAATATCATCACTTCAACGGAGTGTGAAAATAATTGGGCCTCTTTAGAGAATGGCAGCCCTCAGTCAACTGCCACACTTCACACAGTCTAATCAACAGTATGTGCCTGGCCTACCACGTCAGCACATAAAACCACATTTTGCTAATGCATTGTGAGTGGCAGTTTGTCATAGTATGGAAAGCTGACTAACAACCAGAAGTGTTTGTGTAAATCACGTTGGTCCACATGGGAACAAGCAGCAGGTCATTAGTTTAGCTTTACTGAGGAAGCACAGCAATACTGAGTTTTAGGACCATTAGGTTTGACTTTATTACTATGTGACCATCTGTGAGTCTGTCTCAGAGACAAGACAGTTGATGACTATATTTGGTCTATGTTTTTCTTTGAATCACAGTAGTATCTATTTTTTTTGATATTTAATTTAATATGGGAAATTCATGAAACGTCCCACATAAAATAATGCGACTGATATTCAAAGTAGGGCTGCAACTAATGATTATTTTCATAATTGATGAATCTATTTTTTCAAAGAATCTATTAATCATCTAGTCTATAACCTGTGGAACTATAGTGAAAAGTGCCATCTCTAAATAACTTATTTTATCCAAACCCAAATGTATTTAATTTACAAAGGTATAAAACAGAGAAAAGTGGAGATGTATCCAGTGAATGGATAAATGACTTAAATGATAAATAAAATTTCAATATAAATTTTCTACCAATTTACTAACTGATTAATCCCCTTATCATTTTTGCACTTGCAAAACTTTAACTGTAAAACTTTACATAGCTGGAAATCAAAAACTTCAATGACATTTTTAAAAATTTTCTTGAAATTAAAAATTGAATCATTTATTTGGACCCTCTGATTAAGTTAGTGGCCATTTAGCATTTTGTACTAAAAATCAATATTCTTTTGTCACAATACGCTGAGTACACTGCATCCGATAATGAAGCGATGTCAATGAAAGCTCTGGAAAAACCTAGAAAGTTGACCTCATGTTGAGATTTTATTTTTTGTCAAAACATTTTCTTTCTACCAATGAAAACTATTGGACGATCCTGCAAACGGTGTCTCCTCCCAACTTCCTCTGAATCAGACATGCCACGTGTTGACTACCACTTTGAAGCCGCAGCAAGGTTAATCATATTACCTGCTCTGCATCCGCAAGCTTTGTGCTGCATAATGGCCACAGCCTCTTGTGTTGGACAGACAAAAGAATGGTCATCTGAAACCTCCGTCCTTCGGCCAAAGCCTACACCACCTCTCAGTCTGTGGACCACAGGCTGCGGTTTAGACTGACAGGGCTTGACACCCAAAAATCCAGCCACAACAAGCAGATCAAAAGGACACACAGAAAGAAGTTCCCACCAGCAGAACAGCATGTCTTGTGTATTTTGCATCTCATTTATTGCTGCATGTATATAACAGAAACAGACTAAGCTCTAGACAACCATGATTTATGACACATCAAATGTAATCTATCTATGTATCTATCTACCTCAGCTCTGCCTCTCCGTTGCCTATGATTTATTCATCCACTTTCCACAGATCACACCAGCTATATGCAGGTCTATCACACTGTCACCCTTCGGGGCACCCTTTCATCTGATACAACAACACCACTTCTCAGGCTTTCATCACGGTGACAGCAGTATTAGACGTGAGAGCTCCAGTAATTACCCTTTCTTACAGAGGAGCACATGCTCATCAGTGGCAATGAAGAAATGCAGTAAGTGATTGCAATGTAACTATTAAATTACACAGGAGCTGTGTCAGGGATTAAGGTTACTGTCGGTATGGATTTTTACTTCCCTTGACAGTTGTCGCTGTCATCTACAGACTGAGTAACACCAGTGAAGTGACAAGAGATTATAAAAAAACTGTTGACACGTGAAAACACAGACAGTGAAAGTCTAACACACAGTGCAGTAAGCGGTTGTGGCTCATGCAAAAGAGCGGAACAGTCATGCCTTAGACCACAGCCTGGTAAACAGGGGGATGCTGACAGGCAGTGAGTGCTGAGTGTGTTTGTCCAGCGTGCTGCAGCCAAAGAAACATAGGGGATCACATGGACACTGGCAGCTCGTGAGGACAAAACATAAACACAGGCCATAGGGAAAGTTCCAGTGCCATCAAGACAGCCTCATTTTCACTAATGGAAATGGTCTACATCAAATTCACTGGTATACAAAGTTTCAGTGGACAGCAAATGTATAAGTTTCAAATTATAAACACTATATTCACTGTCAATACATCTCACTACACATGAGTGAAGATCAAATGCTGGGACAGATCTTGGTAAAGATTCATCTTCTCACTAACAATTTCATCGGGCTGATATATACAAATACAAAATAGAGAGATGATCTGTGATACTGAACTATTTTCCAAGTGAGATAAAGTTAAGGAAAATACAGAGAAATATCTGAGCATTATTAAGCATATGCGCAAGTCTGGCTGAAGTTCATTCTATTTGTAGAATAATATGTTAATCATTACTGGTAATTTTTCAGGCCATGCTTTACCCTGTCATCGCTTTGTTAAAGGAACTGATATACAGTACATATAAACATGCAGATGTTCTCGCCAAACTGCAGACAAAAGGCTAAATGGTCCTTGTGAAGAGGTGACTGACATCCCTTGAATATCCAGTAAAGTGTGGGTGGGTGGCTCCCACAACTGTTCTATAATGAGAAACCAGCATGACACTTGGACCGGCTGTCCTGATTTTCTCACTCAGCAGCAGCTTCATCTTTTTGAAGAGCAACCAGAGAACCACCATCCTACTCATGGACTGCAGAAAAAAAAGGCGAAGTCCAAAATTTGAGCAAAATGTTTTTTAGTCTCACTAGCTGCATGGCTGTAGAGATGGCAATATCAGCCTGTTGGTCGGTCCACAAATTTGGTACAGACTGAAATATCTCAATAGCTATTGGTTAGCATAAAATTTTGTACAGACATTCACGATTCCCCGATGATATATTATACTGACTCTGGTCATCCCCTGACTCCTCTTTTAGCGCCACCATGAGGACAGAATTACAATTTATCAAGTGCTTTAATTTATGACCAACTACTTGCAAAACTGGTGGCATTCCCATCAGCGTCAGCTATACCTCATGTTTAGTGCTAATTGTTTTGGGGGTGTTTTGCCTTTTTTTATGCAACTTTTTCATGCAACTTAGGTTGCAACCAACAATTACTTTATCTTATTATTGATTAATCTGACAGAATCTAACAGTCAAGGAAATAGTGAAAATAACCTAGAAATAAAAATGTACTCAGGTTGTATGTGTGTGTATGTAAGTATCTTATCAGAATCAATCATAATTGCGATATGTGCTGTAATTAGTAAATTGTTATTGTCTAGTTACGCAAAAAAGCCATAAATATCTGCAGCTGTTTGAAGAAAACGGTTCCCCTTCACCAGCTGCTGAGATTTCTGCCTCTTGGAGCTCATATACGCTCTGTTATGCAACATAAACTCTACCGTTGTTCGTTTCAGATGTACCAGAAAACTGTCAGCAAATCCTTGGTCAGTTATAGATCTTGGCTGAAGTTATAGATGGCTTAATGTCCTCTTAAGCTGCACTAACTAGATTGACAGAAGCTGAAAGCCCTCTATTACATTCTGCAGTTCATGTTGCATATGTTCCTCTGACCATCCCTTGTCTCCATAGTCTGCCACAGGGACTGACAGGCCTAACAGGCTTTAAGGCATCATTAGGATGTGACTCGTCTCATGGTCGAACCCCTACAGTGCAGCTTTCTCAGGAAATAGAGCCATGTTTGCAAAAATGATAGCACTTAAGCTTCTATTGGCAGCTGCTGCGCCCCAGTAATTCAAAGACGCTGGGTGGGAACGGACCGTAAAACACACTCCCACTGCTCAGAAATATGAAATGCACTCACTTTGGGAGAGGCACAGTACTGGCGGAGTTCAGTAATAACTGGTGAGACAAAGTGTGCCTAAAGCTGCTCTAGAGGTGGGTGAAAAATTAGCCATCTTGAAATATAGATAGAATATTGACTTTTATCAAGCTGATAAGATGATATTTAGATAACCTTTCTTCTCTCTCTCTCTCTCTCCTTGCATTTGCACCACACTACTGCCTTTCATTAACTTTGAATCTTCTCCCTCCTGTAGTTTGTGCTTTTCCTCTCTGTCTTCTCTCTCCCTGTCCTCATTCTGCAGGTATCTCTGACTCTGGAGCTGCAGGATCTGGATCTGTCACTGCTTCTTAACACTCAGCATCATCATTATTATATCATGTTATTATCATTATTATCATAAATTGGTGCTGTTATCATTGCTGCTGATATTCTTTATTACACTCATTATTTTCATTATAATAACCATTCTGACAGTGCTTAAGTTGTTCCTGTTCTCTCTCTCTTCTCACTTTCTCCTCTCTCAGCCATTTCTCTCCTCTCAGCCCAACCGATTGAGGCAGACGGGCGCAGACTCTGAGTCTGGTTCTGTCGGAGGTTTCTTCCTGTTAAAAGGCAGTTTCTCCTCCCCACTGTCGCCATGGTGGGAGCTGTTGGGTTTCTCCCTGTAATAGTGTAAGGTCTTACCCTGTAAAGTGCCTTGAGGTAATAAACAGTGGGGTTTAAAAGTCTGAGACCACTTTCCCATTCACTTGAATGGCTCTATATGAATAAAATTGAAAAACTGAAATACACAAAGGTTCACACAATCTCTTAAATAACATTTCATATGGAAACCCCAGCTGAGAGAGTTGAATTATTTTCCAATTCCAGGCCATAAAAAAGCAGTTGCTCCTTGTGTTTATGAGCCCTATGTTTATGAAATAGCCATTGTTTATGTATGAAGCAAACCAAGCTGCAGGGAATACTATAAATAAAAAAAAGACTTTTATTTTATCCGTTAAAATGAATGGCTTTTCAGCTTGAACTGAATCTAAATTGATTCACTTGACAGGCTGGCAAAACAGAATTGTCTTAATAGAAGAAAATCAATGCGGATTTAAAATGGCTCCAAAAGGCAAAAAATCGCTCTAAGCCTCCCTCTGGTCTTTTTTAGCTCTGAAACAATCATCTAAACCTGACAAAACAAATGGCCTCTCCATTTGCAACACACCTAACATGGTGTTGTGGTAACCACCTTATCTCTGCAGTCCATGGGCCACTCACTGACAGCTCATTCCTCTTATTACAGAGCTCTTCAGCAACAAACCAAACTCTGGTAAAACTGGTGAGGACAGTAGAGAGTGATTTACTTTCCCTCTAATGCTGTCCATCCATCATCTGAATAAACCTGAATCAGAACCCAGCCCTGTTTAATTTTGATTGCCTTTAATTTTCCTCTGCAGGACAAAATCACCAGATACTGGTGTGGAATGACCACACAAATTATTCTTCCTTTTTGTCTGCTTTGGAAACAATACAGCCATTAAGAACAAGAAATTTTCTGTTAGCTGCTACACACTGGTCTTTCATTTGTTGCATCTACAAGTTACCACTTTAATGACAGTAATCGTATTACAACTGTGCATTACCCCGCTGGGATGATGCCACTTAGTCTTTGTTATCTCATTACTGAAATGCAGAACAACTCTTTCTTGGAGAGAAAAAGAAGAAAAAAGAAAGACAGAGAGAGAGAGAGAGAGAGAGAGAAAGAGGACATCCTGATATAAAGGGCCGAGGGGAACAGGAGAAATCAGCAGAAAACAATATTCTCCTAATACTTTGGCCCCAGTGAAATCACCTGTACCACAGAGAGTAGTGTGATTTAATACTGCAATATACCTGCTTTTTATTGCTCCATATTTCTTTACTTTGACAGCAGTAACAAGCTGGTGTTATTTCTACGAGGGGAAAAATTCAACTTCATCAAACGATTTAGTGCAATATGAGTGTATTTCGACATTATGTGAAATATGCGTTAGATGAGAAGCTAGAGACAACTCTCATATCTGTCAGTTAAATAGTCAACAGCTAGTTAGCTTAGCTTGGCATAAAGAAACAGGTAGCCTCACTCTGTCCAAAGGTAACAAAACGTGCCTAGCAGCAACTTTCCAGCTAACTGATTAACTCTTCATTTATTTAAATTAAGTAAGTATTAAGTATACACTTAATTTATTTAAACTAAGTGTTGAAATAAATGAGACATAAAGTGTTATTAAGTGAGCTTTGCAGGAGCTGGTAAGTTGTTGGGATTTTGTTACCATTGAACAGAGCCAGGCTAGCTGTTTCCGATCTTAATGCTAAGCTAAGATAACTGGCTGCTCGCTGCAGTTTCATATCAAGCACACAAAGATAAGAGTGATGTCAATCATCTCCTCTCATTCTCAGCGAGAACGCCAATAAGGATATTTCTATGGATGTTTCAAACTGTCAATCACTCTTTCTCTGTTCTTATTTTTCAGAAACTCAGTCAAAAGCACTTTTGTGAAAAGGAGTTATTTTGCACACTGCATTTCACTGACTAATGTAAAACAGTCATCTAATTTCCTCAGCGGCAAACACAGATGATTGAGCACTCTCTTCATTCTCTCATCAGTGGTTCCTCAATCTTTTCAGTATGTGAAATTCATGAAATGATGATCATACTGTACGGTAGCATGGGCTCTGATTGGGTTTAAAATAAGAGAGGAAGACAAGCAACTCAAATCTGAATGCAATATGTTTTGCGTCATTCAAAGCTGATGTGAAATGAGTTTTCAGATAAGGTTCTTCAAGAGGCTGCAATCAGTCGAAGAGCAGAAGCAACACTGCCGTCTCAGTTTGAATCAGCCTCTTATCAAAGTCTGAAGAGTTATGATGGTGAGTAGAGCATGGGCAAGTGCATAGGAAACTGTAAAGTCCTGAAAGTCTCTCTCTTTTCCCCTGTGAAAAACTGTCACTTTTATCTGGTGGAGTAATGAATTGCCTTCTCCAGCCATTACTTCTGCCCTGTTTTCTTTCCCAAAACGACCTGAACAGTGTAACTGAGAGTGGGACAAAGAAAAAAGCCTTTCTTCTTAAATCCATCTCGAGAATCAGGACACCACAGAGAGCGGTCACTCCCAAAATATATTCCACGGGTAATATCACAGGTCAGCATGACAGCACCCAGCAAATGATGAGCCCAGAGGACTGACACAGAGACAAAACTGGCCTCATCCCAATATGAGATCTATTATTCATTAGTACATCTCTTGACCAAGCAGGGTAATGTTTGCCAGCCCACGTTAGTGTGCATGTGTGTGTGTTTGTGCGTGTGGCTGGCCACACCTTCTCTGAAAGAGAAGCACAGATGGTAACGCCTGCTCCTGATCTGCTTAAGGCGGCATGGTGAAAGGTTGCCAAGGCCAGAAGGGAGCCACTCCAAAAAACAGGCTCACGCTACTGGGCTTATAGCGCGCAGTGCTATCTGTAATCTTACATTTTCAACAGTATGAAATGGAGCTCAAAGCTTTCCGTGCTCATCATATTCACTCCAAGGGAAATTGTTTGCAGTTATGATCGGAATAATAAGAGAGAGACAGATAAAGTCCCTTCTCACAAACTTCCTGCTGCATAGGCTGACTTTTCATTCATGTCTTCTATTCTCTGACATATGACAGGCTCTGTATCACACACTCTCCCCAACGCCACAACACATCCTGTTAATCAACCACATCCTCAACACACTCCCTTCCCTCCCACACCTCCATCCTCCCTCTCTCTATCTCTCTCTCTTGTCTGCTCTGAGTGCGGCAGAGGTCCTCTCCTTTGTTACAGTCACAGTGTGGGGGAGCTTGACAGCCTCATAACTCAACACCAGCTCATTAGGACGCAGCCACTCGCTGACAAAAGAGTGAGGAGGAAAAAAAACAAAACATGAATGCTCTAAACTTCATGGTACAAAGTGCTCTTCACGATATGTCACATGTAGCAACATGTGCGACAGTAGGATCCAGCTGTTGCTTCCCCAAATTAAAGATTACAGTGCTTGAGACTCCACCACTGCTCTGATTAGGATGCACCAGCAGCATCTTCACCTCTACTCTCGAATAAATTCAGAAGTGCTGACCCATAGTAGTGGATAATGACATTTAGAGGGTCCATGTCATTGTTAGCATGCTGATTTTGTCTCATAACAATGCACAGAGCAAAAAAAAAGAAAAAGAAAAAAAAAGGCCTTAAAAAAACAAAAAAGAAAACAGAAGTCACAAAAAGCAGAAAGAACATCTGCACTGCCACAAGCAATCTCTAAGTCCTTTGAGTGCAGATATATTTAGACATGGCATTGTTTTTCATTACCTTCCATTTATGAACAGGCAGAGATGAACTGGCTGAGTGAGAGGAGTTACCAGATCTCATGAGATTTACTTCATGCCTGAACTCTGGCAGCAACATCAGTAAAGCATTCCTAACTGACTGGGCAGCATGAATCCCTCTGTGTTGTAGTAGATCATAGCAGATAGACTAACAGATAGGCTAACTCAAACTGTCGTTTCCTTATAGTAACTGGGCTGGGGGGCCAAGACAAAGCTGCACTGAATTTCCATCTCTGACAAGCTTGTGTTTTTTGTGGTTTGACAGCCAGTCATGCTCTATTTGTGCAGTGTTTTGTTAAGCTGTGGTGTAAACATCACCCACAGATCTTCGAGGTTGAGGTTTGTTGTCCTAATTTAGAGAGGATTGAGAGATATGTATAACCCCCATAGGGAGCTTTTCACTTTATGATCAGAAACTCAATTTTTTACTTTCTTGACTAAATCATCAAACAAAAATTTGCACTGGACTTACACTGTGAGTGAAAAGTGTGAAGAATATTTGAAAATGTATTTTTATTTTCATTCATGCAGCAACGATGAAATGATGAACGCTGTAAGCCACTAACAAGGCTAAACACTAAGGCCATGCTAGCAGCTCTGTGAGGCTGTACTTTGGAACAGCGGTGCTTTGGGCTAAATACTGCTTTAATCAGCATGCTGCTGATGCTAGTGACAATGCTAACATGCTGATGTTTAGATGGTTATATTTACCATGTTCACCATCTTGGTTTAGCCTGTTAGCATGCTAACAATTAGCACTTTACGGTAAGTAAAGTAAGGTACAGCTGAAGGTGATGGGAACACTTTTCCAGTAATAGCTTACAGTCATTTAAAATTCTCCTCTTGCGACCATGAATATCTGTAGCAAATTTCACAGCAATCCACTCCCATAGTTAGATACTCCTAAAGGAAATGTCAGGGATTACTAAAGTCATTAAGATTCATCCTCTGGGGACCATGAATGCCTGCAAATAAATTTCATGGCATTCCACTAAATAGTTGCTGGGATATTTCAGTCTGGACACTGCCATCCCTAGAGCCATGGCTAAAAATACTAGAAGGCAGCACTAACCATACATCATACGTTATGTAAAAACACACACAGTCTGTAGAACATAATCCTAAATGCACGTCCAGGAATGCCAAAGTTGGGAGTATCGCAACTAACATAGATTTTAAGGGGCACAACTTTGTCATTTCTGACTATGTTACACACTGCTCTGGTTTTTAATCAGTTTGATTGAAACTGACAGAGCTGCAAATGAACAGAACTCCCTGCTGTGAAAACAAGCAGAGATAACATATCGTTGATCCGGTGCAGACTGAAACAAAACTGCCTTCTACACAATTTGTACAGAGGGGCCACTGTTCAAAATCTGATAATCACAGCTAATTAGGTAACATCAGGACACAGCCCCAAAACCATAACTTTACGCGCTATAATATAACTGATCTGTAAATGAATATGTAGAAATACATTTGGAGGTTTAGACAGGCATAGATAAATGCTAGTCAGAGATAGAATAATGGTGCTTTCACTCAAGTATGTATCTGTAATTGATTAACATTAACAAAGTTTCATAAGATTGGACTATAATTTTATTGCGGTGTAATTGTTTATTGTAAATATGGCAATTACAATTATGTCTGATTTACAAACATTTGTCCAGATAGGAAAAAAAACATCAATGATAATATTATTTCAAGACTAAAAGTCTACATTATTTAAACACATCAGAGCTTCCATCCTTTAAGATGGTTAAGATTTTGAATAATTTAGTCCCACAAACCAAGAGAATGACCACGGGTGCACGGAGGAGTTCAGCAGGAACATGTCTTTGCTCATGGAGTGCGCTATTGTTTTTAAGTTAAAAGTATCTGCTAGTTCCGTCGTCGTTAAAATTTCATGCTGGCATCTGGCAGTCTCTGAGGGAGTCAGAAAATCAGCCCTGTAGCCTCCTTCAGGTTCTCTGGTTCCTGGATGAGGCTGACAACAAGAGCAGCACTCTGCCATTAAATGAAAACACAGAGTATTGGAAAACAATCGGACAAACAAAACTACGTAATATAAAAAAGGTACTAATGATTTTATTCACTTAATACAAGTGAAACTCTAATATCATCATTTGTTATTTTGTCCTTTCTACTACATGTGAAAAAAAAAGCTCTTGGCTCTTTTTACAAAATGTTTTCAAATTAAACTTTAAATGTAAGAAAATGCAAATAGGATCCAGAACTAATTTCTGTATTGTACACCTAAAACCACATATAGCTGTTTATATATAAAGATACATTAATAATTTATAGAGGTCTACTGCTCATGCAAAAAGAGGCCACACCTGCCACATGCACAGCTGCTCTGCTGGTCCTATTTATCCACTTCCTGTATTATTCACCTGCTGGTTATTAGCTATTCAAAAAAGTATTTCTTATTTTCAGTACAGGCCCAGGAGCAACACAGCACACATTACTGCACATATGTATCAATACATCATTGAGGTGACACTGGATGCAAGTGACTTAAACTTTTGTATTTACAGCTCTAATGTGTAGACTCAGCACAAAGATACATGATTGATTAATACACTGAATGTAACAGATTACAGGTTGTGCACATTTATATAAAGATTCATCTTAACGCCACGGGAAAAACTGAAATTACCGTGGAGGTGACCTCCTGCAGTGCAATGCCCCACTGCTGTTTTAACTACATGGCTTACACAGACACAGATGTTTCTCTTTCCTGCTGCTGCATTCCACAAATTGCATTGATTCCTCTCCCTCACAGTCCCTCTCTGTTTGACTGCAATCACTGATTTGGGTGTGATAGGAACGAAAAAAACGCTGCAAGAGCTGCAAGAGCTGCAAGAGCTGCAAGAGCTGCAAGAGTGACAAACTGACCACCAAACAAACCTCAGTCCTATGTTCAACTCCCAAAAGAGCTGAGACGGCACTGTGCAAGTCGTCAAATTACAGCTCCTCTTTACGTAGGCCATAGTAATATTTTACCAAACAAAAACAGCTATGACTCAACCAGCTCTTTTTAGGATTACCATAGACATATGACTGGAAAGCTTTGGCACAGGCCCCATATTCAGTATGAAAATCACTGTTATTATGTGTGTATTATAGATGCTGAGCTCAAACCCTGATTAAATCTGTGCTCACTATCACACACACCTACATCCACTCAGCATGAGAGATGCAGCCACTCAGAAAGGCACATTATTCATAGTTTTGGCCTCTGACTAGGTTATACTGATAGCTTCCCCTGCTGTGCCAGATACCCACAGTATATTAGGATTATATGGTAGACAGAAGACAAACCCTCCATAACTTGTCTTCACTTGTCTAGAGCAATAAGGCAAGGGGGCTCAGAGTTACCATGGAGACTGAAAGGATCTACTGGTGTTTATTGTCTGAATCACATGTACTGATTATACCTGAGCAAGAATACAAGCTTTTAACTCAGGGTTTAAAGTTTTTACTGTTGGCTTGTATCACTTGTGAGCACTGAGGAGATTTTACAGCACTCTGTGTAATGAAAGGTTTCAGTGACATGAAGCTTCCAAAAACATGAAAACTGAACTTTAAAAGCACTTGACGTACTCAATTGACACGATCCTGTTCATTCCCTGAAGGAATGACACGTCTTGCTTTTGTCGCTGTAAAATATAAAAAAACAACTATCTTTAAAAAAAAAAAAAAAAAAAAAAAAGCACTCACCTTGACAGTTACAGATGTGATTTCCAGGCTATGAAGGTGGAGAGCTTAGAAACCAGTCGGTCAGTGCACAGATATTTGCGCAAAGGAGAGAACACAGCCGGTGAAATAACCCTCAAATGACAGCCTGAACCCAGCAGCCTGCCTACTCCAGTCTGACATGCACACACACGCACCAGCCGCACTCTCTCAGCTCGCTCTGAACACCATCAGTTTCTCCACCGCTGCGTGGAGGGAGGGGAGGGGGGTGGAGGTGGTGGTGGTGGTGGTTGCGTGAATGGCTGAAGCCAACTCCAATTAAAATGCAGAACAGAAGCTCTGCGTCACCTGACAGGGGCGGGGTTTGTGTCATTGACAGCATCCTTTCCGTGACGCCCACCCCCCACCCCCCCCACCCCCAGGAAAGCAAGGACAAACAGTGAACACACAGTCGTACTCATCACTTTGCAAGTGAGTCATTTAATTACAGAGGCTATTAATTACTGTGTGATTGCAAATTTATTTTAATCTTACTTAAATTTATCCATTCGTAAATAACAAGTGGAATTATTGTTATATGTTTTACTACCTATATAGGAGGTAAAAATTATGTGGAAATCACCAAAATGACAAGAGGCAAGAACTGAACTTAGAATGATTTGGTGGGTAAAATGATGATATGTCGCCACCTGCTGGACAAATAACTCAATCACAGATTTTCAGTTGTTTCTCATGGCATAATAGTAATACTAAAATAAATGTAATCAAAAAAATTGCATCTTCTGCTAAAGCAATTCTGAAATAAAAAGATGAGCATTGGCCTGATGACTAAGCAGGTTGAAACATATGACCTTGAACATATAATTTTCCCAAAAATGCAGGTTTGTTCAGCAAAAACAAAAAACAACAACAACAACAACAACAACAACAACAACAACAACTACTGTTATCTGGGTTGCCCTTTAGAAGCTGCCTCATTAGAAATAACCTCACAACTTGAGACTGTGTCTGCAGTATTCAGTAGGAAAATTGCATTAGTCCATTTTGCTGTGTGGGCCATTATTATAGGATTTTTTTCTCTGAGAGTCTGAATGAGAGGCTGTTACATCACTCAAGGTTGCAGGCTTGCCGCTCAAGGACTTACTGTCACAAAAAAACCTTTTCACAGCGAGTCGGCCTGACTGCAACAGATTACGTGTGAGAAGGCATTTTGTCCTTTCACACTGGCGATGGTTACTGCAGCACCTACAACACAGAGAGGCAGATTCCATAACACAGGCAACACAATGCTCTGTGGTGAACTCTTGTCACATTTTTTTGGGGAAAAAAAAAAAATCAGCTGCATACAAATGTTCTTCATTGTAAAATTAGAAAGGTTACAGTACAGACCACAGTTTTCCTCTGTGCAGCATTATGAATTTACATCTGCAGAATATTCCTTCTGTGTGAACTATGAAGACTTTGAATGTTCTTTCTTTTATTTTACTCTTGCAATCAGCTATGGCTTATGGGAGCCTTATATAAGTCCATTATTGTATAATACATCCTGAGCTCTAATGAATATTGCAAACGAAATGTGGGAAAGCAAATTAACAATGTTTGCAATCTGTTGGCTGTTTACTTACAAAATACTGAGCAAGTACTGAGTTAAATAGGCAGTATGGAAAAGTTGTTAAGGAGAAACATTGAATCACAGACTTAAGCTCCAACTACTTTATTGTGAGCATATGAGAAATCTTACAACCTTTATGGTGAGTCAGTATCTTGCATTTTCAGTATTTTTATAGCCGTAATATTTAAAAAAAAAAATATATATATATATCAGTGTTTATATGAATTATACTCAAATCTGCCAAAAATTCAAAATGAAAAATTCAAACTTTTACTTCTTCCTCTTGTATTTTAGGCAGATGAGATGCTTGGATCCTGTGAGTGAAAGAACATAACTTTTTCTTTATTTTTCCTTTTTTATTTTGTCGTCTTAATTTGACCATTCCAATTTTAGCAACCTGATTTTTTAAAATCTGAATTTGACAGAATTTCAGCAATCTGATGTAGCTTTTCTAAATGTCAGACACTTACATTTTCTATGAGTATTTGTGAATCCTAAAACAAAAAAATTATGTTTTTGGAACTTAATCTTTAAATGACATGGAACTTTAAAAGGGGGGAAATCAAAGCACATAAACTCGGATTAGATGATTTACAATATTTCAGAAATAGTTTAAATTTCAACATTAACTATTAGGTACTGGTAAAATTGTATAAATAAGTATTCAAATTCTACTATTTTCTTTCATAAATGTTGAAATGTATATTCATGAAGTCATCCACGGAGGTAGTAGCAGTTGATCCCATAGAAGTCGTGTTTTTTCCCTGTAACTACATTGTCCCTCAGGTTCACAGCAGCACGTGTGATGGAGCTGTTGAAGTTGCGATGGGCTTCTGACTTACTGAATGAATTTTGAAGGTCCAGGAGACTGAGAGCTGAATTTTCTCTACCCATTGTCCCCACTCTGTCCACTGGGTGAATACCAGGGAGGACTGGAGGCCTTGGCAGGATGCAGGGGTTGGAGATAATGTGTGACAGCTCTCTGACCCTTGCTAGTTTATCCTGCTCTAAAGCAGCCCTTGATAATAACTCAGTATTTGAGTCAATACCCACCTGGTTTTTGGCTACAGCTGACTGAGTGTGACTAGATGAATTTCCTCCAACTTTAAAATACTGCTTTTTGCCGCTTGGTTCATCACAGAGCTCGATCAGGCTTTTCTCTCCCTGGGAAAGTGGGCGGTTGTGCAGGTCAAGAGGTCGCTCTGTGTCTGCCATCCAGGCAGTGCTAGCCTCTTGGCTGCTCTGTGACATGGATAATTGCATGAGACTATCATCAAATTGGACTGTGCTGGCTTCTCTCTTCTTGTCCTCATGTGCAGAGCTTTTGCGCTCAGTTTGTTGTTTGTGTGAGACCTCCTGGGACAGCTCAGCTCTCTGTGCCTCTGTGGAGCCAGTGCTGTTCTTTGATTGACTATAGCCCTTTGGATTTAAATCTGCCTCATTATGCTTTGCTGTGATCTCTTGTGGCCCATGTTGGTTTATAGTAACTGTAGCAGTGCCTTGCTTTGGAGGTGAAGATGGATTTAGGTGTTCAGCAGCAGTGGGACTACAGGTGCTCCTCCCCACACAGCTTTCCTGTCTTCTTCTACATCCTTGTTTTGGTTTAGAGTGAACAAGCACAGAATAAGACCTTTCTCTCTGTGGGGAAAAGAGTTAATTAGGATTAGTGCTGCACACTGTAAATGTTACTGTAAAAGGCTGTTTGCAAGTATTTTTTTTACCAGTGGTGCAATATGTGAATTCATCCCAGCATGATCACTCATTTTCTCCTTAAAGTAATTTATCTTCAAAGGATTTGCTGGCCCAGATCCTTAAAAAATATCAAATATTAATACCAGATTATTGATTATTGACCTCAAAATCACACAAATCCAATCACTGGACTATTTATGACTTTGTGAAATGGTTCTTCACACTAGCCTTCATAACTTCTAACACCAAACTATACTGTAAACTTGCATGTGCTTTTTCAGCTTCCTGCTAATAATATAAACGGTATTTAGGCCTCATTACCTGTGTAGTGCATTTGGTAAGATGTGACCCAGTGTATCCTCTCCAAATTTTTCAACATGTTGCTTGTCCACTCTGATGATGAGAAATCCCAGTCACAAGGTTTAGGGTTGGGCAGCACTGTCTTTGGAGGATTGGGGTGCAACACATGGTTTTCTCCCTTCAGTGGGTTTGTGTGCTGGAGGAAATTGTTGTAAGGGAAAACTATGTAGTAGTTAACTGCAATGACAATGTGAAGAATGTGAAGAATGTTTAGCTGCTCTTGGTGAGATTGAAGCGCAAATGGCACTAATCAAAATCAGAAGGTCTCTACCTCACCACAAATGTTTATTGAAATACAAGCATGCTCTTGCCACTGCTCTCTAAGTTAATCAGTAACAATAAACACCATCCTATCAACCCTCCTAGACCAAATGGAAAGCAAATTCGGGGGCTGACCTGGCCTCACCTGGCTAAAGCCCTACTTATCTGACAGAACACAGTGTGTCTCCTAGAATAATTGACATATTCTGATCTGAAATATGGAGTACCCCAGGGCTCTGCTCTTGGCCCTCTGCCTGTATGTGCCTTAGGGCTGACCACTCTTCTGAAATTATGAAGTTAGGGGTCTCCTTGTCTGCTGTGAAAAGCTGTCTTGAAATTTTCTGCTCCTAAATTCATAAAACTCTCAACAAATATGTGATTTCCATAGTCTGACAGCCAAGAATCTGTGTGTCACGTTCGATCCTACCCTCTCCTTCAACTAGCAAATTAAAGACATCGCCAAGGCTGCTTTTTTTCACCTATGTAACATAGCTAAGATTTGGTCTTTTCTGTCCATAACAGATGCTAAAATCCTAATTCATGCCTTTGTTTCATCCAGAGACTGGATTATTGTAACATTTTGTTTTCTGGCCTGCAACATACTAATATTAAAAGTCTTCAAATGGTTCAGAATGATGCAACTAGAATTTTAACTAAATCAGGGAAATGTAACCATATTACAACAATTTTTGGCTTCCCAAACCCAGTAAATACAGGATAGTCCATGTTATCCTGCCGACGAGATTTCTGTAAAGTTCCTGAAAACCACTACATCTAACTTTATTTATTCTCTCAAGCACGAGTGTCCAGGCTGTGCCTCTCTCTCTCCTTTATCATTGTTATTATTTTTATCATTATCATTGTATGTTGGTCCTTCCCCCTGCTCTCTCTCTCTGTCAACCCAACCGGTTGCGGCAGTTGCCCGTCCACCCTGAGTCCCGTTCTGCTTGCTCATGTTGGGAATTACTGGTTCCCTGTAACCAATATTATAAATAATACAATCTAGACCTCCGTTATATGAAAAGTGCCTTGACACTTGTGTGTTGTGATTTAGCACTAAATGAATAAAAAATGACGACTTGAATTTACTCTCACTCCTGTCTCAGTGTCATCTGGAGAGCGGAAGGATGGGAACATTGCAAACCGGGAGATGTGGGATGAATAAGGATGTTCCTTTGGAGCTGAAATCTTTATCATTTTCTCCCTGTTTAAGATGCGAGGAAATTAAACAAAGAGGAAGTGTATCAAAAGTTTGAGGCAGACTCTGGAAAACTTAAATGCTAGTGGTGAGCCTTGTACAAAGGAAACAGTCCATTATGTATTCATGCTCAAGTACTCACGCTATATTTATATCAGTTGGTTTTGGTATCCTGAGAAAAGAAACAAGATATTTATTATTTTGTATCACCAATGAGGAATGGATTTCTAGGATTTCAGAGAATTTGTTCATAGTTAGGATTGCAATATTTATGATGAATCGAATACTACTCACAGCTGGTCATTGAGATGAACTTTACTTTTCTTTCTGCAAGCATTGCTATAAAAGCGTTGACTGGTGATATGCCTGTGAAGGTAAAATAACATTTGATGTATTACATTTTAAATACTTTTCTGTGCAGAATATTTCTAAACTCACTCAGGTATAATGGCCCCTCCATAACCGCAGTGAGACCGGCCATTTAAATCAGGCGGGATGCTGCGGTTTAGTGAAGACTTGAGCTCCATCCAGCTGGAGCCCCGATGCAGAATAAAGGAGGCTGAAGTGAGGATGAAACCCTGAGGAAGGAATAGTATATGAGGAAAAAAATACAACAAATTAATCAAATCTGTGGTGAGACCTTGTCTGCTAATCAGTGTTGTAGTTTTGTCTTATTGTTTTATATTGATTATAAATTCACAACAATTTATCATGAATGTTATGGGCCATATAGTTTGATGATCGATACATTTTGACAGAGACACTGTCACACAACCAACTTGTGTCATAGAATAAACAGCATGTTCAAACACGAGTATATAGCATTAGAGGTAATATTACAGCATAAGCTATAGAGTAAATAAAACTGCAAACATGTCCTCTTTCTTTCCGTGTATGAAATAATTACAAAACAAAACCACAACATAGTAGTGGCATGGAGGAAATCGATGGGATAGATTTTCTTTTACCGTCTTTTGTGAATGGCAAGAAACCAATCGAGACAAGTTTCATTTATCCTCCTGATGCAGAAAGTGGCGGCAGTCAACTTGGTCCAGATGGACAAGAGTGGAAACGTTGAGCGTTGACAGAACAGGACTCCCTTGTCTTCGCTTGTGAGGTGCGTTTGAACTCCTGGGACAGCCAGAGTGACAGTGTTACAAGAAACAATATAGGATCAGAGTGAGTGACACCCAATCCAGCCCACAGCACATCGTGTGTGAGCAGAGGTGTGGCTTAAAAAAAACTAAACAGTATTACACAACCATTTAGTTTGCCGATAATAATTTTGTCCCTTTTTGTCCCTGTTGCGGAAGCTCGCCAACTAGAGATAAAGATGTGCTGCTAGCTGATTATGTCAGTATTTTCATTTACAGTGGGCAATCACTGCTCACTGCTGCACGCCATCAAGCGTGGATCTGCTAATATTACACGTTCACAGTTTGGTGAACTCATGCAACTAATCCTGCATGGGGTGGAAAAAAAGTCGAGCTGGCTGCAACCAGCACATTACTGACACCAGATACAAGCTGTGTGCAGGTGGTGTTCGGTTACAGGAGTCATGTTTCATTGTCTCTATTCCTATGTAACATAGAAGCAGTTTTACATTCCACCTGTGTGCCTTAGACAATGCCACAAAACTTGTTCAAAGAACGTTTCAGGGAAAATCTAGAAGATAATTTCCACCTGTGAGTCACCACGTTCTTGTCGGGATTTAGAATTTGTGTTCTCATTATGTGGAACATCTTCTTCTGGGATTTAGTTGCCAGCCAGACGTGCGCTGTCCATGGTACTGTCGTTACTTTCTTCCTCATCTTTGGGAGAAGGGCTTACTCGTAGCTCTAGACTACACATCAAACTCTGATGAAAGTGAAAATGACTGAAAGTGACCATAATGAAAAAGAGTTCTCCATTTTGGAGAAAAAGAAAGAAAAGCTGCTTTTGATGGGACTTGAAAATTAAGGAACCTCATTGTGTCAGTGCATAGTGAGTGAAATAATAATGAATTAAAATATTAAAACAATCTCTTGCTTTATCCAGAGAGACCCCAGGAAGCCTGACAGCCTGATTAAATCAATCATATTCACTGTTTAATATGAAAACAATATTGCTGACATCAAAGCCCCTGAAAACCTGACTTCATATCTTAATCATTTCACTTTAACATTAAATATTCATGTCCAAACAAGCTACAATTAAAGTAAAACATGTCTTTAGGTATTTACACTCAAAAATTCAGCTAAGCTGCTTCATCACAACTACACTGACAGGGACTAAACAACCGACTGTCATCAGATTCTGCTTCAAATGTTGTTAATTTCCAATTGGTGCACAGAGGTACTCACCCACTTACAACCAGTGAGGAGAGCACAGAGGAAAAGAAGAAATACCAAAATCCCTCCATGTCATCATCCCCCAAATGACCAAAACTGTTGCTAAACTAACTTTAGCAGGAAATAATGTGTTCATCCCATTACTCAAAGTGAGAAGTTGTTTGTTTGAAAAAAAAAAAAAGAATTTCAGCCTCTTTAAAATACGACAGCACCTGATCTGCTTCCCATTCTTTAAAACATCAGAAACCTGAAAACTGCATCTAAATACTAGTTTTCAATCAGTGCACAGCCGAGACTTCTAATCAATGCAGCTGCCTCTCCTTGGACATGACATAGTCTGCTTTCCAAGCAGCAAACCTTGTCTTTTTTGTTGACCCTCACAAGACCCATATTCTGCATTCTGCTTTTTAATTGGGATTCCCGAGAGACCTTGTCCAAAGTCTCAGCAAAACACCCAAGTCCTATCAAGCAGGCTAAGCTAAGTCCAGTAACCAATTACCCAGCTCTGCCCCAGCGGAACAGCCGCTCTTCGGATTACATTTCCTGCTGCTGCATTATAAATGTGCCACGGCCTGCAGTGATTTCCCTAATATTAGGTTATTGTGCAGATCCAAGTTGATGCTTAATGCCTTCAGGATTGCACACTCCAACAGGAATTCAACTTAATCTGTAGTTATAGTTACCTCATCAATAACCTCAGAAATGTGAGAAATGAATTCACCTCTCTCTCCAGAGGAAAAATATGTGACATTGGTTATTTTCTCCATCCATATTGCAAATTGCCAGTTTAACCCCATGGGTCAAAAAATTGCCAGAGGCCCAAAAATTAGCTTTGTGTACCAATGACCAAGTCCCAGAGTACTATCTGGCCGCAGCTCCAGGTTTGATGTGCATTCTTTTATATTTCGTAATCAGATTTTTAACACTTTTATTTTGGAATACTCACCATGTAAGCACAATATAAACCAAAAGAATCACAATGCAAACTGAAACCAAAAATGGTTCTTAAAATTCAATGTCGTCACACGGCCCTTTTTCCGCAATTCTTCATAAAGAAACAATGTAATTCTATAGGTTGTTTCACAGTGCCCTCCAAAACACCCCACATGACCACAAAGACTATTTATGTGAGGATTTTCTGATTGACCACCTTTATGGTTAAGGTTGGGCAGACTAAAACCACTTGGTTAAGATTAGGGAAATATTGTGGTTGTGGTTAAAAGACATGAGCACTGACTGTTGCAGTGGTCTATGGAGTCTGACTCTTTGTACCCCCTGACCATTAGCCATATCCTGATACAGCTGCCTGCACTGCCCAGCTGATAATCCATCCTCGCCTTGCTGGCAGAGTACGAGCTTCCTGACAGAGTGGAGACATGGAGACATTCATGCTGTTTCTTTCATGTGAGCTGAGAATGAAAGAATAAAAGATGAACCTGTGAACCTGCACCTCAAAGCACATAGCTCTGGAAAATATTTCATTAATTTCATGTTTCAGAAAAACAAAAAACAGAGGTACAGCCAAGTGAGTGGGTGTTTGTACATGTGCATTTCTGTGTGTGTGTACGTGTTGAGTGAATGTGTGTGGAGGTGAATGAAGGTAGGAGTAAAAAAGAAACAGTATTGTCATGTTAATCGCAAGGCCACTTGACTGAGATAACAAACAGATGTGTTTATCTCTATAGTGGGAACTAGTTTAGTACAAATCACATCCATGTGACTTCTTTTGAGTGTTAAGACTTGACAAGAGTGTTTTTTCCTGCATGCATGCAACTTAGGGCAAAAAATATGGAGGAATATAATAATTTTCTTTGGCTCTTTTCATTCTCTCTCCATCCATTCAGTCATATTCTGTGCCCTTGAGTTACTCACAAGGCAAGGCAGTCTATCTATCTATCTATCTATCTATCTATCTATCTATCTATCTATCTATCTATCTATCTATCTATCTATCTATTTGTCTGTCTGTCTATCCTGGAAGAACAAGCATTTTAACCTATAGATGTATAGCTATCAATGTGTGTATGTATACTCCTTACCCAAGCACATTACTCCTGTTGAACACTATACATTCAGAAAAATGCGCCTTGCCTGCACGTTTTACGTGAAAATGAAACATCAAATTCGTACTCTGTTTTGATTGGAGCCTTGCACAGAGACTCTCTGGTGGTATAAAATAAAGAAAGCGAGTGAACAGTGGATTCTGGTGGATGTTTTTTTTTTTTTTTTTCAATTTCAATAAGGAGAATATATAGGCGCCGTGTTTTTCTACACCTCTGCATAGTATTCCAGAGAAATCCCCAGAGACACAGCTCAATCTCACTTGACTGACAGCTGTAGCTCGTCGCTCAGGCGTCATCAGTCCGGTCTCAAATAAACTGAATCTATCTGACCACTTCTGCTCCCTGTATTTCAGGGAAAAACGCACGATGGACTGGCTCATATGGGTCGACTGAATAAATGTTTTGAGGACATCACTTCTCTGAGAAGCTCGGCTGCAGCCCCCCCCCCCCCCCCCCCCCCCCCCCCCCCCGGCCATCTCCTCCTCTAACTCTTGTTCTATTACACTTCAGTGTCTCATTTGGTCCTCACAGCTGCTTTCACCATGACAACATTTGACTTCTCGGATGTAGAGGCGTTTTTGGACTGCCACCCAGATCTCTTCGAGGAGTATCTCGTTCGGAAGGCGAAATGTGATCATGTTAGCAGGTGGTTGAAGGAGCATCAACCGTCGAAGGTGTCCACAACCGAGGAGAAGCGCGGCGCTGCCAGGGACCCGCTCTGGCCGACCAACCCAGACGGGCTCCGGCGCAGATCGTCCCACATGGAGCTGCGACGGAACTTCGCCCGGTCCAAAGCCACCACTGCACACCGGACCTACGACGAGCATGTGAGCCTGAGCGAACACGAGTCTCAGTCCAGCATGAGGCGCCGTGCGCTCCTGCGTAAAGCCAGCTCCCTGCCTCCGACTACCGCGCACATCTTGAGCGCCCTGCTGGAGTCCAGGGTCAATGTGCCCCAGTACGCGTCCAGCGCCATCGACTACAAATACAGACTCAAGGAAACCAACGAGAGGGAGTTTTTCTTGGAGTTGGTTAAGGATATCTCCAATGATTTGGACTTGACAAACCTGAGTTATAAGATCCTGATCAATGTGTGTATCCTGGTGGATGCAGACAGGTGTTCGCTCTTCCTTGTCGAGGGACCCGCGCACAAGAGGACACTGGTGTCCAAATTCTTTGACGTGCACTCAGGCACCACAGTCAGACCATCCTCCAGCACACTGAACTCCAATGAGGTGCAGGTGCCGTGGGGAAAGGGTATCATTGGATATGTGGCAGAGCATGGAGAAACTGTAAACATCTCAAATGCATACGAGGTAAATCTAGTCCACATTATTGTGATACTCACACATTTTTATACTCGGATTAAAGTTGTATTTACATCTATTGATTATCGATGTATGACCCATATGAGTATCAGACCTGTGGTTTTAAAAAAACAAAACAAAACACAAACAGTAAGTCCTTGTTGGAGGTGCCCCCTTGGTCACATATCCACAAATGTTTTAAAAGAATGGAACAAAAATTTTAATCAATTGTTTTTGAAGTTCTTCTGCTGCCAGAGGACAGTGTTATACTGGACAGAGCTGGAAACGTTGTCCCACCCCTCTGAGCTAAAACTTTTGCGCATGACTGTTTACTCAACTCTAAAAAAAATGGAGAAGACACTGGGTAACTACTTCAATTATGTCAGAATATATATATATAAAGATAAAGTCCACTCTACCGTAGTCAAAGAAAAAGGGAAGGAAAGCAAGCGTTATAATTCTCGCATGCTTTCCCACAAGCTGGATCTCTACTTACACGCTACCAGTTGCGCACCACATCATTATATCATGGCCCTGGGCTGCTGGGGAGGCTAAGGCAACACGATGATGCAGATCCCCCCTGAGGTCTATTACTGCAATAGTGTAGATGTGTGTCAGGGAGGGGTCTTATAGTTTTCTGCTTATAGTAGAAAACAAAAGGCCCCCTGCAAAGCCGTGAATTTAAACAATCAAGAATCACACCTAACAACTGCGCTATGAGCTGCTCTATCTCAAGTGATGCGCGTATTGTATTGTATCGTGGGAATGTGGTCATGCGGGGGCAGCATGGCCAAATGTACTGCGTGTGTGTTATCCTGTGGGATTATGAATGTGTAATAAATGTGTAATGTGTATTTGTGCCACCACTATTCCAGGATCACCGCTTCAGTGATGAGATAGACAAGTTAACAGGCTACAAGACTCAGACCATCCTCTGTATGGCCATCTGCAACAGTGATGGGGAAGTCATAGGTGTTGTACAAGCAATCAACAAAAACCCCATGGGCACCCCGTTTACTGAGGATGATGAGAAGGTGAGGCTTAAATGTGTTTCTCAGTTGGAAAAAAAAACGGTGTGTCTGTGTGTGTTCACATTCACATTTTATTGTAGTTAGTTTGACCATTAAGGGCATTTTAGAGACAGAGGTAAAATTGGATTCTTGGATTCCTCTGCCGCCACCAACACACACACACACACACACACACACACACACACACACACACACACACACACACACACACACACACACACAGAAGTGCTGGAGCCATGCAGCTGAAAACACAGTTTGTACTTTGAATCTTTTTAATGGCTGTGGAGAGGGGCAAAGTGCTCCCTTGGAAGCAAAATACCAGAAAAAATGAAGAGAGGAGGTCAACCTCTTACTCAAGTGTGGAGCATTAAATATGTCTGGCTGTGCAATATATATGCACACTTAGGAAACACATTCTGAGTGGATAGATTTTCAATTGCTCCCAGAGCAATTCACTTGAAATGGGTTCACTAGAATCTGAATGCATTACAGCTTCATTTATGGTTCCACAGCTTATGAGCACAATTTTATTTCCTCCACTTTGTTGATGAGCAAATAATATATTGTGTTGTGAAAAGTGTTGGTTTCTTGTTTAAGTGTGTAGCAAGGAAATAAAAAGGCTGAGGTGTTCATTTGACTGACTTCAGGTAAATAAAAAGAATAAATAAAAAAAACAATCAAGAAAACCACATACACAGATGCTGGTGAAATTCATATTTAAAGTTTGAAGAAATCATAATTTTACCTACCTTTTATAGAGTCTGGCTGCACTGGGACGCAACAGTTTGTCCACAAGGTGGCAGAATAAAGTTGTGGAAATTCATTTATTCTATATTCATACAGTAGGTTATCTGACTTGCACTTCAAAGAATTCAAGTTTGTAGTAATATGCAGCATTGTTTTATGATTTTTTGTCAGTCTAAAACAAAACATTAAATATAGCTACATCAAAACAACTTCAGAGACTACCTTTGAGCAACAAAGATATTGAAAATAGAAAACACAACCATCTTGATCTCTCATCTTATTCAGACATTTTAAGACCTTTGATGTCTCACTAAATACCTTCTTTCTCTAAATCAATACTTCATTAACGGTGAATCTATTGGAGAGAACTTTGTGCAGAGAAGTAGCTGACTCCATCATGACTTTCTACCTCCATCACCACACTCACTTTTCTCTTGCCCAGTTCTATGCCTTTTTGTTTAGCATCCAAATAGCAAACATTTACAGATCATGCATGCCTCTCACCACTGTTTTCTACTTTTACTCAGGTGCTGCAGATGTATCTACCATTCTGCGGGATATCGATTTCCAATGCCAAGTTGTTTTCAGAGTCTCGCAAAGAGTATGAAAGGAGTAGGGTGAGAAGTTGTAAATTGTGCATTTACAAAAATATGTTAACTCGTCTCATAGCCACTGGTGGGTTAACATTAACATTACATTTTTGCTTTAAATCTTTAATTACAAAACTATGGATGAAATCAATTCAATTTCACTATGGACACATCAACCTATCTTAAAATTACACTAGCTATCCATTAGTCAATAGTTTTTTATCAACGTTACCACGGATGGAATTTCACACGGTGGCTGACAAAACCCTTCTAATGCGTCCTTCAACAACATGATATGTAATCATAAATATGTCAACAGTGTGTAATGAACACGAGTGATTAGTGTCCTTGCTCACTGCTTCAGGCTCTGCTGGAGGTGGTCAACGACCTGTTCGAGGAGCAGACTGACCTGGAGAAGATTGTCAGAAAGATTATGCAGCGAGCACTGACCCTCCTGCAGTGTGAACGCTGCTCTGTGCTTCTCCTAGAGGACATCGACTCTCCCGTGAGAAATCTGGCTCCTCATCAGCATTTCTTATGCAAATTTCTCCCCATCTTTGTTAGCTAAATGTAGTTTCTTGCTAGTTGTGGAGATACATGTCTTTTCTTACAGGTTGTAAAGTTCTCCAAGACGTTTGAACTCATGTCTCCCTTGTGCAACATGGACCGTGACATCAGGTGAAATTCTTTAGGAGGCCTCGCGAAAAAGACACACAGATGCATTATGTACCTTAACAGCAGCAGACATGACACAATAAACAGATAAACATGGATGTGACAAGCATTCATACAAATCCATGACACGTTTGATACATTCCAGCGAAACTACTAAGAAAAGGAAACTCACTCAATATTTACTGCTGCTATGGTGGATGTTAAACTGCCCAGACCTGACTATTGTTTCCTGTTTGTGTTATTGGCACACATCAGCATGGAGAAGCTATCGTGTTCTGATTGGCTGATCAATAACAGCATTGCTGAGCTGGTGGCTTCCACAGGACTGCCTGTTAACATCAGCGATGTGTGTCAGGACCCACGCTTTGATGCCGAGGTGTGGACGTATTACTCTCCCTGTCTGACCTATTAAAGCTCGCACCAGTAGCAGACAGACACAGAGCACAGGGAATTTGATTGCATGACATGATTGATGATAAAAATTAGTTGATGTGACGTTGCTGTAATCTGCTTTAAAGCCACACGCACAGCATTATCGTCCAGTGTTTGCATGTGATGTATTGTAATGAATTTTTTTTGACACTGAAACTTTTATTTAAAATCCAGTCAAAGAAAAAAATATGGGCCTGGGCAGGTCCTTCAAACCATAGAAAAATATACATTTCTCAACATAAACTGTTCTCAGTCTTTCTCCATAGTCACTGTCTCCTCTCTTTACAGGCGGATCAGGCCTCAGGGTTTCACATCAGATCAGTCTTATGTGTCCCGATCTGGAATCGAACTCATCAGATAATTGGTAGGTTGACCAGAAACTATCGATTTGTCTTTACTGGAAAGCGGTTTTCATGTTGTAGTCGCTGATGTGTGTGTCTTTTCTACAGGGGTCGCACAAATTCTGAACCGATTGGACAGGAAGACTTTCAATGATGCAGATCAGAGACTGTTTGAGGTTAACTATTTAAAACTTAAATTGGATACATGTTTTATGCCACATTTTTGGGTTCCTTTAATGTGTTTTTTTTTTTCTCTATGTTTTTTAAATGAGTGCAGGCATTTGTGATATTCTGTGGACTTGGAATCAACAACACTATGATGTACAATCAGGTTAAGAAGACTTGGGCCAAGCAGTCTGTAGCACTGGATGTAAGCACAACAGCATGTTCATTAAAACTCATCTTTCTTTTTTTCCCACTCACCACTGTGGAGAACAGAAGACAATGTTATATTTCTTTGTTTGTTCAAATTACTTTTTCAGTCGAAGCTTTCCTACATTTTCCCATTTTCTTCACTTTTCCCATTAGTCATTTCTCTTTCAAAATACAATATAATAATAATAATAATAATACAATTATAATAAAACAGAGGTAAACAGGCTACAAAAAAAATCGTGAAAAAAAAAAGTACTACCTAAGAACTCAGTCATGGAAGAGTGTGGTGTCACTGATTAATCCGAGGCTCTTCACATTCATGAGTGTCTCCGTCTGTGTTCTGCTCCACTGCCCGGTATCTAACCTGAGCAGTTACATTATCCTCAGCAAACACGACTCTGCTTCTCTACTATAAATATTTCAGCTGCTTTCAATAGTTCATGATAAATACATGTGCCAGTCTGCTCACCTCTCATCAAAGGCAACGCACACTCCTGTATTTCTGTCACATAATCTTTGGTGTTTCTTTAAACAAATGATGGATCTTTCTCTCCGCCAGGAGACACAAAATGTAGCAGCAATCTGGTTTTAAAAGTACAGATGTACTTTGTTTGATCCTGATGATGTAACAAGATAAGTAGGAAAGAGAGACTGCATCAAAATTCCTGACAAATATTGATGATCTTCTGCTGCAATCAGAGTCTTTTTAAGAGATTTTGTATATCTCACTATTTTTTGATTTCTGCTTTTTTAGATGTTGTCCTACCATGCCACCTGCTCCAAAGTAGAAGTCGACAGACTCAAGGTAATCCTCAAAGATGAACATTAAGAAAACAACATTCATACATTCACATCATGACCATACTAACTTTCTGAAATGTATGTAATCTGATACCTATCTGTGGTTGAAGGTGAAGTATGATGTTTGCTGGCACTGTGTGATTGACAGCTCTGTCCTCTCCCCCTAAGGCAGCCAAGATCCCCCTGAGCAGTGAGTTGGGCATCGATGAGTTTCACTTCAACGACTTCTCTTTGGACAATGACGCCATGATCACCGCGTCACTCCGAATGTTCCTGGAACTTGGTGTCGTGCAAAAGTTTAAAATTGACTATGAGGTGAGGCTCCTGGAATATTATATAATTTTATATGTATTTGTGTCAGGCGCTGGAGTCCACAGTATATACTGTATGTACGTGTCCATACTATCAGCTGTATATGTGCCTTCTTGTAGGTTTTGTGCCGCTGGCTTCTGACTGTGAGGAAAAACTATCGGACTGTGGCGTATCATAACTGGAGACATGCTTTCAATGTGTCCCAGTGCATGTTTGTTATGATCACAGTAAGTTTCAAGACATAGCCAGTCAAGTCAGATTTATGTGTATTGGTTTCAGTTAGCAACTTTATTCCAAACAGGAGTTGTATTTTAAATTCTAGTGAACATCCCAAAAGTTTCAAAGATACCAAATATGTCAAGCTGAATTTTAGGGCAATGCTTAAAATTATGCATAAGAAAGATATTTCCTCTGGATGAAAAAACTGAGTCTTGAGTTTGAATATTTCATTCAGTATAAACATTATGGTACTTCAATGAGGAGCTGGAACAAGGTGATACAGAATATATACTGTTCACATGATGCCGACACATGGTACAGCATAGATGATTTTTCTATATTTAAAGTTACTTGTGTGGAAATAGACAGGGAAGTGGAAGTGAAGGGGTTAAAGTAACAGTCTAAAGTTGCTATCCATGCCCTAAAATAGGCAGATTTAAAATTAAAATGACGCAACTTTGTAAGATGTGTATCTCCAGTGTCTCTCATACCAGACTTTTGTGTCACATGAGGCCCCCTTCAACCTCTCTTCATGTTTGCTTTCAGTCTATACTGTCAACCTCTCTAATACAGCAAAGGCAAAATTCCACCAAAAGACACCATCAAAACTTAGACCCTCAATGAGCATAGCACATTGTCGAGATTATTTTTAAAAGCTGTCATGAGAAAAGTAAGTCTCGGCGGACTTAACCATCAAACAAATAAGTCAAATTAGTCACCGAACAAAACATCATTAGGAGGAAACATCATAGGAGAAACATCATTCAGAGAAAATTCAAAGGGGAGATATTTCAGTAAAACCTCAGAGGGAATAATCAGCAAACATCAATAAACAAATTTCACTCCCTCTCAAAAATGTCCTATCCTGTCCTATCAAATGACATTAGCTAATACAGTATAAATAACAATCAACAGAATAAATGGAGAATTGATGTTGCGGTCAACTGTGCTAAGTGGATGAATAAGAAGATGTGTATCTGCTTTGCTTTTGGCAGACAGCCAGTTTCCAGGATGCCCTATCAGATGCAGAGATACTTGCCCTGATGGTTGGCTGTCTGTGTCATGACCTGGATCACCGAGGCACCAACAACGCATTTCAAGCCAAGTGAGTGACTCTGTCCTGAAGTATGATGATAAACAGACATCCTATAGTTGACAGAAAGTTTCCCTGCTCTGCTTTTTCCCTGCAGGACAGGTTCTGCTCTGGCTTTGCTCTATGGGACGTCAGCCACCCTGGAGCATCATCACTTCAACCATGCAGTCATGATCCTACAAAGCGAGGTCAGGACCTGCAAGTATTTACTGTAATTTGACATGATATAACAAAATAGTTTAGACTCACTCTTCAATTGGGGGGGCTTACAGCCTGCAGTGTTGCCAACATAGAGCATTTGAAGTGAACCAAACTGAGGCCACCTCTGGAGACCAGCTCTGGAGGTGCGCTTCTCGTCTGCGTTGTAGTTTGCTTAACCTGTGCATTATGAGCACAAAGTGCCCCAGATTTGCTTTGCCTTTTGCCACTGTATCTTAGCTCTGCCATAGATTGATCACATGCTATTGGACTAGGACACTCAAAAAAACATATAGACAGAACCATGGTGGACAGGGAGTAGTTTGGTCTGTGGAGATAACAGTAACTCTTTAATTTACAGGCTGTAAATTATGTAGGAATGTGACAAAATTACTGCAGCCACTAATTATGAAGAGATGGTTTATATGCCAATATAATAATAATACACAAATATCTAAAACTTAGGCTCTGTGAGGAGGATTTTAAGTAAAACACAACTGCTCTGTGAAATAACCTATAGTTAACACTTAATCAAATAATTAAAAAAAAAAAGAGACAACACTCATGTGAGTATAGGCTTAATAACAAAAGAAAAGGCCTTTAAAATAAAACAAATTAACTCAAAATGTCCCTTTGGTCAGAGCTGTTTGATTCATACATTAAGTAAAAAAAAACAAAATAATTATATAAACATATATCAAATATAATGTATTCAATGTATAACTTTTTATTTTAAGCCTCATTTATACCCTCTTCAGTTGTATAGTGGTATCCTTCCTTGAGGGAAATTTCAGTTTAGTTCAGTCAATTCAAAATCTGTTTTATCAGTTAGTCGACTATGAGTCCTTTTTTTTTTCTTTTTAGTTCAGTTTGGGCGATCTATGCTTCTATTGTGTTAGATCTTATCTTGAATCCGAGCGGAGAAGCTGGCGTGTCAGAGTCCATAGAGTTGCTCCTGGACTCCTCCAAGTGCAACCACCGCGGTGCTCGGGGGACCTCCCGCTCCCTGAAACTCCTGCAGACGTCCTCGTTCAGGAATCGACCGTTGATAAACCAACCTGCATACCATACATTATAACTTCAGTTAATGTCAAATTCGTTTGTTATATTATGCAGAATACCAATATCTCATGGTTATCTTCTAGCCTTTTATCAGCGTATTGCTCACTCAAATGTTCACAAAACACAACATGACAATGACTAGAAAACACAATAGTTTCTGCAAGCAACATGTCACAAGTCTCAAACTCTACAGTGCTGAGTTTATTTGTTGACCAACCACAACACGTTGATTTTTTTTCAGTTCACAATCACGGAATTAGCATGAGCTAACATCGCTAGCAATGAAAAAAAAATACACTCACCGGAGAATAGTCATCAAAAACACCTGAGAACGTGCTCCTCCAGAATCCTCTGGTAACACAACAGTTCTCGGAATAGGGCAACTCTCTGCTGGATAGCTTTAACACTGAACTTAAAAGACATAACTTTTTCTCACTACCGCTCAGACTACGCATGTACTAGACCCCGCTCGCTTTCTTCTTCCGTCTACCTATTGTTTACTTTCATTACCGGCGCGCAATGAATCTTGGGACAGGTAGCACCACGAAGGATCCACCCGTTGGATGCTTGTTAATTGAAAGAAGGCTCACTTTTCTCGGCTGCATTTGAAGGAGCCGTCGAGATAGGACAGTGTAGTCGTACCGCTGTGACGCAATCGGTCTTCAAACGCAGCCTCTGAAGGACACAGCTCCTGACTTGGGACACAGTTTACGACTCTCCTTACAGGTGCAATGCGCCACCTCTTGGATTTTTAGTCAAGCTGCAACATAAATCCACCACTTAATTAAACAATTAAATGAATGACCAAATTACACACTCCTTTTCAGGAAACTTTCAAGAATTTATTACAAAATACTGTACCCGTAAAATAAAGCATTGCTGAATACAGTTTATGGTTATTTAATTAATTACCTCTACAAGTTAACACAGATCCATTATTTTTAAACTAGATGATGAGTCAGAAGAAACTAAATCTAAACTTGAGAAGCTGAATCTGTGATTCGTCTGTTCAATAAATGGGGGTTACATTAACAAGAAACAATCAAAATCAGAAAATCAATGTAATGACAAGTTGTAGTAGTATAATCACCAGGAATTACTGGGTCATTTCTGTATAGGCTACCATAAGGCCAACATAATACATTAGTAGTTACTGAGTATTTAGCATTAATATCCCTTATTGCTTTGTAAAGACTGATTGTTAGCAGGTAATACAAAATCATGTATTTTAACTGTCAATGTGTCAAAATAGTTGTTGCCCAAAATAAACACAGCAGCCAGTTTCCTCGACATAACCAAGTACTTTCAGTGTAATAGACCTAATGTATTACTTACTTTCTAATAAGCCATGAAGAGTGGTAACCAGTTATTTACCAAAAGCGAATGGTAGATGTGGAAACTGTTGGAAATGTCACTGTAAATAACCTATAATTACCTTTCCACTGCCTATTAAGTGTAGCATGTGTTGTTTCAACATAAATAAGAGCAAAGTAAACCCATGAAAATGAGAAAAGCTGTATTAAAATACTGTATATGTGAGCACTGAGAGTAGGAGAGAAGCAAACACATTAAGGGCTGAAACTGGCTGACACTAGGCAGAATGCAAATAACCTACGACGTGGTCCAGCCGTAGATTATCACCTAGTCTAATTACTGTAAGAAAAGCAACATCTACAATGTTGCATGTTACAAATGGCTTTAATGTCATGTGGTGCCAGCAAGATAGTTTTTCAGGGTTTTTGTAAGAGTTTCTTTCTCCATATATTCACTTTATTGGGCAGTTTGAAAATGACATGAAAAAATAGTGGTGGACTTTGCAATGTCTGTCCCTAGATTGGCCAAATACACACAACTCAACAAGAAAACAAATACAAAACAACACAAATGTACACATAATACCTAAAAAGTCCATTAAAAAGGAGCTGATCATCCATGACCATGTGATCCCTTGGAAACTGTTTCAACATGCTATGTATCTAAGAGTAGTGGTCACCAGTGATGGTATGAGTCTGTTTTATTTTATCATCAGGAACTGTGCTCTCTATTGATTTCTTTTAGCAGAGGACAGAGAAAGTCTATACTCATTGCTAATTAACATTGCTAACAGGAGCTTTATTTGACAGTGAGCGATGACTTTACCAATGCATTGGTTTAGAGGAGACATTTTAGTCACCATTACTCATCCCTGCTTGTTTTTATGTATGTGTCTACAGTATACTATTGTATTTTTTTTTTCACAGGGTCACAATATCTTTGCAAACCTCTGCTCTAAAGAGTACAGCAACATGATGCAACTACTGAAGCAGGCTATTCTCTCAACAGACCTCACTTTGCATTTTGAGTAAGTGATCGTCGAAGATTGAGTATCTTATTACAGATTATTGGATAAATTCTTATAAGTAATCAGATCTAAAACTGTCTTCTTTTGCTTTTTGACATTTTTTGCATCCTTGACTGTCTCTTTGCATTGTAAGGCGAAGAAACAAGTTCTTTGAGTGTGTTCTGTCTGGAGCATTCATCTGGACAGATGAAGGACACAGAGAAGTTCTCAGGTTTCTACCTTTGTGCAATATAAAACTATTCTGTGGCAAAATCTCTTTAAATGTAAAGAACAAAACAAGTAGAAATGAGCTTTGATGCCATCAACAGGTCTATGCTGATGACAGCATGCGATCTGGGTGCTGTCACACGTCCTTGGAAGATATCCAAACAGGTTAGAGATTCTCACATCTGTGCTTTCTTTTTGAGGGCTTGGAGGTGTAAAAACATAGGCTGAATCTGGTTAAAAAAGGACCTGTTCGCATGTTCTACCCTCTTCATAATGACAGCTTGAGGCTCCAGGAATGTACATGTGGTCCAGGATGTTTCCCTGCCTTTCCCACAATGCATGCTCGTATATGCACCTGTTTTCCTGTGGGCCTGGATCATGGATGTTTTAAGAGAAAGCTCAATAACAGGTTTAGCAAATTCATCCATTAATTTTCTTTTTGGTCAAAAACACATCTAAGATAGTGTCATAAACATTGTTGTGGTCTCCTTAAAACTACCTCAACTGCCAAAAAGGAACAAAATGGCATTTTAACAAAGCCAAATAAAAAAGCAAGACTTGCTTGTTTAAAAATGTCCTCCCTCAAGTACCTCAGTGCAGGCCAAGGAGGCAAGCCTTCTAAAACTTTCAAAATACTCTTCAATTTAGCCACGTTGGTTTGTCGGGAAGTGTTTGATTTATGTAGGTTTATTTGCAAAGCTTTAAGAGGCTTGTGCTGCTTTTTACACTCTTTTGCCACAGTTGTGTTTCCTGGATCTCTACAACGGAGGTGGTGAGTCCAGAGTTAGCATGACCCATAGTCCGAATGACCACAACTATGACAGCAATACCAGAAAAGTACTGGAATATTTCTTGTTAAATCACTTAAAGTAAATGATGCATAAAAATGTACCTCCTGTCGCTGAGCCCATGTTTTAATATCAAAATGTTACATCATGTTTGAGTAAAATAATGAATAAATAAGAGTGGTTTACACTGATGTCCTAAGGTTGCAGAGCTGGTGACGAGTGAATTCTTTGAGCAAGGTGACAGGGAGAGGTCTGAGCTTAAGTTGACCCCAGCGGTAAGTAAGCAAGCTTTCAAACTCTTTCACTGGGGTTTTTCTCTATCTCATACTGAGTTATCAGCATATACTCATTGTGACCACTTTGGCAAAGGATTATGATGATTGTTTTTGGTCATGGATGACAGAAGCTTATCACCTTCCTGTAGGCCATATTTGACCGTAATCGCAAAGATGAGCTACCTGCTTTACAGCTGGAGTGGATAGATGGGATCTGTAAACCGCTTTACCAGGTAGGTAACTCTCACTGTCTAAAGATAAACCTTTACTGTAAATGTAAATAAAAGTGTTATTTAGAGTTTTAATATCAACCATACTCTCCTGTGTCGCTCACAGGCACTGCTAAAGCTCAACAGGAAGTTGCAGCCGATGGTCGACGGGATTGATGCCAATCGAAGAAAGTGGCAGGAGCTCTGTTCGTCCTATCAGCAAACAGGCAGAGTCTCAATGTCCGACCAGAGTACTGAATCAGATCAGAGTCCGGAGTCCCAGGAGGATGCAGGAAACAGTCACCACCAAGAGTCCACACAGACTGTGAAGCAGGTTGAAAACGCCAAGTTTGGATCAAAGTCTAAGTGCAGTCAGGATCTGAAGTTCAGAGTGAACAGAGATTCCTGTGATGATCAGCCAGGATCAGCTGGCAACACAACATCTGCAGGAAAGAAGTAAAGCAAGCAAAGTGTTAACTATAGGTTTATTCATTAAATGGCTCACATGGGACTCTTCCCATATGTACCCTGTGATTTTCTAACACATGCACTACCCTAAAATGATTTTTAAAAATCTGGGTAAATTAAATTCAGTTTTCATCTGCTGAGCATATTGCTTCTCCAAAGTGTCACTGTGGTTAAACTCAGGAGGGGGAATAAAACCCATTTATCAAACTCTATTTAAAGGGCAGTTTGACCTACCCACCTACCCACCTACCTACCTACCTACTTACCCACCTACCCACCTACCTACCTACCTACCTACTTACCCACCTACCCACCTACCTACCTACCTACCTACCTACCTACCTACCTACCTACTTACCTACCTACCTACCTACCTACCTACCTACCGACCTACGTACCTAGATGTATAAGAATGAGAGTCTACTTTTGAAACCAAAGAGGGCCATTTATTACTGTAATATTTTGTAATGGGAACTGCCTCAAAAACACAAGCCCATTGGAATGCCTTTACAAAACAAAAAGGAATCACTGTGATTTCTCTCTGTCACATAGATTGCCATCATGAATGTAGACCGGAGCCTTGATCTTGTTCCTTAATGTTGTCTTACCTCAGTTGCAAATGTTTCTGCATGACATTATTTTCAGCGTTTCTAGGTGAACCAAGCCTTCAGCCGTCAACTTGTTCTGTGAATTGCATGTTTGTATCATGTGTGCGTAACCTCCTAATTCCTTGACTAACGATGACACGGAGGAATACAAATAAGTAAAGGGATAGTTTACTTTTTTGGGCATATTTATACTTTTTAATTACAGTAATTCTTAATTTTTCATGTGAGTGAGACAAAAACATACATATGTACTATATGTCTGTTCATTTAGATGAATTTTTTTTTTTTTTAATCAAGTGCCCAATCTACTTTCTCTTTACATATACCCATGACTCCATGAATATGCATTGGCTGAGCAAAGTTTGGCTAATTTCATTGTTCAGTATATATCTTGGAACTGCACACAGCAGCATTACTGTAAAAACATCCAGTAGTTTATCTCTCTTTGTGTAAGAAGGAATACAGTAGTACAATTCTCTGACAACTGAGCTATGCCTTCAGAAGACTTCAGTATTGTACAGTGTACAGAGTATGTAAAATGCCTGTGGTTCACATAAAGCAAAATGTGTATATACTGTATGTAGCCATTAATTTCTATTGTTTGAGATTTATCATCACCGTGTTTTGTAAGTCAGACTGGACAGCATGCCGATTATGTTGAAACTGCATGTATCATGTTTGATGTTGACACTGGACATTATCTTGATGCCTTTGACTGCCCTATGAGATTTGCTTTGCATGAAATTACTGTAGAGGAAATGTGTGTGTTGTTACGTAAGAATATTGTTGCTGCATTATTGTTGTTGAGAACGGACAAAGATTTCTATTTTCGATCACAGACTGTACCAAAATTATACATTTATTATTTTTCATACACCGGACTCTATATTTATGCAAGATGTAGAATTGGCATTTTCTCCTGCTATTTATACACTGTCTGCTAAAAATACGTTCTTAGACAAGTAAGCGTTACATTTCAGATTAAAGGGAACAAATTAACTCCAGCTGGTTTTGTGAATAAAATGCTGTGGCATCGACATTGATCTTTTGTGGTGTTTTGTGCTTTATGTGTTACAGTAAAGTCATGTGATATTTCCATGGCTCTTGTTCACAGTTACTGTAATTGTTATGATGGTTGAGCAAACAGTAGATTACAGTAAAGTCTGTGATGCTCATACTGATACAGAAGGGGGGCATGTGCAACAACTTCAATCCGCAAAGGTGTGAATACACTATATATATATATATATATATATATATATATATTGTCATAAAAGTGATTGACAAAATAAAGCACATGAATGCATATGGTAATTACTGTAATTACATAGAGGAAGCTACAGAAGAATGAAACTGCACTATAAAGGAGATGGACACAAATAAAGTTCAGAGGTGGATTTCCCTGCACTTTGATTCAACAACAACACCTTTGTTCATAATCTCAGTTTGCCAGTCCCTTATTTCATGTGTGACCATGGATGAAGCCACTGAGACAATTTACATGCACTTGCAAAGATGATGAATCAAGATGTACAGGTGGAAAGTCTGTGACAAACAATTCAACTTACACAGGACTAGCAGGTTATTTGCACCAAGCATCACAGTAGATATTATACAATAACAGATACCTATTATCTGACCTCAGTGTCTGCTCACTGTGGGGTGATTTGGCTGTTTACTTAGTATCACAAATTGAAATGGATTTTTTTTTGCTTGTATTTTTAAGTTGATATAGAATGAAAGTGGTGCAAAGCTGACATGTTTGTGTCAAACTTGAGTTTTTGTGGTATTTCAAGCTTCCTGTGAGTGAAACAGATAAAGTATTTGCACTTCTGATGCCCTGCAGCCCAGTGATTGCACCATCTAGTTGGAATAGCTGAAGAACAGAGTGCAGAGCAAAACAATCTTTTTATTCCTTCTATTAGACAATAAGCATAAAATTGTTATCTAGTACTTTCCAAATCGTCTCATTAAGGAGCTAAAAGAACAAAGCTCATCAGTGAATAAAAAATTACCAGTGAGAAAAACACTCGTGACCTAAAAAATTATGTTAAAGGTTATCTCATCCATGAAGCAGAGAGTCCAACAAAACACAGCCCCAGCTTCACAGAGAGCATATTGTAGAGGGAATCTTTACATATTCATACAGTCTCTTTTAAATCCTGTTATTCATCTGTGGAGAGCGTTTGATGTTGATTTTAATAAGGCAGCGAGGTGAGGCAACAGTAGCAGCAGCAGAAGTGTGTAAAACTCGGTGCAGCTCGACGCGCATGCAGCCGCCAGCTGCCGAGCCATAGCCAGAGCCGGGCCTTAATCTATAATTTAACATGGATTGAGTTTATTCTCCTCAGGGTCGTTGATCAGGGGAAAGCCGGATGGAGAGAGGTGGGAGAGCCTTCCAACCTCATTTTTGATACAGGGCCTAGCTCTGCCATAGTCTTTGATCTCTCTCCCTCCCTCTCTTTCTGTTCTGTGCTGTTTTTTTCCCCTGTTTTATCTTTTCACACACAGACACAATATCTTTTACTCCTGTTCAGTCTGACATACTGTACTATATGTACAGTCTGACAAGCAGATGCAGAGCACTAAAAGACTGGGTAATATACATACACCCTGCAGAGACTTGTGTGATGTTTAATAACCTCTAAGATATTCATACACCTAGTTTGTATCGTGAGTCATTTCTTATGAGACGGAGGCTGAGAATAGAAACCAAATAACCTGCGATAACCTCGGAGAATGAGTTACAGTGACAGTACTAAAGACTGTGTGTGTAAACATAATCACAGTAATGAGATCACTCTTTACTGCTGCTTTGTAAATCTAGAGGAAATGTCCTATATCCATTTTTAGAAACTAGATTGTGGCAAGCAAAGCCATGCAGATGTAATAGTGTGAAGTAGACTATAAATATTAATACATACTCTCAATACTAATGGTAATGTACCAGGGATAGCTTTGTTTGCCTCATGATTATTTAGTTTATTATGTGCATATATTTTTAATGATACACAGAAACTCTATTATGAGTTTGAAAAAAAGATAACACTGGCACTAGCACTGCTTGTATTAATCATGCAAGCAAACGTAAAAGCAGGAATATCCAATGTTAACAAGATTTTGTTTTGCAGGTTATTATTGACCTGGGAAACAGCTGACAAGACAGTCTGAACCTAAAGGCTCATTTACTGGAGCAGCTGTTCTGGTGCTTTCAGTAATATCACATGATTTTCATCAGCAGACAGATTTTGGATGGATGTCATTAAACTGTAGTCAAAATTACTTTTTTTCTTTTTCTGAGAAATTCAAGGCCTTGGACTTCTTAATGTTGGCCCATGAGCTGAGTCTCAAAGTTCATTTTTGATCTTGGAAAACAAGAGTTGACAAACAACCTCATTTTAACATCCATTTAGTGGCTGTTCCTAAGCTTATCATCTTACATTTGATTTGGGCATTTGGTCACCATGTTAGCAAAATTGTTCCAGCTGTAAGTAAATTACTTGTGTGGCAATACATACGAAAATGATCTGCACAGTATGTGAACAAATGTTTTTGTTTTTTTCATGCCAGCTGTCACCAGCAGACTCCACGTTATATACATACATACATATATACATATATATATATATATATATATTTTATTATATATATATTGGTGGATGAACAGATCATTTCCCATTGGCCTGATGAGGATCCACCATATTTCAAATGGTTGATTTTTTCCAATGAAGTATGTACATTGAGAGACTATGGTGTGCAGGTTGTAGTGTCTGAAACAAGCCAGAATCTGTATGAGGTTTTAATCATAGTCCCAGTGACAGGATAATTAACCACTGTACCATCACTGAGACCCAGATGGTGTTTTTAAGAGTCAAGACTGAACAGAAAATGGAGAAAAGAAGTGAAGGACACAGCGTCACTATGACGTATAGTGAGTTTTAACCTCATGATTTACTGTGGATGTGGGCAGAGCTGCTCTTCATCTCTGTGTGCTGAGAGAAAGTCACAAGCATCTTAAAAACAAGCCTTTGAACATTTATAGCTCGTCATTATTTCACTCTGTCTCTGACTTCGTGTCACTAGATAAGTTGTCCAGAACAGATGCTCACGGCTGATTATTCTGACACATAAGTCAAGACTTACTGAACTGTTTAACCTCTGAACCAGCCACTGTAGTCAGTCAGCGGCACCTGTGTTGATGAGGGTTATAAGAGATGAAACATGCCTGAAACATTTTTAACAAAGAAGAAAACCTCTCTGTCCTCCTCTGTCTTACTTACTGACTTACTGTAACATTCACTTGTGTGGAACAGGCTTGTGTTGATTCCCCAACTGCTGAGGGCTGTTTTTAAAATCAAGGATCCATGCGGCCTCCGAGTGCAACGGAGAAACACATTGTATTTCAAGGTGCTCTCCCTTAGCAGTCACATGACGAAGCCACAGGACTCAGTGGAGATTGGTGCGTGTTTTTGCCTTTGCCATTTACTGCACTTCCTTGTCTGGTTGTCTGTCATAATCAAAGCATCCTCAGTGTTATGACATGGATATGAATAATTGATTCATGCAGGCGGCTCACTGGTTATGTAATAGAAGACCCACTGAAGCCTCAGACAGGGCTGTAGTCTGACACTGTTCTGCAAAGACAGAAATGTTACAACAGCTTTTTGATATTTGTTGTGCGTGTGTTTTAATGAATGGAATTTGCCACCTGTTCAGGATATAATTCTGACTTAATATATCATAATAATAATATATATCTAATATAATGTACTTCCAATGTGAGCCCACAATGGAAGTATTTTTAGCAAGCAACAGCACGACATCTCTTAGAGGAAGATTTTTCGCAGACGTGATTTGAACCGTAATATGATTTTATAATTTTTTTTATTATCTTTTATTCATATTCACAGAAAGAAGATATAGTAGATATAACTGAGATTTAATAAATCGTTTTTTTTTTGTTTTTTTTTATGAATTCTTTCCTGGGAACACTACTACTATAACACTGAATTGATCAGTTTAATGGCAGAATATTAATCTGCAACAATCTATTAATGTTTTTTCAGAACAAAAATGCCAGTGCCTCTTATATTAGCTCCTCATTTGTAAGTAATTGCTGATTTTCTCTTCTTTTATAACACTGTTAAACCGGTTATTTTTGAAGTTCAACTGTTGGGACATTTGAAAACATTACCTTGGGCTCTGAGAAACTGTGATTGGCATTTTTCACCATTATCTGCTGTTTAATAGTCAAAGCAATTACATAATCAACACAAAGAAAATAGTTGGCAGAATAAATTGTCAGATTATAATTTTTGGTGCAGCCTGATAAATGATCATGTTTGAAGAAAGTTATGACTAGTTATTACATTACATTAGGACTCACAATCTGGACACAAAAACATTTTGAACACTAATATACTTGATGCTAGAGTATAGTCAGGAGTGGTATGTGAGAACTTGACAGTGCTGTAAACAGTATTTTCTGAATAGATTTTTCAGCAGTGTTGCTACTTGACATTGTTGTTTTTTCAGTTTTGCCTCCCTCAAGTGGTGAATAAAAGCACTGGCATGACTGAGGAGCAAGTGAAGAGCATCAATCAAAATGCATGTGGAAATCAAATGGGAAAATGAAAATAATGAAACCTTTTATGTAAATAACAGAAGTTCAAAAGGCTGTGTGCTGCTCCCTACAACATAACTGAACTGCAAACTTGACAACAGTTGAATTAGATGACAAAGTGGTAAGAGAGAGAGAGAGAGTGCGAGAGAGAGAGAGCACGAGAGAGAGGGAGAGAGAGAGAGAGAGACAGGGAGAGCGAGGGGGCGGAGCATGTGTTCTTGACCAATGCCATGGACATTTCTGAAAAAAAAAAAAAGCAGGGGGAGGTACCCGAGTATCCCCTAGTCCTACTGACAGCTGGGACAGCCCCCTCCCTGATGACAGGCCAGAGCTGGATTCCTTCAATGAAAAGCCCTTTGATTGTTGGCAGGAACTCCTCTGGTTTGGCTGAATAGCTGTCAGCTCTGTCAGGGTGATGGACGGGCGGGTGTTTCACCCCTGATAGAAACAAGTCCCCTCCAGCCAGCCTCTAACTCTAAGAGAGCAGGACCTCTGCCAGTCAACTTCTAACCTCTCCTCGAACAGATGGAAACAACCACAACTGAGATGGAGGCGTGTAAATGTGATGCAAAGTCAGCCAGTAATTACTAGTTACAGGAGCAAAAAATTGATCCTGTTTGGTCGAGAGTCATATGAAGGAGGATGACGTTATCCTGGACTTTCTTTTTATGTTTTAACTTTCAGAAAGTCTGTGTGTAGACATGTATCAATATCAAATCAAGGTACAGAGATAAACTCTGGATTTCTGAGTTGCTGTTGTCAATTCTCCCACAGGCAATCATTTCATTATTCATCATGCCAAAAAACATGTTTTTATTCAGTGCTTGTGTTTTTTAAGTAAGGATGATGTAGTGTTTAGCTTGAACTAACTTGAACATTAATGCACCATTATCAGTATGTGTTCCATGACCAAACCCACATGAGAGCCAAAGCAGAGCAGCTCAGTCTCCCAGCACTCAGTCATCACTGTTTGCCTCTGAGAAGAAATGAATAAATACTGCAAACATGTACAGCGAGCTCAAATCCCAGCTCAGTCAGAGCAGCAGTATTTCTCTTTTCTCCCTCTTCATCCCTTCTCCAATTCACATACACACACACACACACACACACACACACACACACAGAATACATCAGCTCAACTGTAATTGTTTACACTGACTCCAACTTAGCCCTGAGCTCCACACCATGAATCACTGCTCACCACCATCGCAGCAGGCCTTCACACCGAGGTGGTCCTATACAGCAGAGAGGCAGCGCTGGGTTTGGGTGGGCACCCAGCCAGCTCTGACCTTCCAACATGTGAACTCAAACGTGAAATCTCTGCCCACACAAGTCACCTGTCATCTTCCCCTCTCTCCAACCAAAATATTACTCTTGAATATTCTGTGCTACTGTAGCTCCATATGTAATAAATTGATTTGTGTTTACGTGAATAGCTGGAGTCTATACTCATGTGTATCTCAGCAACCTTTAAATGGATTGTCATGACATTCACGGTCTGACCGTGGTGCCCCTGTGACTTCACCATGAGGTTCACATTTGTGGTTATATTATATTTTGGCAATTTTGTCTTCACCTTACAGTTAAAAGTACAGACACAGACAGGAAACATAGGCAGAGAGAAGGGGGTAACTGGGGGGTGGGGGTGGGGATTATACGCAACAAATGTCCCCAAATCTTAACATTTGTCGATCTCCTGACTTTTCAAACACTTTAGTTTATCTCCAAGTACATGCAAAACTGATGACATTCCCATCAGCCTCAGATGTATTTTACCAACACAATAAACTGAGATGATGATAACGGTAAACATTATACCTGCTTAGCATCAGAATGTTAGCATCGTTACTTTATTAGCGTTCAGACATTTGCATACTCAGCACCACTGTGCCTTGTACACTGAGCCACGAGCATGTCTGTACACTCTTGTTTTACTTAAGCTGGTCCTGCTACACTAAGAGGAGGTGAGACACCACTAGGCACACATGTTTGAGCTTAAATATTCAGACAGGCTGTCTGTAGAAGTCATTTTGCCACTTTTGAAAAAGAAAACCTACCTTTGACAAATTTGCGGATAAAATAAAACATATTTTTACGGATAAATCTTTTTCACAGCAGACATTGCGGTTTGTCAAAGGAGTAGAAGCACAGGTGTAATTGGTGACATTAAAAACAACTGACTTATATTTAGGTGAGTTAGGTCCAGGGTCCCGGTGTTGTGCACACTGGCTCACTGTCAAGCAATTACTGGGACACTTCATGGAGCCGTAAATCACCTGCTCTTTTCCTACAATGACAAGTCAAAATGTCTGCTGTGAAAAAGGTCCATTGATTCTGAGCACTCTCAGCTGGCTTCTCTATTTCTGAAAAACAGCAGGAGTTCGGCAGTATTTCAAAGCTGAAATTCAGTCGTATAAACCTCAAACAAATGGCTTCTTGGGTTTTCCACATGACTTAATGAACACAGAAATCATAATTTGTTGTAAAGCTTGCTTTAAGCTTCCACCATTCAAACGTCATTTTGGACGCCACAGACTACAGATTTCTTCGTGGTTTGAGGATTGTCTCATGTCGGTATTTCATGTTCTTAAAGAATTCATATTCAGCTGTGGCTTGTCCACAAAATGTGTTTTTGCTCTGTCTTTGCTGGCAGCTGTGGCACTTTCATCACTCTGTGTCAAGGTGACCATGAAGCACACTGTCAAGGACCCAGTGTAACACTAGCCTTCATCCTTGAGCTCTTTATAAAATATAAACATGTCCGTTTATTTTGCCTTGTTGATCCTTCATGCAAATGATTTATGGTTTGTGCTTGTCAGGAGTATTTGATGAAGGGTGCAGGAGACTAGCAATAAAAGTTTTTTGTTCAATCCAAAAATCTAAGAATATGGCAGTGCAAGCTAGATGTTTTTTAAAGATTTGAATTATTGATTATAATTTTTGTTCATTTTTTTTAAATAAATTTTGGAAATAAATTTGTGAAAGTGCCACAGTTATAGGTAGCTCTCTCCTTTGTGAGTTTATAGAAAATAAGCAGAAGTCAGTAATGGAAGGAAAAGAACACACAGTATAAAGGGATAAAAAATTATATTTTGAAATACTCTTAAAATGCAGCCACACATTTCATCAGTAAAACATAAGCCAAAGAAGTCTTTTCCCTCACTTGCACATAAATTTGTCTAAGCCCTTTCACATCATGAACATCGACTCAGCTCCCTGGTGGGAGGGAATCTGGAGGTCTGAGAAACTCAAGACCTCATGGCGACACACCACTCAGCCATCACAAGCACTTAAGGTCTTTTAAAATCGCTGCAGCGATGTTTACTATTGGCTCTGTGTGAACAAAAGCTGGAGCCCTGGTGTCTCAGCACTAACAAGGCCCTTCTGAAAGCGGGAGGGGAAATATAAGCCGGCCTGGGCTTTCCACTTCATTTCCTGGCTGGTAAGAGCCTGTTTCCTGTGCATCAGCCTAAACATGGCATTTCACCGGAGGGACTTTGCCACTTGTCCCCATGAGTTTACCCCAACTCCTCCTCCTCCTCCATTTTTGACTCTCAGCTGCAAACAATTTATTTTAGAGACGCAGTGAGTAACAGTTTCCAGATTAGCCCCTGATAGGATTCAAATTGAAAATGACATTTTGGAGGATAGTCAATGTAAATCAGCTTCATGTTTTGTCAGACCCAGGCAGGGATTCAAACCAAGGGAGTGGTTGTGGTTTTTCGGCGCTATATACCAATGTGTGGAAAACAAGCTATGGAAACAAATTTTCACACCCAGCAACTATTTCATGGCGAGTATAAAACTGTCCACTTGAGGAAGAGCTGTCTTGCCTACAAACAGTGGTGGCTTTGATTTAAATGATCTCAGACTTGCGTGCTGCAAATGTGGGACAAGTTTTATTTTTTATTTTTTTCCCCAGTGAATGCAAAATGATGAAGGGAATAGTTAGACATTTTGGGAAGATTTAGAAGACATATATCATATAGATATCAGCCAGTTGAGGTTGGGGTATGTTGTCTGACCATGTTGGAAGACAAAACTGTTTATAGCTGTTCCAAATGGCCACACTCAAAGGCAAGGTCACGGAGCCTGTCATGGAGAGGGACGTGATAATTCTTAAACATACAGTGGGGTCCAAAAGACTTTGGCAACTGTATATATAAAGATAACACTTTGGACAGTGTTTCCTGGAAGGCACCAATAGTGCTGTTTAAAGTGAAGTAAATAGCTTAAAGAAGGGAAAAAAAGGCTTAAATGAGAGGTTCAGACCCTACCAACTAGCTCACCTCTGCAGACCCGGCCAATTGCTGTGATAATTGGATTGTCAATTTTGGAAAGTTACAGACAAAATCCCCCAAAGCCCCCAAAATCCAATGTTGGAAAGATGTGGGGGAAGCAGGCCGGACCTGGTTCCATCTGACAAGCGCTTTAGCCTTTAGCTTAGTTTAGCACAAAGTACGTATGAAAACTCAGAAAAAAGCTATTTACTTATTCACCGTACAAATATGAAAGTGGTATCAATTTCCTTTGCTCTGTGTTTTACTTTCTGTGTAATAAGGATTGTGTTTCCTGTCATATGAGTTAAGATTCAGCCATGTGGCCAGGAATCACTTTTTCTAGCACACAACAACATACAGGCTATTGTAGTTTTCAACCTATGGACCTTTTGTTAATTTTATTTTCAACTGCATCTCATTGAGAACAAATACAAATTCTCAAACCTGACTTCAGTGTCTTAGGCCAAAGCTGGACTTTTCACTGTTTGAATAGTCTATCAGCTGCTGTGACCTGCCTCCATCAATTATCCAGATTTCACCACAGTGTGTTCTGTGCCTTTGTTCAGAGTTTGCAGGGTAATTACTGGCAGGACCTGCTTAAAGCTGTTATTTTCCAGATGGCAAGCAGGCAAGGCTGAAGAGCGAGTTAGTCCCACCATGTGCTCACACTGGACCCTATATAGTGAGCACTTAGCCTTCAGATGGCATGGAGCTGCTATAGGTTTGGCTGAGCTGAAATGGGTCATGGTCGAAGTGCTTTTGGCTGAGGAAGAAAAGCTTCAGACTCCCAGGACCCAAAAAGCAAACACTCTATATTTGAGGGAAAAACCTTGTATCCAGACCCGTGCAGATCAGACACTGGCTTTGATTGCAGATGGGCCAGTTTCCTGCAGTCAGGGGGGTGGGGGTGGGGAGGGTTTAATGGGGTTGAATCCTGATTGGATGTGGAGCAGAACTAAAGTTGAAAGCGTACAGATGTGAGAAAGAGAAAGAGCACAAGGTCAACAGACTGGATTCGGTGGTTCGTGGAGCTGCACTTGATAAGAGTAGACAGTCAGCAGCTGCACAGTGACAAGGAGATTTACCAAGGCAAAGGTCTTCGCACCACTCAAGGTTGAGATACTGCTCAGCTGTCTACTTGCTGAAAAGAGCACTAAGAGTCTGGCCATTGTTTATAGCTCTCATATTTTTGTGATAAATACAGTACATGGAGGCGATACTACATATATGTCAATCTGTATCCAGATCCAGACATGAGTGCATGGTATCAATCTTGTCATTGAACTCTGGATAAGAAAGCAAGTAAGTACGTTTCACAAAGTGGTGAACCTTTGAGGCAGCTCTGTTGATGACTTCGCAGGGTAACTGTGAAGATTCAAATGAAAGCTTTGACTTCACCCCTCCCATCAAATTGAGCTGTGTCAAGGGAGAGTTCCTTGTTTGGGTTCATTGGATGGTGATAGGCAGCTGTGAAAGGGAACACTTAACATCGGGAGAAACTGAGATGGAAGGGGATGTGTGACAAAGGCAGGCCAACAGAAAGCCAACCATCTCCTTTGTAGACAACAGAAGTCATCCATCAAAAGCCTGTAACTGTGAGTGTTTGTCTCAAATTACGTCACAAAAATCATGAATATGATTATCCCCTATTAAAAAAAATTTTACTTTAGATCAAAGCAACATTCAGCCTTTTCAGGCATTGCGAAAAACAACCTTCTGTTAAGTTGTCTCCCCTGAAACTTGATCACAAGTAGGGAATCTTGGGCCTTGGGGTCATGTTAATTGAAAGTTACCTGAGAGTTATCAGAATTGGAGGTATATAAGATTAATTTCATAACATTCAAAGGAATGAATACATTTAAATTTTTTTCTGTAAAAGCTCTAGACAAAACGCTGACTGACACATTCCCCCATATCCCCCTAAAAGGACTTCATTTAACTTTAATCACGTTTTACTCTGCCCCCGAGTCGACTTGCTCCATCAGCCACAAAACTCAGAAGAACAAAACACCTGCACTGAGAAAAGAAAGGAAAGTCAAGAGAATGGCAAACAGAGAGAGGGGGCAAATAGTGTTTTTGGGTTCAAAGGCGATCTTTATCCCTTCCACTCTTATCCATTCACTCGGTGCCACGTTGGCCCCTGGGGGAATGGGAGTTGCTTGTCATTGGTGCCATTCACCTGTCAATCAGACTGTTACAGGATCCTATGGGCTCCATGTTGTGGAGCGGGAACCCCCAGCCAAGAGGCACATGAGATGAAGTCAGCACCTGTTTATGCTGGCAACAAAACCACCTCCACTGTCTGACTATACTACTGAAGCTTCTTCTTCTTCTTCTTCTTCTTCTTCTTCTTTTTCTTCTTCTTCTTCTTCTTTTTCTTCTTCTTTTTCTTTTTCTTTTTCTTTTTCTTCTTCTTCTTCTTCTTCTTCTGTGGCCCAGCTGATCCTGACACTTCATTTATTTGCTTTTGACAGCACCACAAATTCAAATGTATGGCACTACAGCCATATTACACAGAGTATAACGAGTACTCACTTATTTGGTTATCTGGTGGAGATGGACTCTGGTTCTTATACATTATGATCAGCAGATGGACAGAAAAGAAACATTTGTGATGGGCAACAGTCATTAGGCCATTACTGTAATATGTCATATGTTCCACATGCAGCTACTGCAAATGACTGACCTCTGACCTTTCCTAAATGGTACACACGTATGGAAAAATAGCAATTCTTTGGGCAAATCTAACTCAACGTCAAGTTCTTAAGTACTGTTTTTAGACAGTATTGAGGTGGTACAATTTAGAGGTGCTTTACTTGAGTTTTTTTGCATTTTGTGCTATTTCTACCCCTCTACTTTTCCACAAGCAAATATTGTATTTTTCAATCCACTACATTTATTTGGCATCCAGAGTTATTTGTTTGTTTGCAGTTTCCATTTTTAGATAAAAAACATATCACCTGCTTGAATTTGAATACGTACTTAGAGAAAGAAATTTTAAACCACCAAACACAATATAAAATGGTTAAAATCAGCTCCACCTAAACCCAGCTGTAAAACATAACTTACACATTGAGGCATCAGTAATAGTAATAATCCAGTTTGATTCTTTGATTTCCTTGTACTTTCCTTCCTGTGGCTTTGGTGATTACTGACAATGACAAAAATCGCAGTGATGTCAACATTTTTGTTTGTTTGTTTGTTTCTTGTTTTGTATTCATTGTTCATTTGATGACTTTGATGCCTATAAACCAAATTGCCTCTTGCAGACTTTAAAGCTCTTCTGTTCTCTTTTAATTCCATAACAGAAAATCACAACTCAAAGTCCACTCCCAGCCTTTTTCCAGACTATTTAACTATATGACAGGCTTCATCAGTTTGTTCAGTTGTCATAGAGATGGATGTGTTGGCATATGAGCTCAGTAGCTGTTAACATTCATTCATAGCACTTCCTGTCGGTAGAAGGTTGCGCATGCACGTTCATTACTGACGATGGATATAATTTGACAAAACAATCCCAACTCAAAATCTGTTACTTCAGTGCTCTGGACACAAACATGTATGGTTTGAAAATATAATTGATCTTTGAAATCTTCTAAACAACAAGTGTAGTGAAACAAATACTCCGAAGACACATTCCTACTGTATTCATTCCCAGTAACTCTATCAACACAAAGCATATAACTACTCCCCTCCAGACCTCAATGCCAGAACAAGATATAGAATAACACGGAGAAAAGTATCTTGGGACACTATAAGTGTTCTGAAACAGGAGACAGATTTCCGCAAGCAAATCCAGGTGGTCTGCTGTCCTGTGTCCTCTGTTACTCATGAAAAGTCACTTTTCTCTCTGCCACTGCTGCGTACACACAGAGAACATAAACTGCCCTGGAGCCTGTCACACCAGAGCCAGCTTGATTCAGTATGTGACTCTGAATATGATCTGAAGACGGTGTGAGGAGCCGATGAAGGTGCTGAGGGCTCCTGCAGGGGCTGCAGAGTTGGTGACAGTAAAGCATCTTGGCTCTCATATACTGCTGCCCTTACTGTGCTGTTGTGTGTATGGCTGCATTACATGTGGGGATGATCCCTGAGAAAATATGCAGTCAGTCAATCAATCAATCAATCGGTCGGTAATGAGGTCATGTAAATCACTTTCCCACCAGACCAGCCATCAATATTACCGTTTCACTGAACACTGCTCCCTATACAACCAGATTAACACTCGCTAAGAATAACAGGACCAATGTGAATGTCCTCGCCCTGGCCGTAACCCGAGAGCCTCGGGGTGGTACTGAGGGAACGCCAGGGGCCCTCCATGTGAAAAGGGGTCCAGTCAGGCTTGGCCTGAGCCACACAGACCACTACTCTCTCCATCCACAGCCCCTCACAGCAGGATCCAGCCATCTGGACTCATTTCTGCTCTGACAGGATGGCTCTCAAGGCCCATCTGTATGAGGGCTACAGTCACAGTGGGCCCCAGGAATGTGCCTGTCTGGAAGGGAACTGAGCAGATTTAAGGGATGACGGCACAACGCGATATATCTTTTCACCCTGCGCTCTGGAGCATGTCATTTCATCAACATCTGTATTTCATTTTTAGTGCCCTGGTCAATCTTGGGTTCAGTCAGTTTGGTTTTAGGCACAAAAAAGGCTTCAAATCACTTCATTATTGCCTGTTGTTGAGTCATTTATGCTACAACTACATGCAAGGCATAAAATATGTTTTTTTTTTAAACACCTCAAATATTCTTTTAATTCCCTTAAAATCAATCTAATAATAATAAAAATAATAATAATAATTATTATTATTATTTTCTGTTCTGTAATAGTTTTCATAACATAACTAATAATGTAGATCTTCTTGCTGAGTTAATTGTGTGTTGATTAATACCCACAATATATAGCTTCAGTGTCCCAGGTTTAATTTCAGTTGACAATCTTTGTTGCGTGTCATACCTCTCTCTCTCTCACCATGTATATTTTCACTGTCAGTTTATCCAATAGAGATGAAAAAACAAAAACACCTTAAAAAAATTGTGAATGTAGAAATTATAGAAATTATTGGCTGATGTTTTTGATCTTTGCCATGCTGTGTTCCCAAGCTGAAATAACCTGCTTCCTTAGGTTTTGGTTAATAGAACCCAAAATAACGCATAATGTAGCAAAGCAATAAATCCAGACAGGACCTCACTGCATTACTGCCATTCCCGCACCTACAATGACAGCTCAACCCTATTAGTTGTTCAGTTACTATGGCAACTAGTACTAAAACCCCAAAAGAGCTGAAGGGAAGAGGTTAAAGGGCAACAGCAGGTCATACGGCAAATAACCAGCACATGACTTGTCTTGGTGTCTGGGTCTACACATACCCAGGCCCATAAAGATGTAATATAAAGTAGATGTTTCTTTTTTGAAAAATATGGTACCACTTTCTGAAGAGACTCTTTATACACAGTTTATAAGTTGTAACTAACAGCTACATTGATCCTAATGTTAATACATCATATCTTTCTATCTCTATCTATCTATTTATCTATATATATGTATATATACATATACAAATATATATATTTATATAAAGCCAATAACAAAGACAACCAGTAAACCCTTTATAAAGGATGCCTTATTACCAAAACTGTCTGGACTTGGCTGAAATGTTATATAAATATTAGCTGTAGAATGCAACTGAAATGAAGGTGAGTAAACTAATGGTTGTCAGAAGAGAAGAGGTGAAAGCATCTCTAATGACTTATAAGTTGGTGTAGAAAGAGATGCCCATTTGAAGCAAGAGCTGCTGTGAGCAAAGAAAGAAAATGGTGTTTAGTTGTTGAGAACATCTTCAACGCGGTGTTAATAATTAATCACAGATGAAAACAGCAGCTTGGCTTTATCAATAGAGAACCTGCAGTTCCTGAGGATCATACAATTGTCTACCTATACCTGAACCTTCCACTGCGCATGGGAGGTAAATGGAGCATATGTGGCAGGTCCAAATGACCAAACATTGATTTGCAACCTGCATAGGACCTGTGTCCTGTCCCTACTGAGACTGTGATCAATGAGCTTCTTTTCTGAGGACGATACACCCCACATTCATCTTCTGTGCAGGCGTCTCACTGAAGCCTTTCTACTGAAACCACTTTTAATCACATCCCCAGGGCCTCCCCAGTGTTTTCTTGTTGAAAATGAAACTGAGGTATTAATTCTCAGGACTGTGAAAGATCACCATGTGCTGCAGTTACTGTAGGCATCCCTGTGTCTGTGTTACATTCTTATAATGTTGCTGTGCCACTCCATAAGTACATTTCATGAACAAATGTGCTCAGTGTTACATAATCCTGCCTCGAGGATGAAATGGTATCAGAGACAACAGTGCATCAGAGGCAGTTCCAATGTGAATCCACCTTCTGGTAAAAGCTTTTGTTCTGCTGCCTTTTGCTACGAGCTTTCCAGCATAAATCCATTCTCAGTAGTTAACTGGGGAGCAGGAGCACTGAGCTTTTGGCCTGCTGAACCTGTCAGTGCAATACAAGCGAGCAGCGTCTCCCAGTGGTATGTTACCAAACAGTGTGGAATAACTGATGGAAAAAAAGGTAAACTTGGTCAAGTGGGAAGGCCTATTAGTGGTGTTTTTTTGGCCAATCAGCAGCTTTGGGGTTTCTCATTGGCTAAAAGGGAGCTGTCAATCAAATCCTCCAGGGGCTGTTTTTCTTCGATCTCCTCAGTGTGGTTTAGGAGGTTGTGGAGAAAAGATCCTCTCCGTGAAAACCATGTTCTAGTGGGAGTATTGAGAGATCTTTAGCTTAAATAAAAGCACCAATATGAAAATACTCCATTACCAGTAAAAAATATTGGCTTGAGTAAAAATATTGGCAGCAACTTGTAATAAGTATTAGAAGAAAAGGTTTTCAGTAATTTTATGCAGAATTGCAACATTCTGCATAAAATTACTTTCATCATGTCTCTATATTTTTGGCATTTTTGCAAGTCGCATTTTAATGTTGTCGTAGTGGAGATGACTTTAACGACTTATATACAGTTGGATAGATCCTATAGCCATATATCGTATTTTATGATGATCATGTGTTTCATATGTGAAATCCTTAGCTGGTAAATTGTAACAATAGACACAAAATAAATGTAGTTAAGTAAAAAAATAAAAGAGTAATATGTAGTTGAATAAAAGTATAAAATAACATAAAATGGAAATTCTCAAGTAAAGTACAAGTACCTTAAAATCATACTTATATGAATATAATATAATATAATATAATATGATATGATATGATATGATATGATATGATATGATATGATATGATATAATATATAACATAATATATAATATATAATATAATAATATAGATGGCGGAGCTCATTCACCTAATGCGATCATAAGGCGACCATATCGATGATATTTTTAAATTTAGATTTCTGATTAGTTTCAATTTTAGTTTTAGTTTTAGTTTTAGTTTGTTTGTTTGTTTACTTTTTGGATGTACATGAATCTGTTTACACTCTGATGAGCTTTATGTTTTTTGTTTTTTTCTAGTAGCAGCTTCCAAATGAATATCTGCCTCCATGTTTGCTTCCACTGACGACGATCCAAAAGATCAAAGCATCAAAAATCTAGAGCAGTCTTTAAAGTCACTGAGATATGACAAGTGCACGCAGTCCCCTGCCATACCCAGCTGACGCCCATGGGTGGCAGGGCTGTTCCGGACCACTGGAACGAGGACGGACGAGCGGATTCCTCTCCGATTGGTCGGCGGCGTGCGCGTCCCCGTCGTCTCCTCCCGGTTTTCCTGGCATGACCTTTTCCCTTGGCAACCACTTCCTCCGAGCATCCACGGCCATCTTTAATTTGAAATCATTCATGAAAAAGTTGTTTGGCTCATGTAAACACGCCGAACGACACATTTGCGCACAAAGCGGAATCGACGGCGCCGTGTGCATGTAGTTTCCAGCGACAGGCTCCACACAGAGCAGAGCAGAGCAGAGCAGAGCAGAGCAGAGCAGAGCAGAGCAGCAGGCTGTCCGCCGAGATTAAGTAAACACCGAAAGCGTACGTGCATATTGTTCATCACAACGTCTTGTGCATCACACAGGCGCGTTTCCACTCATGTTTACAAGCTGCTGTCTGCTCAATGTACTCTTAACTAAACAGTCTGAGTAAACAGCACAAGTGTGTGGATACTAACGTGTTGCGTTTTACTGAAGGAGTAGTGTGTTGTGTGTGCTCTGGAAACAAACAGCAGGTGGAGCGCTATAATAAGCGTATGGATCATTGTCTGAAGGGCACAGCAGAGTACTCACCACTGCCATGTTCTGCAAATATCTGCAACAGGGAGATGAAAGTGATTATTTCAGACGCCAGTGTGGACTTTTAACAAAAAATAGACACTTTCTGTTATGCTTTTAATTTGCCTGTGAATGTCCTGACGGTAACACGAGCCGGTTGTCATTCATTTCCTGCTTTCTGTTTCATGGCAGGATGAGAAAGAAGCAGACTGCCAAACAGCGGAAGACCGAGGAGACCACAGTTGTCCAGGAGTTTGTGGTTGAAAAAATAATCCGCCGCAGGATATCTAATGGAAGAGTGGAGTACTTTCTGAAGTGGAAAGGCTTCACCGAGTGAGTGGTGCTGCAGAATCATATATATATATATATGCATGGTTACAGTGTATATAATTTATTGTTCCTGCATGATGAATAAAGTGTACTGTACTCCTCCTTCTGACATGTTTACAGTGCAGAAAACACATGGGAACCCGAGGACAATCTGGACTGTCCTGAACTCATTGAAGAGTTCCTGAGAAACACCCATTTATCAGAAGAGAATGAGGAAGAGCAAACTGAACAAGAGTTTGTTCCCAAAGAAGAAATGACAGAGCAAGAGACGGAAATTGTGAGTATGTGAGAAATGCAGCGTTGGAGTGTCTGTAAATGTAGTTGTTTCCATGTTATTTACAGAACGTCTGCACCTAAATCTGCAAAAAGGAAAAAAAACAACAACATATTATTAGATCACACTTCATGTAGTGTATTGCATTAGGTTGATAGTTAGACTCAGAAAATTCAGGAAACTTTTTCTCTTACAGTAAAAGCTGCATTAGAGTAAAAGCATTTGACCATGTTGGCAGAATGTATTCCTACTTTTTTGACATTTTTAATGGTGAATATGAAACCAAATGGCATGTGAATGTATTTAGTTTTGCAATACCCCTGAAAGTGAAAGCAGTTAAGTTTCCCCTTTTCACAATGGTGATGATGTACAGTTAAAGAAAATGCCACACATGGACTGTCTTGTCTTCTAACTGCTGTCTGCTGTACCTTTGTCCTTGTCATTTGCTCTGCGGTCCTCTATGCAGTCTCAGCGGCAGACTCACACTTTGCAGAGCGACAGCAACGTCCTCGAGCCAAATGACAAGCAGTCAGATGCACCCACTAACCTCAGCACTTACCTCGAGCCTGAATGCATCATCGGCTCCACAGACAGACAGGGAGAGCTCATGTTCCTCGTCAAATGGTAACTCCACCGCTTCCCTTTTTCTGTCCTTGAATGAATGCCAGTGGTTGGGTAAATGTTTGCCTGATGGTAAAAGCCACACTTGTTTTACAATCCACATGTTCAAACTATAGCAGAGATGATGAAGCATCAGATTTATGAGGGTGTTACGTCTTCTTGTTGTTGGTATAAAATTGAATATATCATTTACTGAGGAGGCTAAGTTAAGACAAAATTGGTGTTGACAACCTGACAAAACATTTCCTGGATTAGTAACAGGTTATGGAGTAAATGTGCTAAAGGATATTATCACACTAAAACACATTCAAAAACAGGTCTGTGTCATAACATTATCTTTAGTGGAAGTCTGAAAAAAAAAAAAAAAAACTTGCGTCACAACTTGGGTAATATCGACCTGGATTTGGAAACTACAAAATTGAACAGACATTGCATCTGCATTACAAAGATGCGGGCATTTAGCATGCATGGAGGGTCTAAGGCCGTGTTCAGACGGACAACAGCACTGTTGAAACAGCTTCTCATTCATTTGAATGGGCACAAACGTCCTCTGTAAAGAAAAACTCACAGTCATTCGGCAAAAAAAAACAGGCTCAGCTTTTGCCGTAACGCAATGCAGTGTTATCTGACGAGGTGCTGCATCGGCCAATCGAATACGTGCATGCAAATATTTCTTATAAATGTCTGTAATGTGCGTAGCAGTATTTCTGCTGTTCACCTGGTGCTCATTGTAAAGAAAAATACGATTGCACTTTGATAACTTTCCTGCATTGTAAACTCCTCCCATTATACTATAAACCAGTGTTTTGCTGTGTGACAAGCTTTCTAACCTGTGGATCTGTTACTCAACTGGTACCTAAAGCAACATGCCCCCACCAACACAGCCCTTTGCCTTTTTTTTTTTTTTTTAAACACATGGCTGTTCTTAGTCTGAATGCCCACTATTAAAAAGATGCATTATGGGAAGTCTAAGATCTAGTGCTTGGGAGCTTGATCCATACAAGGGGCTAAAAGCCAATAGAAACTGTCCTCTGCTGCTATTGTGAATCCCCAGACTTGATGGAAATGGAGTACTAAATAGCTGAATTACCCCTTTACGTCAGAATAACTGTGATGATTAAACTGGCAGGAGTGTGGGTTGCCGCTGAAACATCCTACATACATTAAAAGTTGCGGCAGCCTTTTTAATGTTTTCCTTCTGCTCTTTGTTTCCCCACAGGAAGAACTCTGATGACGTGGCCCTACTGCCTGCCCGTGAAGCGAGCGCCAGGTGTCCCCAGGTGGTCATCGACTTCTATGAGCAGAAGCTGACCTGGCACTGTGGAGACGAGGAGCAGTGAAGTGTGTGTGTGTGTGTGTGTGCGTGTATGTATGTATGTACGGAGAAAAACTGGTAAACAGCTGCGCTCTCACCTGAAGCTTAGTTTAACCTCCATCGAGTTTCCTCCTTCAGCTGACATTAGAGGCACACTGTGAAATTACATCCCGCTGCAGGTGGAGCTTCAGACTCTGGCAGGTGCAAGAACCTCAGCGGAGATGGATTTTAAGGGCTCTCAGTCCCGTGGTGCTCAATAAAGGTCACTGTGCCTTTGCAGAGACTGCGATGGAAATTAAAACTAACCTTTATGTGGCGCAGCTGATTTGAGGTCAGACTAACCTGTAGCAGCTTTGGTTTTGTGTCATGTAGCTGACACAATCACTGTGGACATGTTTTGTTTCTAAAATGTGTTGGTATATAGTAGTTGGTTATATATAGTCCTGTTTAGCCACAAGGATCTTCCACTGGGGGAGGTCTTTGGTTGTTTAGTGTGTGCTTTATATCTTGTATAGCGACACTGTGTAGGACAGACTGCTGTCCAATCTGTACCTCCAGTCCATCTAGTTTTCAGTTAGAGCTGAAGATTGTAGACATATTGTTTGAACATTTGTTGTTTGAATCTGTGTTGTGTGGGTTGTTTCTCTGTGTGACCCTTGCAGTTGATGTAAAGTATTTTAAAATGTTGCCCACCATAAATTTCCCCAATCAGCTGCTATGTACCAAATGTTCTCATCTGTATTGAATTATAACAATTTTTTAAAAGAATTATTTGTTGCTTTTAAACAAAGTGAAGTCCTGGCAGAATTACTCAATAGATCATAATGTATTAAGTAAATCAATTAAGATTTACGTACATTGAAAAAATAATGTTTGTGCATCTAACAATGGCTAAATGTAGCACTTTAAATATGAGACTGTCCATTATGGAGGGCATTGTCTTCCAATAATTATACAGGCTTATGTACATGATATCTGTATCCTGATGGCACTGTCCTGACTCAACATATCTCCCATGACCGTTATGGGACACTCAGCTGAACCGTCAACCTCCTTAAACACACCTGCTACTGAACTACTGTAACTGTTGACCATGGATCTGTGAAGTCTCTGTGAATAAAGGAAACCTTTTGTGATACTTGACTATTGATTCCTTTATTTTTACTTTTTTCACATGTTAAATCATGAGGTGGGAACATCACTGAAAGAAATGATCAGTTCCAGGTTGGTATTTGCTGATTTCAAAGTGGGGAGGAGCTAATCTCAGTCTTGTGACTTTATTTTGAAACCTTTGCTCCTGGACAATAAAACTGGAAATAAAAAGCACTGGCTCAATGCTAAGCGCAGCACTACCTGGCTGACTTTACGCTATTGAGATTCAAACTTAAGGAAATTTACATTATGAGAGAAGAAATTGACAACTTTGTGAGTCAGGTAGGTTCTGCAGTTATGCTGTATATCTGATATTTAAAGAAAAAAATTGATATGTCATAAAAAGTAGATATGTTAAATGCCACATGTTGCGCTCAGAAGCTTTAAATTCTGATAACGGCTTAAATAACAATCAACTTCTGTTTTAATCCTGAGCAATGCAGGATATTTGGTGGGATTTTCCTATTCTAGTTCATTTTGTGTTGGTCATAGAACTTCCTCTATCTACCAATAAAAACTTCCCCTTTGTCATAATAGTGCATTCAGTTCAGTGTTTCAGTCTTTCCTGCCTCCTCCATGCAGCAGGTCATCAGTGTCTGGGTGCGGGACCCGCGGATACAAAAGAATGACTTTTGGCATGCCTACATAGACTATGAGATTTGTTTACATGTAAGTAAAATGATAAACGGAAGTTGTCTTAATCTCTACAGTCAAATAGTGGATCTGACTGTAATATGAGTGTCACACTTGTGTTCTGTTTCAGACTGACAGCGTGTGCTTCAACAAGAAGATCTCAAGTGTGAGAAGGAGGTACAGTGAGTTCGTATGGCTCAGGCAAAAACTACAAGCAAATTCAATGCTGATGTAAGTATTCTAAAAATGACTCTGAGAGAAAACAATAGAACACATCTACTTTAAACTCTCACGGTAGAATTAATCTGCTCAACGGTTCCTGTCATTTTAATAGTATTTGTGTCTTTTGCAGGGTACAGCTACCAGAGCTGCCCCCCAAAAATCCCTTCTTCAGCCTGAACAATGCGCAACAGATCACTGAGCGGATGAAAGGGCTCCAGAAGTTTTTGGAACAGTAAGAGTGACCTCACGGATCAATACACTTGTGAACTTTGATATACTACAAGAGAAACATAACAAAACTGGTGAATCAGTTTCCATAAACACCAGGCCACATGACTGCTGTATTCACATCAGGAAACAATATAGTTTACTGCTTACAGTAACTTTAACTTGTTTATTGTGCCAATTCTCCAGGATCCTCCAGAGCCCTCTGCTGCTGTCCGACAGCTGCTTGCACCTTTTCTTGCAATCAGAGCTCAGCGTGTCCAAGATAGAGGCCTGTGCTGCTGGAAGGACTCACTACTCTGTGGTCCAGGCGGTCCAGCGCTGCGGCCTGAGAAGATTTAACTCTGAGGAAGATCTGCAGAAGGACCTCAGCATGTGCTGCACCTGTGACTTTAATTCAGACAGGTACTGTAATGTCACACTTTGAAGTCTCCCTTCACTCCTTCTGCCTCATTGCCTAAATTTTAACACTGAATTTACTTCCCATACCCTATTTTCTCTTTGCTGTTCCAGCTCAGAGCCTCAGATTAAAGATTTGGCAATAAACAAAGCAGAGAGTACAGCTTCGCTTGATCTCATAGGAACCAGCCAGGAGGAAACCCTCAGCTGCTCATCTGGTTCTACATGAGAATATCTTCATATTTTTTGTCTATGCACTTGCATCCTGAACAACCTTTTGTACAGGATGTAAGGTGTGAAGAGGAAAGTTGCCTGTTACCCCCCCAATACTGCACATTTGCTCCTAATTATTATCATTATCATTTAGCCATTTCAGTTTGAAACATGTACACTAAATTATAAGAAAAATGTACCAGTCCATAAAGTGTTGTTTACCAGTATGTTCTGTCTGCACACCTATAAAGTGGTAGCAACAATTTGCCTGAAGATGGCAGTGTTGTTACATCCATCTGTTTGTATCTGCTGTAACTGTCTATATTTACTTGATAAACACACTCAACCAAGCATTGTGAATTTTGGTCATTTATAACGTGAAATTGGACAGATATGTGCAGATAACAATGTGATATCTTAAGCAGTGACAGCGTAATGTCTCTCTGTGGCTGAACGTCCCCTCTTAATAAAGTGTGAGGTGTGGCGAGCTTGTCATCCGGTGGCCACTGCAGTGCTTAGCAGTATGACATGTGTAATAGGGTCTCTGCAGAGTTTCCAGACAGCCCCCTTGTCAGGTGTGTGGTTGGAAGGGAGTCCTGTGGGATGCCAATGCACTCGCTCCTGTCTGAGAGGGCTACCAGGTAGACGGGCTACATTGCTCCCTGTTGAGCAAAATGCCAGCTGCACTGACAAGCCACCTTTTCTATCTGTCACTTTGGCTTTTGTACGAGCCTTTTCACCACAGTCGCATATCTCTGTGAGGGTGTGCATGTGTGTGTGTGTGTGTGTGTGTGTGTGTGTGTGTGTGTGTGTGTGTGCTTTGTGAACACACACACGTGCTCCCTCAGTGAGCAGCAAGAGGTAATGACCACAAAACAGAGCGACGGCAAAGTCACATATCTGCACAGCTAATTAGATTAGCTTTGTCTCTCTGCAGCCGTCGTGATATTCATTATAAATTCAGAACAGGAACAGACAAAAGGCTTCTGTTATTTGGAGGGGGGGGGGCAGGGAGATGATGTCACCTTAGACCTGCTCTGCTCTAAGCAGCAGAACAATTTGGACAGTAGGAAAGCCCACAAACTCAGACTGGAGGGGTGGGGGGTGGGGTGGGGGAACATCTTTCCTGAGGATGTGTGGGTGTATAGGCTGTGTGAGCTCATGCGCATCCTCATATGTTAATGCAGTAAATGCATATGTCTTCTTTGTCAGCGCTTAACAATGTGGGGCAGCATTACCCTGCACCTTCACATGTACTGAGGCTGTCAGTGCTACAGATGTTTGCTTTGGGTAGATGTTCAGAAGGGTTTATACCTCGAATACATTCAGAAAATACACCAGAGGTGTTGAAGTGAAGGCTACTTTTACACAAATGTGTGCACAAGGAAACTCTGTTCTAACAATTTCTCCTCCTCTATAAAACATTCTCAGATGGATCATTTTAGCAGTCTGTTGTGTCATGAAAGCAGCAACTCAAAATTGATCTATTCAGTCCAAACTTCTATATTTCACTACAGTGATATTGTTTATATCTCTTATATATATCGTGTATACCAAGGGGATAAAGTATCTTTCTATCTATCTACACTGTCTACCTCACTGTCACCTTGACAGACACATGTTGATGCAAAAAATGTACTGTGGGCATTTTATATCACGATTCCACCATTTAAAACTTAATAGCCTATGTTAACACTTGACTATTATTAAGTTGAAATGCTAAAACTGGACAGGCTGCAGAGAGTAATCTTGTTGGGCTTTGAGACTAACGGTTATGTCTGTTAAAGATAATGTTTCAGCATTATGGCTTAGCATTTGTTAAGAGGTCTCTGTAACAGTTAAGTGTTGTTTGCTGCTTACAGTCCTGTGGACTAAAATGTTTACATTGCTGGTTTTTGTCCAGCAGTATTGACTCCTCTTTTAATGGTCTGTGACTCTGGTCCACTGGCTGTTAACCTTGAGCTGCTGTAGCCTAGCCTGTCAGTACGGCTCTGCTGCCATGACAACACTGACACATTTAAACCCATCAGATCGATTGGCTAACAGCTCTCTGCTCCATGTTGTGTGACCCCAAAGATGTCAAATGGAGTGAAAACACTGGGAGCAAGTAAAATCACTCAGATTCCAGGATGAAATTTTGCCGGACAACCAGAAAAGTAGTGGAAAAACAATGATTTCCACAAATGCTTTATCTCAGTTAAAGCTAATTAGTATGCTTATTGTTTGACACATAAAACAGTAGAAGATAAGATAAAGGAAGATAGCCCCTCTGGGAGATACCCATCTGCCTCACACCAAGTCAGCATGTATTTCTGCCACGACAGCTCAAATAAACCCAACCTCATGTCTGTGATCTCATGCTTGACTTATGATTCCCTCTGTTGTGTAATTAACACAGAATCATCAAAAGCAAAAATACACTTTATGTGGTGGAAAGAACCAAATTGTCAAACTGAAATGTAATAATATGAAATCCCAATCAGGGTTCTTCTGCTGAGCCAAAAACAAATGGAAGTATTGAGGGAGATATGCTCCAGTGGAGGCAAATTACAGATAAATCAGAGGCGGCTAATGCATTTTAAGTGCCACATTATACAGAATCCATTAGTAGCTAGAGGAGTTCAGCACCACTTGAGATATTAAATCTCTGCGACTGCAACTCTGTGGAACCAGGATGAGTCGATATCAGAAAAGCCCAGCTGCACTGCCAATAGATACGGGATGAGACCTAAAGGAGTGATGTTAGAGTTATACATCAACAACAGTCATATGATAACAGCACAGACCGGTGACACTGATGTGCGGCTTGTTATAAAGCAAAACAATCACATTCACTATAGGGCAGATGAGGGAGCAAGGTAAATGATCTGGAAGTCTGGGATTAATTGAATTGTTAATAACATACGCCTTGACTCTGAGCATTTTTCAAGGTCTCCCACATTTCATGCCGATACTGAGCGCTGATTTACTGAGGGCCACAAAAATTCCACAACCTCACAGCCAAAAAGGGATTTTTCAGATGTTACATCTGTCCTTGTAGCCGTGTGTGTGCGTGTGCTCAAAAGTCAAACATATCCTCACACCTGCTTCAATCTGGTGAAAAATACTTTTTCTCAAGGCTGAAACATTTTTCTCTGTCACTCTCTTGTCACAGATGGAAATGAGCTGAATTAACAGCTATCCATCATTTATCAAACCCAACAGCCCAGGTACCTCTCGTCAGTTCTGCATGGCTTATACCTGCTATTTCCCCTCCACATGCTGTCGCTTCTTGGTGCACGGATGTAGCAATTAACTGGGAAAGGGGAGTGATCACCGTAGCAGGGCGAGCAACAGCTTCTCTTCTCCTGGAATCTGGGCTGATCAGCGTGAAAGCAGCTCCTGTGCCTGGAACACATGGGCCTGAGGGAGGGGGGAAAGGAAGTTGAGATCACTGCTTCATAATTTCCTGAAATAATACGGTGTGTAAAATCAGACATGTTCCCTCTGGAGCGTGCTGCAGTAAACAGATGGATGAGAGGGAAGGGCCTTGTGTTAAGATAACATGTCTGTACTTACTGTGCATATCCACAAATATCCATTAATCCACACTAAAGCACATTTCTTTATAGAAAAGGAGTGTACACATTTTACAAACAAGAGTCTTGGCTGTAATGAGCTCAGATGATAGTTTAGGAACTCTGAAATGAAATATGAGTGTTGTAAGATACCTTTAGTGTCCATGATGCCTTTTGCTCATCCTTATATGAATTTGTGTCCTGGCACAGGGGAAGGGCCCCTTGGTGTGTCACAAGATCATGTGTGAATAACAACCCCTCCAGACTAATGTCTTGTTAGAGATGAAGAACGAGTACAGGGGGAGCTCTTTGGTCAGATCCAGTTCAGTGAATGGAGAGATGGCTGGTGGTGGCAGTAAGAGGACGACAGAGGGTGGAGAAACAAGAGGAAGGAAAAAAAATGGAGGGGTAGAGGGCACCGTCTCTTGAGGCCTCTGTGCTTCGCTGCCAGTGTGTGTAAATCAGCAGGCAGCTCACGGCTGCAATGAGGTAGAAAATAAAAAAAACATAAAAATGTCCAAGTGAAATAAGAGGCAAGGAGAAATCTTTTATGATGAGCCTAAATTCTCCTTACTCTGCAGTAGATCCACTGGCCAGCTCAGCTTGTCTTCTCCAGACACCGTCCATCATCTAAGCGTCTGCATATAGCCACAAATTACTCAAATTACCCCACCTGCTATTCATTTAATACATATGTAATGAGTATCCTAAATTCACATGATTATCATTCATGGTATGTTAATGGGCCTATGTCAAATTCATTAATATTCACGTTAAATGATGTGAACTGCCAAACCAGAAAGTCTGAAGTTCAGCAGATCTGGTTTAATACACATAAAGTCCTCAACAGGAGTTCACCACCATGTTAAACTTTGGGCACTGAACATGCACCGTCATTTGAGCATTCTTGACCTTTGGGAAGCAGAATAATCTGAACTCAAATGTCTACTTACTACCAATTTTTGTAGCTTTCAGACCTCTCCCTTATGGTCTTCTTCAGCAAATAGGGCTGGGGTAGATGCCATCATGTGCCCTAAGTGTGGAATTCCCCCAACTGAAAAATTAGATTAGTTTGTTTTGGAAATGTTTTTGTTTCACAATCAAAGTAGATTTGTTGTAGCTGTCTTGTCACTGCTCAACAGAGAAAGACCCTTAACTCTCAAAGTGAGAACAGATCTAAACAAAGTTTTTGAGATGATGCCCATCCTGGTCTCCAAGTTTGCTTGATTTGAGTATCATACTGGCAGGGACAAAAATTACGTAACTGCCTCAACTTCTGCAGCAACAGTTAGAAACACTAAAAATGTTGGTCATATTTTTTAGGCAGTTAATGGGCAGTCAGCAGCAGTTGTCAGCAGTATAATGTTGCTCAACCCCCACACTTTGAGCTAAATTTCAAAGTAACATGAGACTATGGTTAGATATGCAAAGAGGCCAAATCGTCTGTGAACAAACTGCAATTGCATCTGTCAAAACTGTATAATCCGCATATTCATTGTTACAATACAGTATACCCTGCAAATTGTATCTCCCTACACAAAACTGCTGGGTTTCTGCCAAAAAAAGTTATTATTATAATATCATGCATGAATACAAATGTACATAATATGCAATACACTGCATGCTAGAGAAACTCCCAGGAGGGGAGGCACAGATTAATTGATGTCAAACACGATAAAAGCCTTTAAACAAACAACTATAGACCCAAGCAAAGCGTCTGTTTCAGTGGCGTGGCCTGAAATAATGGTGAAGGCCTGGCACGACATCATAACATCCCCAAGGCACAAAATGTGCAGTCTCTGCATTTTGTTACCATGTTGGTCCCCACCAGTTAATTACTCATCAGCCACTCAGTGTTGCAATATTACTGACATTTACGTTAATAAGCTTTTTTAAAGGAAGCATCAAAAACCACTTATTGCAAACGTTGTGTAAACACTGCAAAGTATGACCAAATGCAAATATGTGAAAAACAAATAAAATTTGTATTTAAACTCAGTCTTTGCAAGCTAAAAATATAAGTCACTAAGACTAATAATATTATTATTTTTAATATTACTTTAATGTTGAAGTTGTCATTAACATTAAAACACACAAACCCACACAGCTATTTTGCACACACCAGATCTTACAGTCATAGTGTTTAGTGATTACATTTCATTGTTTGGAAGCTCCTATTCATGAACACACAGGACCTGGTGAACATCCGTGGTACTAATTAGAAGGGCTGCAGATAAAACAAAAGACCAATTTAGCCATCATAACTTCAGTCATGCTCCTGTGTTTAAGAGTATTAGGCAGCGCCATCATAAAAATCAGCTACAAATCAAACAGTTGGCTACTACACCTCTGGAATCACTGGAGGGCGATCTATGAAGGTAATTTAGGGCCAGAAGGTTTGAAAGCAAAATATAACAAACTGCGAATGTAAAACAAAGTCATAAATGAGAAAATTAAAGGAGAACAACAACACTGAGAATGACAGAATCGAAACTTGAAAGCAAAGGAGGAGCTGAGTGAAAAGGCCTGACAGTGTAACATAATCAAAACAGGACAACTGGTTTGTTACAGTTGTGTTGTGTTGTATGTTGTTTGCAGCTTTGCTTTTACATTTACAGTTTTATTTTATCATTTATGGATTTCGATTTAACATTCACAGTTTGTTATTTATCTTTTCTTTTCTTTTCTATTTTTTGCTTTTAAACATTCTGGCCTTAAAGTACCTTCATAGTTATCAAGCAGTACGAACAGCCACCCTTATTGAAGTAGAAAAAGTAAAGCAACACTTGCGGCATATCAACAATGACCTCCGGGACTCCTCAGTGGTGGGTCTGAAGACTTGTCCTTGTCAGAATCTGTTGTGTTTTGGTTTCAGAATGATGGAGACAGAGAACAATTAGATTCAAAATATAATGCAGGCTCTGGATGTTTTTTTTTCTTGGGACTATCATGTTTTCCCCAAATGTACAAATGGCTTGACACAGTAAATAGAGCATCTATGCTGTGAATGGAAGAAACAAATTTCCTGCGGGAGCATATCCCCTCAAAGGTCAAAGTATCTATAATGTCCCTTACAAGAAAATTTGCAGCCAGGCTACACATAATCACACATACAGCACCAACACTCATCTACATCAACAGACAGTAAGGCATGATGGCCAGAGTAAGAGTTCATTCTGTTCACTGTTGCAAGAGTTCACCCTGAATATAGACTGAAGTTAAGCTAAGCCCCGAATGTTGACAATGTCTGGCTCCACCCCTGAAATACAATGTTTGATGGCCAGATGTAGTAGCTCCAGTTTCATCTAAATATTAGATTATTGATCACAAAATTTACAGCTAATGTTAATGCCATGTTTTATTTTATCTAAACATTAGATTTGCAGTGGTAGAAAGATAGTAGCTAATGTTATTGAAAATATGATATGTTAACTGTAAACTATAATTCACAGCTAAGGCTACTGAAATCTTAACTTTTGAATCATTATGTTGTCATATTCTTCCCTTTTACCTTACTATTTCTTTAAGGTGACACTTGATGGTACAGTAACTGTCACTGTTTCTTAAACTTAACAGCTAATGTCAATGACTAGTTTTCATTTTAACACAATGTTTCATGGCCAAACTTAGCAGCTGCTGTATTATTGAAAATCTTACATTTATCACATTACATTCAGTTTTGAATCATTATGTAGTCCTTTTTTTCTCGTTACCTCACTATAAACTTTTTAGCTAGCAAAGCTGGCACTTCATGTAAATGTCACATATCAAAGTTGTGATGGCCAGAATAAACAGCTAATGTTACGGTCACTTAATATTAACCTACCAAAAAAAAAAAAATCCTGCCCACCATGTGTCATACGAACCTCTGAAGGTAAGATGGATCCAGACAGTTTGGCAATGGCTAAACAGGAAAATTAATGAATGAGCAGCTGGGCCAAAATCATCCAACCAGCTGGTCAGTTTCGAATCAACCCCTTAAAACCCCTTTGACACAGCATGAGCATACCAACAATGTGTGCATAGTACCCCAAACAACCCAGAATTATGTATATACTGACCACTAAATCAGGTTATGTATACATATGTCACTAAATCAGGTTAACTTGGCAGGACCCATGCTTGAATACATACCGAAGCTGACACTAAATGGGAGTGATGGCAGCGATGTGCTATCCAGTGACTCAGTTAGCTCAGCAAGCTCCTGTAACTCAGCCCTCATGCCTTTACTTCCTCTGTCAGGGTGCTGTCTTGCAAAAAAGCTGCTATAATATGAGCTGACATTGAGATGGGACCTCAACCTGAATGTGAGGTCATTACAACCAGGGGCATCTGACCCTGTGGGGAGTAAAAGAGGAAAAGAGAAGGGGAGAGAGGGATGATCAGTTTGCACAGGATTGGCAGGCAGTCAGCTGCAGTGAGGTGTCAGATGTACAGTGTGGAGATGGCTGTAGTTACAGTTAGAGCATCTCTAGCATCTCTGACCTTCCCTGATTACAAACTATCCTTCCAGACCATCCAGGGTCATTATTCACCTCACTAACTAGTAGAGTAAATCAGTGGCGGAGCGCTGTCCTGATATTAGAGCCACAGCCAGAGAGTAAACAGGGCCAGAGTACAGAGGCTGCAGCCTTATAAATAATCTGTGAGGAGATGGAGCAGGAGCAAGGCGTGGGAGATGTTTATAGCAGGTGGACAAACACCTGTCACTTTGATAAGCCTGATTTATCCTAAGCGACATGTCAGCACATAGCTCTACCCTGCCTGACAGCCTGGACCGCCAACCCCACAGACCTTGTTGTAACAGTGAAGCATGCAGTAAGAGATGACGAAGCCTCTGTGCAGCAGAAACAGCTTCATCGGTTTAAAATATCAGCTGGGAAATGATGGTGTTTAAAGTAACATCTTTGAGGTGGTTGATGGGGATGTTTTTGAGGGCAGAAACTGGACTTTCAGGACACTGCAGCCACTTGTGTCTCCCCTCCTGGTTGTGAGATACACAGGTCTTCCCTGCACGTCAATGTCTGCAGCTCCCACAAGGCAATTAAAAAGATGAAAGAAAAGACACTGAAAACATGTGAGAGATGCGGGTGTGGTGCTTGTAATAAATGAAACTGTCTCGACCCATATTTACCAGCCTGCCACTAACCCTGCTGTGCAGCTCATAATATTATACATTAGATATTGGAAAAATAAGTGAATGTGATGAAAATCTCATTCAGATCTCAATCAAATTCCAAAAATAGGAATTTTCAAAGCAACCTTTCATGATCTTCCTTTTGCTTTCACTTTAAATACACTATGTCTCCTCACAATGTCATAAGCCAGCTGAGGAAACCTTAATTTGTCAGCTGCCATGAGTTATGTTAACAGAAACTGACCTCAATTAAGAGTGACTTGCATTTAAAAAGTGTCTATTTCAGATTTTAAGATTTAGACCAGGGGGAGAGGCTTTAATGGAATGCTGACAGTGGGCCAGTTGGAGAGGTAATACATTTCCCGCAAAATGCCAGGGGATACCACATAAATAAGGCAGTGTTATTCCTGACAGAAACTCTCTATGAAGCTGCGGTGTGATCTATGGCTGAGTGACCTGGTTAAAGAGCAGCAGAAACAGCTGACAGCTTGATCAAGATTACCTCTCTAAAGTGGTATAGATCAAGTCTTTAGCCTTCTTACCAACCCCAGGGGTAATGGTATGAAATGATGATGGTACATTATATTTCTGAACAAAGATATGAGCAGGTATCACTGTTAGCACAGGGATATTGGTGTACTGATATGCCCTGGGGGGTTATTTACCCAGAAGGCAAGCATAAAAAGTGGAAGGATGACAAAGTGACTGCTTCAAAAAAAGCAAAACAAAGATATTAGTTGGTAGGATTATCAGAACAGAATCCATGCATTAGCTCTAAGCCATCCGTAAAAAATGACTACAAATGTATTCTGTCCCGAAGGGAAGTTTGTTTTATATTTCCATCATCTTTCTCAGCAAATCTAAAATTTATTTATTATTACTCAGCAGCTCAATCTATATATATTTGGCCGGTAAAAGTGTATCTTTATGGTTGCAAGTATTAATTAGTGATATTCTGGTATCATTAGTGTAATTTAGTGCTCAGTAGATTAATGGCACAGTGGCATTTATCTATGAAACATTATATCTTGATGTTAAATTGCAATAAAAGAACCTGTATATTCTGAGGATATGGCTGTCCAAATCTATCGAGGGGGATGGGGGTGTAGTTGACATCCATTAAGGAAATCCTTTATTGGCACATAAAAATGAGAGGCAATATTTAGCCTTACTTGCCTTTGGCAACCTAACCCATAGCCTAACATTAAAAGGAGGACTCTTAGATGGAAATACTAAGATATGTCAGCAAAAATTAAAAAAAAAAAAAAAAAAAAAAAAGTGTTCATGCATTAAATCCACAATTCCACATCAATCTCAAAACATGTCATCATTTCATAATCTACCTAAATGACTGAATTATGCAGGCTGATATTGTCAGAAATGTTGCACAAATGACATTTGGTGATCTCCACTGGCTGAATATCTCATTGTTTCACCAAGTCCCTTCTCTACCCTAAAACAAAGCATTTCCTCTCTATATGCCATGTAGTATATTCAATAACTAATTATGGTAATTCATTACATCTCCAATTAGCAGAAAAGCTTTATCGCTGCACTATACCGTAAAGGGCAGGATTTATGTTGGCTTTGAATGTCACCCAGAGGACAGCGGACTAGCTCATCACTCAAGAGGAACAAAACAGAGAGACGGGAGCAAGGAAAAAATAGAGGGAAGAGGGAGAGAAAGATACAGTGAGTTATTGGTTAATGAACACGTTTTCCTTCCCATTTTCTCACAACCTTGAGAAAACCTTGACAAGGCCTCTTTTGTCTGCAGCAAACCAAAAAGGAGTGTATTAGCTTGATAGAAAAAAAATGCTGTACAACTTTGGTTTTTCAGTGAGAGCACTGTAAAAAGATATGTACAATATGTATGTAACCTCAGAGGGATATGCCCAGCTAACGCCACCTCGCCTGCTGTCAAACAGCCCCACAGAGGGTGATAAGCATCCCTGATATCTGCGTGGGTGGCTGTCTTATTAGTGCACCTCAGCCATTTCACTCAGGCACAGCACAGCCAACCATCTGCCACGCTGTGATCCTCTGCCCAGCAAAGTCTCTCAGGGGCCATAAAAAAACACAGTGTCCCTTTGAAGCTTGGAACAAAAGTGCTGACCAGATGAATAAACTCATTTTTAAAAATAAATAAATAATGTTTAATTTATCCAGGAGTTGTGTACATGTATTTAGTGTGCACACAGGATTTGATATTGCCAGTGGCCTGATGTTTATTGCACATTAAAGAAGGCAAATAATGTGATTCCGTAGGCTCTAATATTAATGATAAATGCAGTTATTCCTTACGTCTAAGCTTCCAACAACCCTCCATCACACAGGTTTTTGATTTCATTTCTGCTGTTAACCCTCTTCTTCTTGCCTCGTGGTAACTGTCATTGTTAATCCAGTCTGTAAACATCGTGTGTAAATGTGTGCTTCAAGGTGAAAAAAAAAAAAACTGGCATAAGGTATTTCTGCCTTGAGCGTCTCTGTTACTCAGGTAATCTATGACCTTTGAGAGCCTCTATTGCCACCTTGTGGCTTAAGTGGCAGGGTAATAATAAAATGCACTGATACTATAGATATGTTTCAATCTTTATTTATCTTGCCATTTGCAAATACCAAATTTGCCATAAAGCAGAGCATGAAATGTTGTTGTGGAAAAAGTGTATCTTGTATAGAAAAGAAATACAAACAAGCAGTGCAAAGTAGAAAAATATTCTTAAACATGTGCTTCAGTCATACGAAAACCTTTTTTTTTATCCAATCATCAGTCTCTTACAGCGGATATAGGAGGGAATGATCCTGGAAGATGACACAATGTACCAGTTAAAATAAAGCAGATTTATACCATTTGCATATATTATAATCATTTAGTCATTTTAGTTTTGAACTCAGCAAGTAAAAAAAAAAAAAAAAACTTACATAGGGTGAATTCATAAGGCATAAAGCTCCATCAGGTACTCTTTGGGGACGATTCCTATGTTTCCATTCTTCTCTCCAACCCACCAGCCAAAGTTCTGGTACTCCTGGATACGGGACAAAGGGGAGACATTGAGAGGACGAGTGGGTTAATAAAACACATTCACTAATCTCTTTTAATTCATGTTGTGGATTAACAGATTATTGGCCAGTTATCACACAACAAAGGTAAAGTCAGTCTTAAAATGTTACAATTAGAACTTCAACAATTAACTGATTGATCCATAAAGAGTAAAATCTACTGTTTTGATCATTGTTTTGAAGTCATTTTTTAAAGCAATAATGTCAAACATTTGCTCATTCCATCTTCCCCAGATTGAGGATTTGCTGCTTTTTTATATTCTGACCAATGAGAAAGCTCAATGTGTGGAGAAAGCAGCATTTTGAAATATGAAAACCTTGAGCTGAAGACTTTAAAACTGGACAGAATATCTAAGAAATTAAATCAAAATTAGCAAAGATAACCAGCAGAACAAATAAAAACCCAACATGTGGCCACCCCCAACTGTCACCTATTTACAAAATATTAACTTTTTTCCTTTCACTCCCACATCTGTAACATCCCATAACATCCCACCAACAACTTTACATTTCCTGTTCCCTGTCCTACTTCTCTACACAGTGTCGGATTTGAGACTGAGCACACTCTACTCCACTCCACACAAAAACCTCAGTGTGCACAGAGCGCATCACACATAAATCTGTCAGAGCATGACAAGTAATAGCCCCAAATGGCTGTCAGCATGCTGAGATGTAAGGAGGACACTGTGAGGAGAGATCTGAGACAAGAGGGGAATATCCCTCTCTCTCTCTTTGGCCAAGAGCCTGACCTCACATCAAAGTCTTCCCGGGACATGAATCAACGCTGGAGATCACGTTCTGACAAGGCCGAAGGAAGAGGAACCTGCACAATGTTTCAAATCCAAGGCAGAACTCGGGGACAAGGAGGGACCACATATGTGTCCAGTTATTCCCAGGAGAGAGTAATGGATGCAAGTGATCATGTGGTGATATTAGACACAGGAAGATTACAATGACAATATAAATGGCTAGCACTGACAGTTGTGTGGTGATGGGTCATTCGTCATGTCAGATAAAAAAAGGTCCTTGACTTACTGTCCATGTCACATAGTAATAAGATGAGATGAATACAGTATAAAGTAACTAGTACTTCTAAATTTATTAACAACATTTTAAACATCACAGGAAACAAGCAGAAAAATGTCATATGCATTTCATTAATATGTTGCCTGATGAAAATGTCACCTCTCCACAAGCCCCTGCGGGATAATATAGCAGATTGACATGAGGTGTGTGTAAAAGGGTGTGAGACCCAAGTGTGTGTGTGTGTGTGTGTGTGTGTGTGTGTGTGTGTGTGTGTGTGTGTGTGTGTGTGTGTGTGTGTGTGTGTGTATATTGTGACTTCCTGCAGCTAGCCTTTGAAAACAGCAACACCTCATTGTGTAGTTCTGGCTGACAAATAAGTCATGCTTGAGTGAGTGCGGGACACAACACGAGAACACATATACAGAGCTGTGGAAGACTAATGACACCACACACTGTGACAACACACACATTAACGCAAACACCATAAGCTGGCTGATACCACTGTCCTGTATTTTTTTTTTTATTACTTTTAGCAAATGAGAAGGCTCCCAAAGCCTGGATGGATTTACAGGCACAAACTGTACAAGAAGTGAAAGCTCTGCAGACACAACAGCAACGGTAGCAGCAGCAGCAGCAGCATTATGTTTGGACAGTGTTTACATTTTATCAACCCATCTAGCCACTTTCGTTAAGCGAGATGTTACATTTCTCAATTAGTTTTATGTGCGGTGACTTGGGCCGGGGTGGGGGGTAGGGGCCCGCTGCTGCTGCTGCATATCCGGACAACACACTCTCCCTCAATCCCAGTCAGACCCTATAATCAACACCCAGGTCCTGACTGGGGGGTCTCACAGCTGTAACACTACAGCTATTTCTGGGCTGTGGAATGGGGGAGGGAAGAGGGAGAAAGGAGAATGGGGGAAGAGGGAACGGTGCAGGGGAGGGGGGAGTTGGCTGTCCACTTTAGCTGCAGCTGGCTGCTGCAGTCCAGACAGGTTTTATGGTCATTGCCCTCGCAGCAGGCCACAACCCCCAACACCAAGGTTTCAGCTAATGGCACTCCCAGTCTGAGTGAAAGGGCAACTTGATTCTTGGTCCTTTTCCACAAACACGAAGGAGGAGTAATAAACAGGCATTTGGCCAATGAGCATTGACGGGTCTGTCTGCTTTGTGCATTTGTTTCTTTCCATTAGCGCTAAATCAATTAATCAATTAATTAATCAACCACAAATGAACAATTTTGGTAATCCATTATTTGCTTATGTCATTTATGATACAAAAATGCTTGTTTCTGCCTCGTAATTGTGAAAACTTGATCCCTTTCACTTTGTACTGTGTGTCATACAAAAAAAAGATGTCACCTCTGGCTCTGGCAAATTTTGAAAGATATTTTCCACTATTTCCTGACATTTTATAGACTAAGCATTTAATCAGTTAACCAGTAGTAAAATAAGTGGGAAGTAATTAATAATGAAAAATAATTTGCTCTGCTCTGATTGATAAAGAAATTGAACCATTAGTCCCAATTATAATTCAGGTTTTTATAAAAATAAATAATATTTGGAGCTCAGTAAGTGTTTTTAAGTCCTTGTGCCACTAGATGGCAGACTTGAATTTGAAAAAGGCCCTGGCCAGTTGACAACAGTATGTCTCAGTTGACTACATGCTCCACAGAAACCAAACCAGACAGGAAATATAGCCAGTCTAGATGGTGTACATTTCACACTTTAAAAAAGAAAAAGAAAAGAAAAACACATCCCACAGGTTTCACATGCATCTGTGAAAGTGTATCATTCCTTGACTTATTTGCTTTGCAATGTTCAAAAACAAGCTTGTTAAAATTATCACAACAAAATCCAATTTGGCGTTCATATGAACCAGTTAAGCACAAAAGGCCTCCTGTTTGGTTGCATAATAAAGGTAAAGAACCCCCACCCGCTCCCAGTTCTCCACACCTGGCACCCACACCTAGTCGACAAGCCTCGGAAATTGTGCGTCCACTACACGTCTTCACCTGCTCTAAATAGAGTGTCGGACTGAGCCTGGGTTTCCTGAGAACACACATTCCTATTTGGCGAGGTGAGGGAGATGTCTGAGAGGTGTGTGGGCTGAGGGCTGCCCACTGCCTGGCATGGCAGCAGCGGCAGCGTGCTGAAACAGACCAGATGGAAGTGATGGAACGGCGCTGTGTGCCAGCTAAGCCCAGCCTCCGCCAGCAACACTAAAACAGTTTCCGTTGTGACACAACTAATCCCCATCTCAGTGCCAGAGAGAGTACCTAGCCCAGTCTGCCTCTTACCATCAGCCGTCCACCTCCAGGCGGTGGGCCAGGCTCTGCCAGTAAAGAATGTGAACAGTCAGTTACTCTGAGGGCCTAGAAATAACTCACTTTAGGTGGTCTGAGACCAGCACAACCACTCTGACTACAAACCTCATCTCAAACTTTTGCATTACAGTTGGATATGTGCTAATCCTGGCTTTATCATGCATCAAGAAAACGCTGTTGTTCCACCTCGGACAAGAAGGACTCCCTTCACCATACCTTGCTCAGGATGTAGATGGCATCTCCACGTTTGAAGGACAGCTCATCTGGGTGGTCCCCTGCACAGTCCCATAAGCCCTGGTAGTAGTTCTGGTAGTCTTTGCTCTTATCAACTGGATGGAAAAAATGGGCAATAGGGTGATAACAAATAAGGTGCTTTATTTTCCACTGAAAGTAATTGTTTTTTGTCTACAGGTCTGACACAGCAGTGATTGTTAGTGTGGAGCAGAACCAACAGGAGGCAGTGGAGAGCCTAAAGCAGAATTTGGAGGCAACATGTGCAGAGAGGAGACAGTAGGTGTGTCACAGATACATACCACATATTACTTCTAAACAGCTTTTGAGTATGTTCATACTGAAAGAGTGAAAAAACAAAGTGTACTTAAACCTGACAGAAGCCATACTAAATAAGATTCATTTTTGAGAGTGCTGTTGACATATACTATTTTCTCACAATATAATGCTCAAAGGAAATAGAAAAAAAAAAACACTCCCAGAAAGATCTTGGAAAACTACAAATAAGTATTAAAGCTTAGGAACAAAATTGATGTCTATTTCTGACATTCAATGCCACACTTATTGTATCAATCCATGTTAGTATAAAAAGGTTATCTTGCATTTTTGTATACTGACTGCTATAACGATTAGCATGTATACATACTGTACAGAATTAGTATGTAGGATAGATTTAGGACATGATTCATGTGCATAGGTCAGACAGTGGCTGTGTCTCAATTCTATGTTAATTCTAAATAGATTTTGAGGATGTAGTTCTGTGTGTTCACAATGGCAAAGTGACGAAATTAAGTATACTCCAAAAAGTCAGAATGTAAAATTTAAAAAAACATTTAATTTTTGAATGTGCTGTTATCCCACAGTGAAGTGCATGGAAGAGATATAGAAGATCCAATTGTGGATGGAGGTGGAATAGCTCAGAAAAAACAAAACAAAAAAACAAGATGTTGTTAAAATTGTTTTAAAAAAAATGTGTTGCTTCTCTCTGTTTTCTATCACTGTAAACTGAATGTCGTTGGGTTCTGGACTGCTGCTCAGACAGAACAAGACATCTGAGGACGTCACCTTGGACTCTGGGAAACTGCGATTGACATATTTCACAGTGTTCTGACATTTTGTAGACTAAATGATTAACCAAGAAAATGACTGAGAGATTAATCAATAATGAAAATAATTACTAGTTGCAGCTCCATTGTAAAGCAGCAGTTTGACTGCCTTTACACGGCATATGTATATTAGGTTAGTGAGAAAAAAAAAATCTGTAAACTACAAATATTAATATATAGTATTCTGCATAGAGTTAGTATAAAGTATGGAATTAAGACACAGCTAGTTTCTTGGCAGTTAGTGTTTCCATCCCTCAGTGAAGCTGTTCATCTCCTGTCTGATGATGATCCTTGGTGGAATAGTTTGGAAAGGTTTTAGGAATGTTCATCTACATACAGTAGATAAAAATAGATATTCTTATGGGAAAGTATTTTTGCACTTATAAAACTGTAACACATCACTTATAGTAAAAGGAAGTTGTCTAACTGGGTTGAAAGTTATTTCCAGCATTGTGCTAACTTTCTGTTGCACGCTTTCACAGGGACTTCCTCTTCCTCCAAAAACAAAGTGGGACATTTGCTGGTCACAGTCCCATCCTATATTCTGCATGCATAGTGAAAGTTACTAGTCTTTAAATCATCAAACTAAAAATGCCATTCATATATACATACAGTATATACACAGAGACCAGAGACAAATTTCAGTGCTGTGTACCTGCAGCAGGAGGAGCAGGTTTGGTCGATGGCTCCACCTTCGGAGGAGGCTTTGCTGGAGTGGGCATGTCATCCTCTGCAGAAACAAGACAATGTTGTCAGATGAGTGTGCTTTGAATGAGAGGTTATGATTCTCTGTCTAATTAGTGGCAGCAAAAACATGGAATGGCAGTAAACAAAACCTTTGAATAATAATTAAAAAAAAAAAAAGAATCATGTAAATTGTTCATGTGCTGCAGGGACAATGGAGATCATCGCTGGGATAAAACGTGTGGTCGGACCTGGGAGCTCTTCATAGATGTCTTCGTCAATCGGCTCAGTTTCAGATGTATTAGCTATAGGTCCAACATCATCGTACATCTCCTGGTCCTCGTCATCTTCCTCTGGGATGATCCCCGTCATATCTACAAACAGCCAAATATAATATGTTTTGACTTACACATGGTAACTGTTGATTTGTACACCGGTGCGCACAGAGTATCCGGCGCTCATATTTACATCATTTTGTTCATTTTTAGATTTTTGCATTCTTGAAGAGACAAATGTTGCTGTTGCATGATAAAGCATAAGAATATATTCTCTGTCAGAAACAGTTCAAACCTCTCAAAACAAAGTCTATCTGTTTCACCCATTCCTCCGCCTCTTTCACCGATGACGCACAAAACTGTGATGAAAGACGAGAGAAATGAAAACTGCAGTCAGTGCAATATGCAGTTCTACATATATTAATTAACATAAACAAATAATACTGCATTTATGCATAGTAAAATGTTCCGCATGGAAGAGCCTGAATGTTAGAAACACTCATTTAGACTTTTTAAATATGCGTGACAGGTTGAGCTATTGCAAAGGCAGCAGTGTCAAATGAATGAATAGCTTTTAAAATAAACAAAGATTTAATGAAGTGCAAGTACACGCATGGCTCGCCAAGTTTTAAACATGGCACATCTCAAGTCCACCTTTGTTTTTCAATTTAGGAGCTACATTTACACTCATACCATCACCGGGAGACGAGTGTTTACCTGATAGACCCGCTTGTCTGGAGCCGAAATTTCAAAGCAACAGTCTTTCTTTGAGTCTCTCCGTAAGGTGTTGACCATTTTGACAGAGTACCCATCAATACTGAACTCACCCTTCTGCTGCTTATCTGTTCACAGAAAATTAAAAACATCCTCATTAATGGCTCAGATACAACGAGGGCAACGCCACAGTGACAACAAAGAGTATGTGATTCATAATTAACAGGGAAACAGGGATGGAATGAGAAAAAAAAAGAAAGAAAATTACCTCTCTCACTGCCATAATAGTAGAAGGTATGTTGGCTTAGAGCACACCATCTCTTCTGCCACTCAGTGCCAAAGAAGCTGTGATCTGTGGAGGCAAAACCATTAATTATGTCAGTATTAAAGATCTATGTGTCCATCTCTTTTAATAAATTATTTGGAGGGTAATTAGGGCTGTGTATGTGTATTTCAAATAAATGTGAAAATGTCAAAAATATGCCAAAAGTATGTATCACCTATATTTTATAAAATATAAAATATATGCATGGGGAATTGTTTTGGGATTTGGGGTGTTATTCTCTATCATGTGATCTCAGACTTGACGTTTGCCTGACAAGAGATCTCGTAGGTCAAAACATTGCATCAATACATTTTTTGAGACCATGCAAATTTCAGTGTGCAGACGACCTCTGCTATTTAATTGAAGCTCCCTGTTTCCAAAATATATGCATCTTACTGGCAGAGCACCCACCCTTTCTGCGTTTCTCAAGGTATCCTGCTTTGAAGACAGAAATCAGGTCCTGAGCTGCCACAGGTGGGGACTGCTGGGCACCTGAAAAAGAATTAAGGAAACCAGATGAAGTGAACTCCTGTCAAAGTGGAAATTATATTTGTTTTTAAAACGCTAACCATCACCAGATGGGTTTCTGGGTAACTAACTACAGCTATCATGTATTCAGCTGATGGATGTTGAAAAACGAATGCCCTCCACTAAGCAATGTTTTTTCTCTCACTAGAGGAGATTCCCTTGCAGCATGGAACGTCAGTGCAAGTGTTCAACTGCTGTGTCAAAGTTGCTTTGTGTGAAAGAGCAGCCATAAAACTGGCAGCTGCTTCCAACCCATAAACCCTGGACTCTAATCGCCATTTCACAAGGATTTTCCTGATACTCTGTTTTAAAAAAGCAAATACAAAAATCGTAGATAGATTACCATGATGGAGCACAGAGGATTAAAACTACTGTATGTTGAGGAATGTTTGTTTTTTTTTTCTCAAACTACAGCCATGGCAGTAATTTTCAGTCCCCGGACTGTGGCTGAGAGCAATAAAGCATGCTCTAGCTGTCAGAGGGGTGGGGTGAAAAGAGGTGGTGGGAGTAGGAGTCATGCCTCCAAATTGCTTCCCAAGTATGTTGCCAAGTTACAGTTGGAATGTCTCCTTCATTGTGCCACTCAAAGTCACTTTCTCCAAGGAGCAGATGCAAAGATTTGTGAACTTTCATGTCAAGATTCAATTTTCAATACTTTAATCCGCAGCTTGTTAGCAGTTAGCGAGTCAATTTTGGACGTCTGCTAAGTGCTTGTGGCTTACCTTCGCAATTGTCTTCATCCTTGTCTGTGCGCTCCGAGTGCAGCGACCCTCCATCGTTGTTGCTGTCAATTTCCTCTGAGTCCTCTGAGTCATCTCCACCTACTGAAGTAAACACAAGGAGCTGTGCAGCAATGATACATGGTATGCCGTAACACAGTGGTTCCCAAACGGTTGTGAATGTCTTTGAGGTCTGAGCAGTTCCATTTTCACACTGTTTGGATTAAAAGCATGAAGAGCTAAAATTATTTCTCAAGAGAAAAAAGTAAATGTATTAAGTCTTCAACACTGGAAAATAAACACTGGATTTGTCTTATTTTCTAGAATGGGGATCATTTTGTGACACTTTAGATTCATGTGTTGACATCTTGTGTGGGTTAGACCCCCAGGTTGGGAACCACCGGTGTAAGAGCTCAGGATTATTAAACAAAGAGTAAGACTAACACTCACTTTTTTCCTTAAAATCATGTGGAAAGCTGTTGGAGAGACAGTAAGAGGATGTTAACACCAACGACATTAAAAAATAAATAAATAAATTAGATTTTTGTAACCATATTCAAACAAACAAAGATGTACAATGTAAACAGACATACCCCTGTTTGACCTCTTTGATCCGTTTGATGAAGGCTTCCTTCTTCTCTTTTGCCCTCTTGCTTAAATTTTCTCCTCTCAACCCATCATTGAGGAAATGTTCTAGATCTGAAAACCAAAACCAAACACCAGGTAAATCATTAACACAAGCTGATAGCACTTACTGATGTTGATGTTGTTAGCCTATTTGATGGTCAAATGGCCCAGTCCTGCTTGAGATGTTGCATTTAAAAGCACAACAACGCACTCAAACAGCAGTTTGAAGAGTTTCCTGCCCATTGTTTGACTCTTATCAACATTAAGCAGCGTTTTTTCATCCAAACAGCAGCACAGTGCATCTGACAAGAAACCCAGTCATCCATATTGAGCCTGTGCTTCCTCTTTTCACACAACGGTCTCTTCAAAAGTGGATTCAGTGAAACTAGCCTCTAAAACAAAAGAAAAAGAACACGGAAAACAGCTCAGCGTGTACAAATAAACTAGAGTAAACTACTGGTGCAGCCTGTTACCTGAAATGAGCGTCGTTAACTCCTCAGGAATCGCACGCATTGTGTGAAGAGAGTTTGTTTTTTGGCAGCGGTGGACCGTCCAGCGGCAGGAGGAACTTCACTTGACACGGAAGCAGCAGTGGGCTCAGACACGCGGAAGTTCATCTGCCACTCATTTATCACTGACCAGCCAGTTCCGCTGCAAGGACTGATGTTTATTTTAACATCAGCTCCGTGTGTGTGTGTGTGTGTGTGTGTGTCTGTGTGTGTGTGTGTGTGTTTTAGACTGCTCCTGATGACAGGGGGCTGATGCTTTAATGGAGCTACGGCTCTTTACAGACTAATAAAGTCAGAGTATAATGTGATGATCATATTTTTGATTGATTCCAGATCATATTTCTCTTGGCCAGTCTGCTCGCTGTCACTGGCTCACTGGACACATTGGGAGTGTTTTTTTTTTTTTTTTTTTTTACAAGGATGCAAGCACTTTGAGTTTATGAATATGTCAACACTATAAATCTAAACAGGGATTATTAATAGATAAAAAGGCAATTATGTAAAACTGATGTGGAGGTTTCTTCGGCAGGTCTTTTAGTCTTGGAGCAACAGAGATGTTTCAAAGAGACCGAGCTACTTCTGCTACACTTGTTTATTCCTGCATGACATTCTTAAATATTGGCATCATGATTTGCATCTTATCTGTGAGAGTATTCGGTTGTACAGTCAGTGATGAGCACAATTCTGTGAAGTGAAGAAAAAAAGACTAACTCCTGCTGTATTCAAGGAGAGCAGCCTGTTGTCGTATTGTTTACAAAGGTGTCACTCATTCATTAGTCATCTTTTGACAGGCAGTAACACCCAATCCTGGTTAAACGGCTGAGCCTTTGAACTCTATAGCCTGTTGTTGTGGAGAAATGAGCCTAGAAATGTCAGAGCAGCTCTGGAGGGGCTGTGTGAAGAGCCCCAGCTCTTACTGTATAGCTGCAGGTGGCGGTGTGTTTGTCAGAGCTGCCAGATGCACAGACTCTCCCCACAAACCACTATCCATTTCTTTTTCAGTCCAGCGGCTTTGGAAAGCAAAACCCAGACAGCAGCTATTCTGGTTTTTCTCGTGTGTCTCAAACAGAGAGGAAAAGATGTGTTTTGATGACTGTGATCCAAATAAATATACATCAGGTATGCTGCAATAATGCCTTTCACATTTGCTGTATATCCTCGATTTTAAAATGTTCTGGATTTGCATTCAGAATCATATTTAGAAAAGGAGCACTAGCCATTATAGATCTTGAGGTTATTGTTGTGTGATATACAGTATAATCTTATTCCACACCTCTTTATGCAGTTAAACCTCAGATCATATTCTGCTGTTCCAAAGTTGTTCATACATACATGTGACATTTTGTGATATCACTATTCAGGTCAATAAATTCTTTATGTGCCACAAACTCTCCGCGGTCATTCAAAACCTGACCCCCTCCTGACCTGGCAGCAGTTCCTCCCAGTTTGGAGAGGAGAGGAGAGCCAGCTTGACCTTTGACCTGTGTGTGTGTGTGTGTGTGTGTGTGTGTGTGTGTGTGTGTGTGTGTGTGTGTGTGTGTGTGTGTGTGTGTGTGTGATTCTTTATGTGCCACAAACTCTCCGCGGTCATTCAAAACCTGACCCCCTCCTGACCTGGCAGCAGTTCCTCCCAGTTTGGAGAGGAGAGGAGAGCCAGCTTGACCTTTGACCTGTGTGTGTGTGTGTGTGTGTGTGTGTGTGTGTGTGTGTGTGTGAGTTTGTGTCTGGTGTGCGTGTGTGTGGAGGGAGGGATCTATTGGCACAGTGTTGTATCTGGTTTCCCATGAAGCTTCATCTACTGGCCAGTCATCTCACTGACTCCTCCCTTTGTATCTTTACTTCCCCTTTCATCACTCTTCTTCATTACAGGTTTGTGATCTGCTCACTGTGCTCAGAAGCTGCAGTCACTCACCATGTTCAGCCAAACATTATACAGAAAATGCATGATTTAAATTCACAATGCAGATGAGATATGAAGAACCTGAGTGTAGGAAGTAAGATGCAACAGGTGTCTGCTTTATTTTATGCTAGGAGAGACTGTGGGAAAATAAGTAGACAGACTTGAACACGTTTTTATAATAATAAGCATAGGAGGAGATGGGTTTCTATTTAGTTTAGCCTGCAAACACAGGTCATGGTGACACTGTGTGGCCTTAATATTTTAAAAATATATATGTATATATATATATATATATATATAGCTCAGTGGCTGCAGCACCAAACCAAATCTGACTGTTTCGGTGCCTCCTGGGTTTTCTGCAATTAGCCTACTCAATCCTTGTTTTTCAAATTGTGCACAGTCGGCCATCACTTCAAACCACATCTCAGTAGGAATGACAGTTCACCACCTCACCTCACCTTTTAATTATTGCTACGAGGCTCCGAGCCCAACCGCACAGTCCTGAGAGCAGCAGGATGAGCAGAGAGATACGGAGCCAAGAAATGAATCGTATATGGCCAGCAGACTCTGGTCGCAGTAATTGATCGGTGTGATCGTGGAGCTTGTGAGTCCTGGAACAATTCATGGCTTAAGCTTTTCATCAAGAATTTTCTCTAAATATCTAATAATAGTATCGTTATTTAAAAAAAAAATGCAAACACGGCTGCTGCATCGTGGCAAAGGCTTCTCTATGTGCGCCATGGAGCCGAAGAATTCCTTCAGCAGAGAAGGGGATGGAGAACAGGGACAAGATCCGTCCAGATAAACATATATTTACTTTAATTAACATTCAATTTACGCTAAATGAAAATAATAAATACATTTTGCTATTGAACTGGAATCTGTCCATGGTCTATTTTTGCCTCCGTACAAAACCCAGTTAAATCATAATTTGTACAAAAATGTTCTGCAGCTGTGAATTAACCCTAAATAATTTTAAATGATTATTAAAAAAAAAAAAAAAAAAAGGTTTTGAAGGCCACAATGGCGCAAGGCGCAATTCTTAATTCAAAGAGATTGTATTACATTGCGGATCAGGCCATAAACAAGCACCCTCAGTGCTGTGAGTTTTATAGGCAATAAAATCTAATTTGGGAGCCAAGAAAAGTCATAGCTTTTGGCCTAAGAGTCCTAACAGTCAGTTCTCACTGCTAATTTTCTTTTTCTGGGCTTTAACATGCAGAGGTGATGAATCTCTTTTTCTTTTTCTTTTTTTCTCATGTCGGGATAAAACAGCAGGGAATACACCACAACCATAGTCACGTTGAAAAAAATTTATCTCAACCTCTTTAAAATAAAAAAATATATAAATAATGGAATGCAAATATAATCATCACTAACATTTCTTGCATTTTATTTGTATTTTATAGAGCTGTGGTTAGTGCACCTATTTGGCTGATTGTTTTTGGAAAGTTTGAGATGATAAAATCAACAGTGGTTTAATAATAGGGTGAGGACACCGACATACCCAGGGGTTTTTTAAATTACACCGTATATATTCCCCTCATTTCAATACCGAGATAAAGTGTTTATCTTCAAACATAATTCATTTTTCTTCTAAAACATATGTTTGCGTTTTGCGCAGGATACAGACCTAAAATCAGTAGGTCATCTCTCCAAACCTGTGAAATAAGACAATAGCGCATCTGATTCCAATCAATGCAAAGTTTTATTTCAAGGAAAATATTCTGCTCAGTTATAGTCGAAATCCATATAAAAATAAGTGTGAAATGTCCTCTAGCAGCCAAATGGAATAAACACTCCATGTAGGCATAATAGTAGCTTCGCTGTTTTTGCTTTAACTTACCTTATTTGTGAGCTCTATGAAATAATTCCCCCCTCTCGCTTAAACTGAGTAGCTACACTGACTGAACACAAGTGTCTGAATGAGAGTTAAAACAAATATTTTAGTAACTCAGGTTCTGCAGGTCGATTGTTGTGAGTGTTTCGGAGAACAGGTCAAACGTGTCGGAGGGTAAAGGCAGAGGACTCTGCGATGAATCTGACAAACTTGGTGAGAAAGAGGAGGAGGATGAGAAAACGTGGAAATCCTGCAAAGAGACGTCCAGGCCCGGGGAATTATCATTGTCCGGGCCTATTGTGGACACGCAGATGGGAACAGTGGGAGCCGGGTTTGGAAAATGTTTCGGATTTTTCTCATTGCTGTTCAAAGGCGTAACAGTCTCCCCATTGTTCCCGTTCTGACACTGCTGTGAAGTCAAGGTATTTTGGTGGAAATACCTCTCCCTCTCCAGGAGCGTCCCGGCTGCGCCGCTGTCCGCTGCCTCCTGCTCGAACTCGTCCTCCGGCCCGTCGTCCACACACGCGTATTTCCCCTCGCTGTCCCGGTTCTCCTTGCAGTGGGTCTGCCTCTTGTGTTTCATCCTCCTGTTCTGAAACCACACTTTCACCTGCTTCTCTGTTAAATCCAGCAGAGCCGCTATTTCCACTCGCCTCGGTCTGCACAGGTATTTGTTAAAATGAAACTCCTTCTCCAGCTCCAGAAGTTGGGTGTTGGTGTAGGCAGTCCTCAGCCTCCTGGATGCTCCTCCACCGCCAACACCACCCTCTGGTATCTCTGGTGAACCTAAAGAAATAAACCAAAGATTATTATATAAGCATTTTTTTTAAAATCACAGGAAGGATGGTGATCAAAAAATAAAACAGCAACACAGTTGGAAAACAGGCTCTATGGGGTGAAACTTGTGGCAAGCAAGCACCAGGACTGGGAAGATTTATGGGCCCCAGGCAGAATATGATGGGTCTGCGTGGAAAGGACAGGACGGATGGTGAAGATTAATGAACATGCCAGCTGCCGGCCCGTGTAAAAATAATCTATCACTCTCCATTACTGTCAGACATTAACACTCTTACACTGCATCACAAGTCAGTGCGTTACTTGATGAGATTAAGCATGCTTAAATCAAAATCCTATACTGGCTTAAAGGGACGCCCACGTCGCACAAGGCCCGGGACGCAGCTCCTTGCAGAGGGGAATCCTCAGACAATGAGGAGCCTTTTACACGGAGGTTATTAATCATCATGTCTTGCCTTGGGGGGAGAAGTAGAGTGGTGAGGAGTCAGTCGTTGTCGCAGAGGAAGCAGAGGAAGTAGCAGCAGTCTGGCTCCTCTTGATGCTTTTCTTCTCCTTCATCCACGGGTACTCCGGGGGTAGGGATGCGGTATGCAGCGGACTGCAGCCTTTCAGAGCCTGCTTTGAGCGGCTGTGCCGTGGGTGGATGCCCGGGTTCAGGCCGGGGATGGTCTGCTCAAAAGGAGGAGGAATCAGTGTCGACTGTGAAAGCGCCGAGCTCTTGATTGATGAACTTTGAAATGCATCACCGACAGGGTTAGTGAGAGATGTCAGGCACTCAGCGAGCGACGGCTGGCTGTTGATAAAACCACTTTCTCGCCCAAATTCGTAATTCATCTCCTCCTTCTTGTCCTGAAAGCCCGCTGATGTCAGAGGGGACAGAAATAATAATAATAATAATGATAATAATAATAACGATAATAATAAAAATAATGAGCAGTTTATTTTCATAAACTACTAAACTGGATATAGTCGTATGGAGACCTCTATGCCATAAACTATTGCTTTCATGAGGACATGGTTGGAATTAGACCGTGCTGCTTGTCACATGATTGCATCTGCCCAATGACAATTTGGGGTTTTTATCAAAAGAAGCCACTGTCCCCTGTGATTGATCGAAAAACTCGGAGGGGTAACGCCTCATTCCGGGGGTAGGGGTTGCTTTATTTACACTTTTTTTTTAGGTCAGTTTCTTCACCGCTACAACCCCGCCAACCGTCCTCCCCAACACCCCCCCCCCCCACACACCCCCCCACACACACACACACACACCACACCACCCACCCCGAAAATGCACCCACAAGTCATGCCTTCTTTTGCGCGTCCCCGCAAGTCTGCCGTGCGGGGCACGCGCGTGTGAGTTGTGGCTCATGTGTGAGTCCTATGTGCGTTTATTTCTATAGCGTGGCACTCCACAAATCATTTCAACGGTCACATTTGTGTCTCATAAAGTCCCAGCGGCCGCAGTCGTTATCAGCGCCGGGGCGTTAATCTGAAGACTTTCTTGAAGGTTTGCTTTGCCTGGAGAGAGAAAAGCTGCACCAGACATCCAACAACATGTCCACCCCTCCCCCAACACACACACACACACACACACACACACACACACACACACACACACCATACACCATACACATGAGAGAGAGAGAGAGAGACAGAGAGAGAGAGAGAGATTATTTTTGATTTCGATTTTGCCTTCATCAGATTTCGTCATTTCGCCTCTTGAGATTACGTCATTGTAGTTAAGGTTATCGTTGAAGTCCATATAGTGATAGTGCATATTATAATTTTCTGAAAACACAATATTTTGTGTCCATGAAAGACAGCACTTGGGTTATTTCGGGGTCATCTGTCATCATTTTACAGTTTACGGTTCCCTGCCCCACATCCCATTTCATTTATTTTATTTCACCAAGGCTATAGGGATAATATTGACCTAAGCCATCACCCATACACTTCAGCATTATTGGTTACAACATAGCGGAGAGTAGACATGATTTGCCACTGTAGTGTGAAGCAGAGGAAAGGCTGTTTATTGCTCAGGCTCTAAACAAAGAGCCCTGGTAGCCTGTGTGTGATCAATCTTTCTCGCCAAAAGGTCTGACAGCTCCCTGCCCTAAGAACACATTTAAAGCATCTTACACTCCCTTAGATCATATATGGCCAGGAAGAGCACAACCACTCTCTAGGTACGCTGCAGGAGAAGTTTTCAATTTTAGAAATGTAGAAGCGGGAATGAGACGCACGGCCATTACGCACTGAGGTTTTTGCGCACTCGCTCGATAATAAATCAGAAATCCAGCAAGAAAGACGACACGTTGTTGGGTTTTTTTTCGTTTGCAAAAAAAAGGACTATCCTGCCACAGAAAAAGAAATAAGAGAGGAATGGACTTGGTTAGTGGTTTAGAAAACGAACGGAGCAGCTTTTACATAGGATCAATTGTTTGCTGAGGTGAGTGGGTGTTGGCATTCAGCAGAAATCCCATTCAGGCTCATACCTTTCTCTGTGTCAGAGACCCAGTGGACACAGTCTGTCTCCGGCCTGTTCGGTTTCTAACATAATTCAGCTTCAAATAGACCTATCTGATATGACTGCATATTGTTAAAACTGTTTCTTTTGACTAATTTTTATTTGTAAAGATGCATTTTGAATAGAAGACAGGTCTTGGGGAGGAATAGGATCTACCACATCTAGTAATAGGCTATAATTTAATTTAGAAATAAATAATATCGGTTGGTTTATCTTACAAATTAATTTAAAAGTCGTATTGGAGTTTAATCGAATTTCGTTTGGTTGTAGCCCACTGTCCAGCATTTATAGTTATTTCTGCAAATTATTATCCAAAACTAACCACATTATTATTTCTTTTGATTCTCATTCAAATGTGCAGATAAATTGTGGTTTATATGAACAGCATTTACTTGCCAGAGGGCAAAGATTTAAATCGACACAGGTGGAACAGAACAAATGAACAAAGAGCCCTCAGGAAAATAAATTATCCTCCGCAGTGTTTGATTTACAAGAACCTAAACAGAGCATGCTGGGACATGAGCATATTTCACATTTCGTGTCGCAACACATTTCTGATTTATATCTTCTTCTTCTTGTCCAGAGCTGCACAGACACGAAGCCACGTTTTGTGCTGCTTGTTGTGGAACAAAATGCAGACGAGAGGGACGGTGTGTGGATGAGCTGTGGAGCAGCAGCGGCTCGTTTTCCGTCTGTTCTGAAACAACAAGAGACACTGAGACATCTGGGAGGCAAGCAGGCCAAAACCTGCCACCACTGACGAACTGGTTTTAGTTATAGAAAAAAAAAATCCATTACCATATACTGGTCTGTACTGTGCAGTGGACTTGTTTTCATTTACGGTAAGTGTGATGTTGAACCAGACTAGAAAATAAACAATTGACCAGTCAACAAATGTGCATCTGTTTATTTTTTTTCAGTGTGTAAAAAGATGGTTCTTTTAATCTGAAACTTTTATGATACATGTTTCCACATATTTATTTATTTTTTGACATATTTTCAATGTCACATTTTCAAATGCTATTTGGTGAAATGATTGACAAGTGTTTATTGCCTGTTGTTTCCGTCATTAACACTGCGATATATCATATATCACATCATATTCTGCCTGTGGGGGAAAACTGGAAACAAAAAAATGCAAAAAAAAAAACAGTGGGCTACATTCAAGCCGCGTAGTAGAAGACCTTCTGGAAAACACATTTGGAAAAGAGCCTTGTGTGTGTGTGTGTGTGTGTGTGTGTGTGTGTGTGTGTTTGTGGTGTGTGTGTGTGGTGTGTGTGTCCTGGAAACAAAGCAGGATTTTCATGCAGTTTTATTTATAGAGCCCCCATAATTCATGGGAAGATTTGACAGTTACTTCAGGCACGTTATAAGCCCGCAAATCAAACTGTTTTGCATGTCGACATGTGCAGAAATATCGAGCATGATTTAAAAAAATGAATAAATAAATTAACTTATATGGTCATTGGGCCTTTTCACCTCTCACAAAATCATGGGGGATGGTCGCAAAGGAATAAATCATGTTAATAAATACAACTCTTGATATTGATGTTGAAATATTTAAACAACAGGCTTTGCTCTACTTCCAAATAATATACCACCTACCTCTCCCATGAGACAACCAGCCTGTCTGTCAGTTAACTTCCTGTTGGATTCAAGTCTCTTTGCTCAGTTGCTCTGTAGGTAAAAACAAAAGGATATAAATATGGTTTTAAGGAGGATTTGAAGCAAACTTTTGGGTTTCAAGTTGATTTTAAAAAAATGCAGGAATTGTGAACTGGATGTACCTGATAAAGGGAAGTCCAGAAAGCAAACGCCAAACTCAAAGAGTATGAGTATGTATTTCCCATTCATCTGATTTGTCACTGGCAGCCTTTCACAGAGCACTCTGGGATTCATGTGAAACAACAGACTGTTGGCAGTGAGGATAAGCAAATCAAACAGACTCTCATGTGCCCGTGACTTTACTCCCCTGAACTTCTCCTCCAGAGTTCACTTGTGGCCTCCTCTGTCACCGGAGGTGTCATGAGGTTTGATGTATAGGGGTCACGAGAGGTCATGGCAAACAACATCCAAGCGGCTTTCTGTTTCTCTGCAGCATGGCTCCTCACACTCCTGTTTGCACGGAAGATATTCACCCAGACATTTACAGGGGTCAAACTGGAATGCCGTCTACGCACGGCACCGTTTTGTATTGCCTGGAGAAACTTTAGTGAAGGTTTGCATCTGTATTCATCATGTTTTTGGGTTTTTTTGGGGGAAAATTTGGAACATCAGTTATCTTTTATATCCTTACAGTTCCCTCCTTCAAGAAAGGAACAGGAGAGTTAATGAGGTGCATGTGGGTGACCTTTGGGGTTGTGGGAGGTAGAAAAGGGTGAGATTAGGGGGTGGGGGTGGGAGGTGGGTGGGAGGAGTGTTAAAGGAAAGCAGGAAGGGAGGGAAGGCTTGAGGTATCTCCCACTTTTTCAGGAGCTCAAGTTCATCACAGCAAGGGTCCTAGTGAGGTGCAGTCTAATTCCTGGAAAAAGGAGAGTGCTGACCCACAATCCGAAAAATGTGTGTATGTTGATAAGCCTGATCAAGTGTTCACATTAATAACAACCAGTGGAGCCTTTTCACTTATATTATATGTAAGTACGCATGTCAGCATTCACATTAATTGCATATTAACTTATTATTTATATTAGTTTAATCTTATATTTTGTTGAGTGGGAAAGTATTGGAACATACAGTAGGTGCATATGTTTGCAGCCGAATATGATCATCGAATGCTGCAGGCATTTCTTTAAACTCTTCAAAAGGTGGAGTCATTTCATGAAATATTTTGTGTTTTTCTCACAGAGGAGAATAAAAAGTGTCAGAACTCCTGCTCAAACGAAGACCCACTTTAATTACATGTGTATATTTAGATGGGAATTAATACCATAATTAAACTACTATAAAACGAAACAGAGGGATTAGCTGCTCCGTGATGATGGAGAGGCCTACGACACGAGTGGTGCAGGTCTGTCACTGATGGGGAGTGGTGTTAGTGTGCCGTGAACCCATCGTGCAGTTTGAACACTCATCTTCAGATGAGCCGCTGCCTCCACCTGCTGGTGGTCAGAGAACAGCAGCACTCAGCACTGCACGGAGCTCTGACTCCATCATCAGGTCACTGGCGTTTGTCCTAATTTAAGCTTTTTTAATTTTTTTGTAACAACTCTTTATTTTTTAACTGTATTAATGTATGAGGCATGTTGTTGGTTTTATCTGGAAGCTATTTCAATGTCGTAGTGACGTCTCTCTCTCTCTCTCTGTCTCTCTTTCTGCGCGTGTGTGTATGTGCGTGTGTGTATGTGCGTGTGTGTGTGTGTGTGTGTGTGTGTGTGTGTGTGTGTGTGTGTGCGTTGTATGTCTGCTGACTGTTGTCTCTGCTCTGCTGCGACCAAACAACAAACGGATGTTTCTGCGCCGAGACAGTCTAATTGTTGTAGACTGTTGTAAAGTAATTAGACTTTTTAAGACATACCCATCTGCAATCCTGCCATACCCTCCACCCCTCCTTTGTGTGTGTGTGTGTGTGTGTGTGTGTGTGTGTGTGTGTGTGTGTGTGTGTGTGTGTGTGTGTGTGTGTGTTGCTCAGGCCCTATCTTAAAGCAATATTACATGTTTGACTCTTTGCCCGAGTATCATTTGAAATGCTGCTTTACTGCTGTCACAGCCTCCATATGCTCTGCTGTTTTCGCACCTTATAAACAGCTGAAGCTGTGATTGTGGTTTATTGCAAAAGGGCATCTCATCTGGTTTTAGGGCGTTACAAGGCTGGGATTGTCCCACGAAGAATTGTTAATATTGACGCTGTGATTCATACAATGACTGAGTGAGAAATAACCTATAAATACTACAATGTGTTTGGCTGGTTTTTTATTTTCTCTCACTGTTTGAGAAAAAAAGTTTTTGTGGCTTATTTGGTTTTTATTTAAAATAGTTACTTTGCTGTTTGTTATTAATTTGCAATCAATAGTCTGTCATTTCTGGAAATTCTTTTTATCTATAATGTTTTATCTAAGGATCCAGCGATCATATTTTTTATCTTTATTTTCAAAGGGCACCTCCAATTTTTCAAAAAAAAAATTTAAATCAAATGAATATTCTCCTCTCATTTCCACAATAATATTATTGCAATGTATAAATATTGTTGCTAGAAATACAGCTCTGTGCCAGAAGAACATTTCTGAGAGAAAAAAAATCTGGACAAGCCTTGGGAAGTTTTTGTGGCTCATTTGGTTTGTTTGCGCTATAAAGCTGAATGGTTACAAACCAGAACACGTAGTAAAAGTCATTTTTTAAATTTATTTTTTCCTGCAATAAAACAGTAATTTTTTTCAGTTTAATTCATTTTTAATGACAGAAGTACAAATTTTAATTTTGTCCCAATAGTTTTGAAACTTTTTAAAGTTGAAGATAGCAGTTAATCAAATGAGTTGAAGCACCATTTTATTCATTTATATTTTGCTGAATTATGTCTGTGTGTCTTGATATCAAGCAAATTAATAAGACATAATTTTCTCATGTGCTATACAAACTACTCTTTATTTTGGATGAAATCAAGAGCGACGAGGTATTTTAAGGTTGCACAGTGTTTTCACAAATGGATCAAAACCTAACGGTTAAAAAAAAACATCAATAGTTGCATACACAATAACTTAAACAATGCAAATAGGTAGCTGAAAGACATTCAGGTTGTCAAGGATCATTTCATGCAAACAACAAATCGCCTACAGTAAAACTATCTGTGTGCGCAAAATAGCTACAACATCGAAATTCTGACGAGACACTTTTGTCCTCTCACGAACAAGAAACACTGGATATCATAGAAAAAGCAAACATCCAGCGTTGTTTCAACAACACAAACTTTACAGCATTATGTGTAACAGCTCAGGAATATTTAGGATAGACCCCCCCACCCCCACCCCACCCATCCCCTTCCCCCACCCGGCGGCAAACCCCGGCCCACCCTGTATACAGATAAGAATGCACGTCAACCCCCACCAAGCGCTCTTATCTTAATCAGTACAAATTAATTAAGTTCCAGCGGTACACTGGACTTTAACAACAAGCGTCTCCTTCTGGGCCTGACACCCCCTTTGTTCTTCCCCACCATCTTTCCCCAAGAGTGCCTTAGGAAAGGCACAGTAAAGACAATAAGCACCAGGTGTTGCACCCTCCTAATCAATCCGGCAATCAGTGTCAAAAACCAAGTTAACTGGATCCTCTCCCGCCGCGTCCTTTGTTTTCTTTCTTCATCTTCATCCTGCGGTTCTGAAACCAGATTTTCACCTGCCTCTCGGTCAAATTCAGGAGTCTCGCTACTTCGTATCTACGATCCCGGGGGAGGTACATGTTAAACAGAAACTCCTTTTCCAGTTCGAGGATTTGGTGCTTTGTGTATGGACAACGCTTTTTTCTGGTGGGCTTCGCGTGAAGCCAGTTGGATGATGGGTTATCTGGAAACAAGGGGGGGGGGGGGTTAAAAACCATGAGAGAAGAAGAGTTAATGCTCCCACAGTACAGGATTCAAAAGCAAGAGTAGTGTGTTGACTTTAGTGTGTGTGTGTGTGTGGAGCTGTGTGTGTATTGTGTGTGTGTGTTTATGACACCACGGGCCACGCTCTCACTCACGTGTGTTTGCTCACCGAGCTTGTCGGACATACTCGGTGACGCCATCGCTGTGTGTCTAACCGTGGTGTGTGTAGTGTAAGTGCGTGCGGCGGTGTGTTCTTGCATCCGTTCAAGACGTGTCGCGGTGGTGGTTGGGGGGGGGGGGGGGGGGGTGCATGCTCCTCCTGGCAAGATCATATATTTGTAAAGGAATCGTTTTGGTTAATTTTCACTTTGCTCTGAGAAATTTGAGGACTGAAACCTGACCAGATTCCTTTGGAAATATGGTGTGACTACACAGTGGAGTGTGTCAGCCACGTTGGAGAATATGCATCTTATTATTTTGGCACTGAGCTCTGCGACTATCTCTGCGATCCTAAACCATATTGGCTATAACATTTCCATATACTAAACCAGACCTGTGACATCCGAGATAATTCCTCCAAATCTTCAGGCAAAATTTCATTCATCTAAATCAGTCCATGAGGTGAGAAGAATAAAAAGTAAAACACCGCATTGCTTACTTGCATCTGTCTCCTTCGTTTCCTCCGCTGACGGGCTGTCGACAGTGCGTTTAGACGTGGATGTGGTTTCGCAGGGAATCTCCGCAAGGGACGCTCCGTTTTCAATGTCAGACAAAAGAGGTGTGTGCGTCTCCAAAGTTGTGCATTCAGCATTCCCAATCAGAGGCTCGGGTTTTATCTCATAATGCATGGCTGTCGATGGTAATCCCGTCAAACACAGGGACGCAGAAACCGGGTCCAACGCCCAGGAGCGCGTAAACATGCCATCGCTGTCCCCGCTTGTGTAATGGTGATGTATATAGGTCGGAGTGGCTGTGTTTGGAGGGTGGGCCGACACGGGACTCCAAGATCCGCCAAAAATAGAAGATTTCGCCTGCAAAGGACAAGACTCCTGTCCGCCATATTCGGTGAGCATCGCCTGCTCCACCCCTGCAGCTGATGAGTACCTCGGTGCCATATCTTCCTGCTCGGGAAGAACACGCGAGTCAACATAATAACTCGTTCCCAACATCGACATTGCAAAAAAAAAAAATGCAGAAGGAAAATAACAATAATAATAATAATAGTAATAATAATAATAATAATAATAATAATACTAACGCGTTATAATCCTGCAATCTCTAGAAAAAAAGATTCATTGCATGGTGTAATGTGCTGCTTTCCTGCACCAGCTAGGAGCTCAATGCGTCCAGTAAGTTGAACCTTGCCCAACACTGGATAGGGTGCCCCCAAACACGTGACCGTGGGACAGAACAATAAATAATAAATCAGCCTGCTGCTCAACTAAATGGCCACCATTTTCCCCACCATATTTTAATAGCAAATCCCCGCGCCTTTATTGGGAAATATTTCGTTTTATAAGCAATAAACGTTCAGATTTTTGTCAAGAGATCTTATGTTAGTGTGATCAAACATGGGTATCATTGGAGGCCTTATACTGGCTACTTTAAAGCCTCCATTTTTGAAACAAGCTCTTCACTTTAAAAAATTGTATATTCATAGAAACCTAATGGGATTATTTATTCGCCAGAATAATATGAAAAGTTTATGATAATGTAATGACCTCCTACAATAAAAGAAAAATCTCTTAGTAGCTGGTATGTGCAACATTTTCAAGACTTTTTCAATAAGATAAAAGAAGCAAAGATGTGTTTAAAGGACCGGTGGATTTTATAATATCTAAACATATGAAGGGACAGTTTCTGAACTGCACATTGCTGTGTCTGCAGGGTTGTGGGTCCACTTTGAAGGCAATCTAAAACGGAAAGTGGGGTGAGGTTATTTGGGTGCTATATAACAGTCCTTTTTATCACGGGCAATTGGGTTGTTTTTCTTAAGGTTACAACCTGGCTGTCTAAGCTAAATATCACCAATAAAGCTCAGCCTTTGTGTCCTTTCTCTGGCTCAAGCAGACGCATCCGGCATTTCCTACGGCGAGGCAACTGGCAGACTGCAATGATCATAACCGAGGCCTTGTCTGTCCTTTCCTCTGTCTGTCCTTTTCCCCTCCTGTACAAGCCTTAATCCTTTCTTTTCCCAGCCTGCATCTTTACTTCCTGTTTGTCACATCACACACGTGCGCTGAAAAAAAAAAAAAAAAGAAAAGCCTTCACAGAGAAAGTCTCAAATTGCAGACGTGGTGAAAAATTTGTATCTGTGAAAATAAATCTGAGCATATTCAGATACACGCATAATGTTATTGTTATGGCTTCATAACGAGAAAAGACCCACAGAGAGATAAGAATCCTCTCGTGTGTTCCTTTCACTCACAACAATAAAAGATTGTTATTGCACTTTTTGGAATAATAAATTTTGTCTGCGTCAAATTATTCAACAAAAAAAAAATCAATCAGTAATTAATAGTGATTCACTTTTCATGATGCGACGAGTTTTACTGAGGTAATCAAGGCAGTTTCGTGTTGTGGGAGAAATAATAAAGCCCAACAACATGAGACTACCTAAACCACTCAACAGTCCGCTCTCCTCTTCAGGAAAATCTGCTAGAATTGCTTTCGTTTTGTTTTTATTTTTTGTTTTGTTTTGTTTTGTTTTGTTTTGGGTTTTTTTTTCTTCTTTTTTTTGTTAGTGTGTTCACGGTGTGAAAATTATATAGTTTCTCGTCATAAGATCTGCCTGTAACAATTTTAGGAACATGCAAAAGCGCTAAAGACAACAATCAGACCGGTTCTATTCAAAACAGAAGCCACACAGTCTGATATTGTTGGATATTGTTAGGACTATTCTCAAACTGTTTTGCAACACGTTGGACTGTTTTAGTCCAATATGCGTCTTCACGTAAAAACATTTTACTATTTCAAAAAAAGTTGAATTAGTGTTGGTCTTTGTTTTTACAAATAGGACCAGCTTATTTATAATTTAAGAATACATCTAAAATAATGAAGTGATTTAAATAATCACTGCTAATCGCTGCTTCACTTATTGTGTGGTTTACATTTAAATCTGACGTCAATGACACAAAGCCACGAAGTGTGCGCGGCCGCCAGATAACTATAACAGGCCTGGACTATGAAGAAAATCTCCCTCCACTACTGTGATCATATTTAGTGTGGACAAAGCGGACCCAGTCCAAAACACGAAGGCATTACCAGCACACACTGTACCTGTGCCAGCTGTGAGATTTAAACAGCGCGCGGCTCCTAGTCTGTCTCTCTGAATGAAATAAGAAGTCTACAGTTGCAGGGATGGTTTTATTAATTTGACCAGCAAAATGTGCAAATATTCGTCAAACCTCTTGGGTTCTTTAGCTGTCACATAAAGGCCTACATGTAACTGTAACACAAGTATCCCAAGGGTTAGTCCAGCATGCAAATTCCAATGGTTCACTCAGGTTGAATATACAATATGTACAAGCCTGAAGCTCTGAAACATTGTGGTCACATCCTGAACATTTTAAACACAATGGATCAACGTTACAAATGTAGCCATTTATAAATACATATCCACGACAAATTAAAACAGACGTGAAAATAACATTTTTCCGAAAGAACAACAATCAATAAGTTAGCAGTAGGGTCCTATTTTCCATGGACATTCTCACAGTTGGGTGGTTGGGTGAGGGGGTGTGGGCGTGGGTGGGGGGGGGGCTCTGCACAGGCGCCCTTGCCATGGATGGAGGAGGGCGCCAGAGACGCAGACAGTCTCATGAGAAACTGAAGTTGGTGGATAGCTCTCGGATCCTATTCTCCCGGCTCATTTTTTTCAGTTTCATCCTCCTGTTTTGGAACCAGATTTTGACTTGCCTGTCAGTGAGGTGCACACTGCGGCTGATCTCCAGACGACGCTCTCTAGTCAAGTACATGTTGAAGAGAAACTCCTTCTCCAGCTCCAGAGTCTGGTGCTTGGTGTAGGGGCAGCGCTTCTTTCGGCCACTCTTAGCTGTGAGCCAATTAGCCGTACTTTCCATTTTTCCATCTCCTACAATGAGAGCGAGACATTACACATTAGAGGTATCAGGCAACAGGTGGGACAAATCAATTACACCTGGAGGGGTCATATCTTTTTTTTTTTAAAGAAATAACAGAAAAGTAAAATTCAAAATCCAAAATAATCAAAATGTGACTTCGTGCGGTTGTTAAAAGACTGGTCTCAAACCACTGACTATGAAGCTATGGGCTATATGTTAGGTGGATAAATTGTAACACACAACCACATAGTACAAATCCATATAACGACAGATTTCTTTGTTCTGTTTGATTTCTACCACGGTTTTACGCACAACCAGAAAGCTCCCTGGATACATATGCATCGATGTAATTGAGCTTTTTACCAGACACTGCTATTTGCTACTGTTAAACAGCCTTAACCCCAGCAGCCTTTATCCAACTGCACCTTTATTAAGACATAAAACATAGCCTGCCTCTGCTGAAAATACAGCAAAGGCCTTTGATGAGAGGACAAGAAGAAACGAGAGTCTTGGACAGGACACATGGACTACGCTGGGTTGGCCTTGTTGTTGCTTTAAATGAAATGATAATGAAACCCTGATAACAGCCTATTAAAAACACAAGGATAATTTGTGTGCTTTACACTTTAAAAACGTCATACTGTTAAAATAAATCAATCAGGGCTGTATGAGTAGCGCTGCATTATAGCACAGCTATAGCAGCCACATGAAATCTAAAAAACAGAGCTACTAAAACACAATAGCTCTGATCCTCGGCTCTGATTGGTTAAGTCACGTTCAATTTCACCTCATGCCCGACAAACCTGTAAATACCCGATTAACACAGACCTGTGAGTGGCTGGCTATTGACCTAAATATGAATCCTGTGATAGAAAACCAGCTCATACTTATGCATTCCTTTGTGGTTAGAAAGCATTGGGGGTTTTTTTTGTTTTGTTTTTTTTAATTGACGCTTAAAAATGACATGTGCATGCCCTTTAAGCCGTGTCTGCTATTTGTTTTTACAATCTATGTCGACTCTTCACCTTTGACGGGCTTTTCTGGACATTCCGCTGCACTGCACGTCTCAGCGGGCTCGGGGGAGGATGAGCTTTCCGAGGAGAGGCGGCTGTCCTCCTCTCTGGCCGGGGCGCAGGGCGCAGGGAGAGGCGCCTCCTCGTGGCTCTCCCTCCGCTCGGGCTCCGCAGAGGCAGCCGGCGGCTGGGAGGACTGGCTGTCCAAGCGGGCAGGTCGCTGCAGGGTAAAGTGATTCATGTTTGGCTGGACATCATGGTAAAGCCTGGAGGTTGTGTATGTCTGAGACAGGCGGAAGTAGCCGGGGACTGGCACGGTGCTGCCGGTCACCGGGCATGATGCGGTGGAGTAGGAAATGTCATCTACTGTCGCTCCTTTAGGACATTTGTCAGACTCATAAAGGCAATATGCGCCCTCCTCCTTTATACTCGGCGAGAAGGAACACTGAGCCATGTGCTGGCCGCTGGGCTGATCCACCCGGCAGGATCTCGACGTTTCCAGCCACGTTTCCATTCCTTGAACATACGGAGCAGAAGAAGGGATCACGCTCTGGGTGCTTGGCTCGTTGCGCTTACCGATCCCCGGGAAACAAGAGCCACCGGAGAGTCCATATGAATATTCCGGCGCCGGTGGCAAATACACGCCGTTACTCTGGTAATATGAACCACTGTCGGTTCTCACGTTGATTAAGGAGTCCACGAAAAACGAATTTCCAGCTTGGTTGTTGGGGCATGTCATCGTTGTGGTATAATTTGACGGAGGATGAAGATAGCCCTTTCTGGCTGACATTTCTTGTGCAAAACATTGCTGAATAATTACTGATACTCACGCTTCTCACTGTAGCCTGCAGCCAATTAAAACACCAGGCGACTACAGACTCCTCCCAGTCCGACCAGGCAGCTCCACTGTGTCATATATTTTGTTTTAGGCTAAGTAAAGAGAAAACTGTGGGGGGAAAATGGTGCATCAGAGGGGTTTAAGTAAAATCTTTAAATCTCTGAATCTCGGATTGTGAGCCTCCATGACCACCTATGAGCCTGGAGCTGCCTATGTAAATTTAACATCAACCCCTATCTGACAACTCAGTTGTTGAAAGCTGTCCCTAACAATTATGTACAATGCATAGCTTTATGGCCACTTTTACAGCACTGTAAAAATGAAGGGATCTAGAGGTGGCTCAGAGAAGCTCGGGCTGCATCAAAGATCCAAAAGGTCGAGGGACTCTCAGCCCTTCTTGTGCTGCTCTGATGATTATTATTAGGCTTTTTTTTTTTTTTTTTCAAACTCCTCGTGGACAGTCCAGTAGCTGTGAACACACAGTCTCATCTCGCCAAATTGCTGGTCTGACCAGTGCAAAGTCACTTCCCTTCCAGCCAATATGATTGTGCTGTGAATTCTGCGGGTGCAAATGCCATGAACTGCGTCCAGTCACCTCTCACTGCAAAGGCTGTGTGTTGAGGCACAGTGAAGTAAGCGCCACAGCTGAACAGAACAATGCCCTGGAGCTACATTTCTCTTAATGATCACCAAATACTGACAGGACTGCAAAAAATGTAGTTCGCTACAGAATAGATTATATTACAACTTGTTAATCTTGCTTTTATCACTTTATAGAACCACTGGGAATTTGTAAGAGTTTCTCCACGTATTTACTCAATATGCACGCGCGCACACACACACACACATACACACACACACACACACACACACACACACACACACACACACACACACACACACACATCACACACACACACACACACACGTATTCCAAGGCCTATACACACGTAATCCTCATTGTTTAAAATTCTATTTCAAATTAAATATCAAATCAACACCTCCTACCATCCACTGTACGCACGGATAAAATGCTCCAAGTGCATGTTTAAGTTATTTTATTTTTGATTTTTTTAATATATTAAAGAGCTTCACTGTCTGTCTCTTTATAGACTTGATCCTTTGTATAACATTTTTGAGACAACAGGCCTGCACGTCTCAGCTGGAGGTAATGGCAAAAAATGATAAGAACTAGTAACCGTGATTCAGCCAGAAAACAAAACAAAAATAAATCAAATCAGTCAAACTTGCTTCAAAACTTACGAAATCTGTAACCTAAGGTCATGTGATGCCATTTAGTTTTAATTTTAAATGAACAATCCTGACAAGGATCATTTTGTGATACAAGTTCCTCGTGCAAGTTAATAAAAAAAATGATATTTGGTTTTTCATCATATCAATAAACAGCTAGTAAGCAAAACATGTTCGCCTGGACTACTGCAATATTTTAAATATTAAAAAAAAAACACCCCAACCCATGCCTCCTTAAAAGGCCGTCAGTGGGTCAGGGGGTTTATAACACAGGTCTACAGATTTAGGTCAGCCTATAATGTCTCCAAAGATAGGTTTACCCTGAAATACAACATCGGCTAACTGCATTTTCCTATGAGTCTGGAGCCAATAAGTCTAGAAATCAGAGCTACAGTTTATGTAGCCTACAGCCATTTTTATGGCGTCAAACGTCCAGCAGTCTGGCTGCAATGAATGATAATATTCATTAACCCTATTGGATTGTCTCCTGTGATGTTTCTGTGTGCGCAGTGGGTGACCTGTTCTTCTTTTATTATTCCCATAAAACTTTTCTTTTTTTTTAATTCATACAATTATTTTTTTTTTTTAGAAACGTTAGAAAAATTAATAGAAAATCCCAGACTAACTGTTCTGTGTCAAAATGTCTCGCACAATGAAACGCACACGCACATACATGAATGCAAAGAGCTGCAGCAAAAATATTCACGTGAACAGTTTAAATGAGACAATTCAAAGTTTCTACAATGTCCACATAACATGTAAAGGACATAAATCCAACTTAATGTTTCTAAAATGACGTGGAAGTTACATTTTAAACTGTATAGAGATTATAAAAGTTAGTGAGCCACAGCATGCCTGGGATATAGGCCCTTGTGATCTTATATCTTCGTGTACATTAGTCACTCCAGGCCCATAACTTTTGTAGAACTGCAACCTGAGAACCTGCATTAGATTTGATGTTCAGAGACAAACAGCTTTTCTTGCACTATTTACTTCCAGCTATTTTTTTTTTTTTTTTACAGTAATGCTTCCATTACATCATAATATCTCAAACAGCGTCTACACCTCAGTGCTTTTCAGATGGAGATGAACTGGGACAACGTAGAAAAATAGACATAAGAACCCTCCGCTTGTAGTCATAAAATGCATATGACAATATTTCCGTGCCTACCTTCACAATGAAATCCTGGGATGGTGACATATTTTAAAGCAGTTGAGACAAACTTCTTTCATATCTCAATTCACGGCAATGACATTGATCTGAGGAGCGCCACCCAGTGGGCGAAGGACAGGCAGGCCTATGCGCTGCAACGCAACACAAACGCAAGAAGATTCCTACCACGGTAAGATGCTGAAACAAATGACGCCGGAAAGGTCCGTGAACACAAGCTTTCAATGCTCCCAGCCGTTGTTTTTCAGCCCCTTAGTCACAGTTAATAACCTTGGTCTCAGACGCTTTATTGCACTACACTCCAAATGCTCCAGACGAATCCGCGTTTTATGGCCAAGTTACTGGAGCAACTGGGAGGATGTGCAGCAATCAAAGCGGAATTCCTGGGAGCCTCACAGGATGCACAGTATAAGGAAGGCATCAGGGCCCTTATTAGCTTATGGCAGGCCATTTAAGTTGTTTTCAGGGGCCTTGTGGCGGACATAAAACCACCTCAACTAAATTTCTACACATCTTCTTTGGTGCGCGTGGTTCATTTTACCTTCTTTTTCAGGTTAAGATCCACATGACCTAAATTCCAAGCCTGCGTATTTAGAATCAAAAGTCATGTAGCCTATATGCTCTTTGGATTAAACCACTCCAGATAATAAATAAATGACCATACATCTAATGATGAGCTGATGAGTGATCTTTGTCAACTCCTCATTTATCCCAGTGCCACTGTCTGGATGGTTTTAGTGGATAAAATGAATGTAATCTTTAGATCTCACACCCACCATTCTGATATAAGCGTAATAACACAAATAGATTCACAGTCTTTGAAAGGACACGGCCTGTTAGATCTAGATGCATTCAAACAAGTGTCAGGAGTGCGTCAGGAAGCCCTAAGAGGCAGGTAAGATTAATAAAAAAATAAAAAATAATAATCAACCTTTCCACGTCACCCGGAAATGAATGAACTCTTTGTAATGGATATCAAATAATAACTACAGCGGATCATATTTCCAACCATGGGGGAAATAAAAAGCATCAGAGCTACATATCATGCATCTGATACGATGCACGTGCTGGCATATAAAAGAAAATATGGGATTATGTTTCATTTGGGGGTTTTGTTCTTTCATCAGCGGTTTGCCCTTTGGATGAAGTTGGGAGATTAATCCAACTTTACGGCCAAGAGCTCAACAAAGCGCCTGTGCTGAGGGTCAAGCGCAGATGTTGAATATCAGACTTAAAATGCGTGAAATCAGTGAATTGGTATCAGATTATAACTCAACTCATTCTCTAACTATGCAACATCAACCAGCCTTTTTTTTTTTTTTTTTTTTGGAGCATTCTGATCATCATCGCCAGTAGAAAGTCAGCTGGGGTCTCTGAGTAATTCCATAACACAACAAAACAGTCTCCAGTTAACGGGGGTTGTATTGTGACAATAAAGTTAAAAGATGAAGAGAAAGAAGGAAACACGAGAAGTAGTTTAATGTCAAGATTTCTGGCCACAAGAGTTGCGTGTGCGTGCGTAAATTTGTGAAAATGATTTAAAGGAGAAAAAAAAGATTATTTTTGAAGATACAGTACATGTGCGTGTGTATATTGGCGAAAATAAAGAACCATTTTAAGGAAAAAAAAATAAGATTATTGTGTCTATAGAAATGCAGTTCGGTAACCTGCTTGTGTAGTATTAAATAATATAAAATGGAATCAGACACTGCTGGTTTTCCTCGTAAGCGCACCAAAAACGCAACCACGTAATTAAAAAAAAAAAGAATTTGGAAAATTGTTGTTTGGTCGGGCAAGGAGAATAATAGACCTGTGTAATAATAATAATAATAATAATAATAATAATAATAATAGAGTCAACGGTGTTTAATGACAAAATACTGTATAAATAGTAATTCTTTATGAAGTGTGGTACATTAAAAAAATCATCATCTTGTCCAGGTAATGATGTAGATGTGTATAGATGAGAGGGTGCATGGCTGCGTGCCACTGACAGTCTTTGTTCAGTTTTTTTTTATAGCAGGGGGTTTGTGGTGTAGTACTGTAAACGGTCTCTGTTCAGTTTCTTCTCCTTCATCCTCCTGTTCTGAAACCAGATTTTGACCTGGCGATCTGTCAGATTGAGCATCCGCGAGAGCTGCAGACGCTTCTCTTTGTTGATGTAAACGCTGAAAAAGAATTCCCTCTCCAGTTCCCTGATCTGATACTTTGAATATGGACACCTCTTCTTGCGCGTCCTCTGGCCACCTGGAACACAATAAAGGGCAAAGGTCAACCACGTGAGATATCTTACACACACATTGCAACAACGTGAAATGAGTGGATTTCTGGCTTTTGGAGCACGGAGCGGTGGTCTATACGTGAGGCTCTGGAGTTCAAGTGTTTCCTTCCTCTCAGGCCTGCAGCAGCACGGGCATTTGTAAACAAAGACTGGACTTGATAGTGGAACATGTTGGGCATGAGGAGTTGCATGTCGGAAGTTGTGAAAACGTATTTAAATATGTAAAAAAAAACAAACAAAAAAACATACTAGCTGCTTTTGAAGAGTGAGGGCGTGGGCCTGACACAAGCAAACACACAGGAGTATCATGTACGTGATATGCTGTTATTGTTCGCTTTTGCTGCGAGTAAAAAAAAATAGATGATGTTTTACTGTTTGTGAAGCTTCATGAAAGGCAGTTGTTGGATTAAATCCTCGTAAATCCAGTGCATTCGTAAATATTTATCTTTATACAAGGGGCAAGGAAAGTCTGCTCCAAAGTCAGATTAAAATGCCTCAGCAGCCACTTCAGTCACCGCAGAATAAAACAAATTGTAAATCCAAAAACACACATGTTAAACATAAATATGGCGAGAGGATTCATTCTAAGCACATGGGCACAAATGTGGGCGATTTATCTAAAATGTTTGGATTGTTATTTTAGTTGTATGTGGAAAAAAATATATTAAGCATATAAATGACGTTTAACAGGCTAATTAAACAAGGATATTTAAACTCACAAATGGAGGAAAAAGTGCAGATCTTGTTTGAAATCTTGGAAGACAAGCTTAACACCAAAGTCTTCACGGCCAATTTCAATCCCAAGCACGTGATCTTGTAGTTTATAACATAGTTTTGTTATAGGGTAAATCTGCAGGCCCTCCATAAACCTAACGTGCTTATAAAACAGCATATAAAAAGCTTTAAGAGCAACGCGTTAGATTTCTCTCCTTCTTGCATTAAGCAGATCTACTCACTGCTGCTTTTGCTCTGCTTCTCCTCGCTGTGGCCGGAGGACGACTTGGGGCTGCAGCTCTCCGCCGTGTCCGAGCCCGGGTGAGCCGGGGGAGCGGGGCTTGTTTTGGCTGCGTGTCTGTCCGTGTCTGCGGCTTGTGCTGTCGGCGTTATGCTGCTCTCCGCGCTCCCTGTATAGGCAGTGTCGAAGAACTGGTCGAACGCCTGCGGCAGGACGCCGTTCCTGCCAACGCTGCCATAGAAGCCGGGCGTCGGGTTGGAGGAGCCGGAGTGGCTGGCGCCGGAGCCGCCTTTCACCAGGATCTCTCCCCCCCGTGAGGTCGGGCTTGTCCAGCCGTCCCTGTGCATGATGTCTTCAGTGTAGCAGTGCGATAGGCTCCCCCTGCTGTGGTGCCATTTACTGGAAGTATCAATGCCATAGTCTCTGAAAGCCACATCTCTCACGGACGGGACCTGTGGCAGGGCTGAGGACTGGTAGGAGTATGTCATGGGGCAAGAAGACTGGCTTTGGGTTAAATAATGAGGGAGCCCCGAGAAGTCTGCTCCGGAGACGTAGTAAGTGCAGCTCGGTAAATACATATTAGAGCCAGAGATCCGCTCATCAAAATCCATATTCTGCTGTTGGAAACGTCCTATAATAATCCGCGCATAGTTCCTCCGCGGCGCTGCGCTCCAGTCACTTTGAGGCAGACTGCTGGAGCAGAAATCCTTAGACCTACAAGCTGACGTGGGGATCCATCTCTATCCATTCCTGAGGGCCAAAGCCATGTGACCACTGGCACAAAATGACAGATAGCCTACGCCTCAACGTGTAGGCTATATGAGTCAATGAGTTTATAAAGAAGACCTTTGGCTGTATGGGGAAGGAAAAATACTGAGAGGGAATTTTGCATCGACCCAATTTAGGCTGTTTTGAAGGAGCTAAACATCTTAAACACGGGTTCCTCTTTTACCATTGACTGGTGGGGCTACTTATAGCTGTCTGTAGACTATTGTCGTTAAATTACCATATTACAAGGTAGAAAAGAACCTGAGAATGACATCCAATTTCACGCCAAGATGCTTCACCTGCCAGTTTTTTGAGCTTATAGTTGGTTTGTAAACCTAACCCTCACCTTAACCCTCACCTTAACCTCTGCGTCTGAATGCTTCTAAATACGAAGATCACATTTTCGACCATGAAGGTCGTGTATGCAAAGGCTATATGCATGTAGGCTATATGCATTCAATGGCAACATTTAGGCTGCAACTGAGAATCTGTTATATTTGATATATGACAAGGACATTTGGGCCTGCACCGCACATGCGTCCATTATATTGAAAGCTACTTGTATTGACACAATTTCTATTTGGAATCATTTTATCATTGAGCCAATGGCAAGTATGGATTCGTGGTCTCCGTGTGTGAATCTAATACAGCTCCTCTTGCTATATATAGACTAATCTAGTCGACAAGTGGCGGAGCAATGCGGGTCATGCTGCACTTTTGCCAGGCATCAGTCCAGTTTGGCACGAGGGAGGACAAAAAGACAATAGCGTGTACAGGCAGGCCTGGTTATTTCTCTTATGGTTGCTATGTATTTGTTTTGGAGCAACACTTTCATGACGATTAAGGCATGTCAGCTCGACTCTGTAGCAAACTGCTCTTTTCTCCCAAAATGATGTCTGAGTCCTCGCTGGCTTTGTCTGCCTGTATGCGTAAAAAGTTAATAAACCTCTATTTTAAAGTATCTGTATGTTTATTTACCACGTGTGCTCGCACTGAACCATCACACCTGGTATGTATTGTTTTCAAAGAGTCATCATGATGCAAGAGGATTCATCTTGTGCAAAAATAAAAAGTTGGGTTAAAACCAAGAAGATGGGCAGAGGCAGCTTGGATGAAGTTCATGTCAGGGTAATCAGCTGATATATACGCAGTCACGACAAAACATGCGTTTCACGTTTAATGTAAACATACAGATGTTGTTTATAGGCTATGAATAATAATTGTATTTGCCGAAAGGGGTGTGTGTGTGTGTGTGTGTGTGTGTGTTTGTGTGTGTGTGTGTGTGGGGGGGGGGGGGGGGGGGGGACACAAGTCTTTACATCGCCTGTTCTCTCTTTGCAACGCCCAATATAAACCGTTGGACACGGGCTATTTCCCACAGTCCAATCCATTTTCATTTGTCATCGCTGCTGAGTAAGTGGGCACATGTGTCACATATCACTAATCCTGTTATGCAGCCAATTTCATGAATTTAGTTCAAATTCACTTTTCATACATCAAAGACTGTGAATTTGTCATCTGCAGGGAAGCATTAGGAGAGTGTGTAGTATTTCATTCTGCCCAGGTGGTTCTGCTGTTTGACTTCTACTGATTGAGCTTCAATCAGCAGTGTGTGTGTGTGTGTGTGTGTGTGTGTGTGTGTGTGTGTGTGTGTGTGTGTGTGTGTGTGTGTGTGTTTGTGTGTGAGTGTGTGTGTGTGTGTGTGTGTGGTTGTTTGTGTGTTATAGGCTATTACTGTGTTAGACTGTTATTCATTTGGTGATTCAAATTGTCTAACATAATAAATTTGAAAACAAATCATAGTTTCTTATTCTTAGGCGAGTTATTCAGCCGCTCAGAGGCAGCAGCAGCATTTAGGCCAAGGCTGCAGGAAGTGGCCCAGTTTGTCCCATTAAACCTCTTTCCTCCTATCCGGCCTACAGCAGGGTTTTAAAAACAGGCTGGAGACAAAATAAATAAATACAAAGAAAATAAAAAAAGTTACACGGTGAAACATGAGTCAGTGAATGTGTATTAATCCATTCATCTAAGAGAGACTTTTCAGTAATGACGAGTAACTAACAGAAAGCTGGTAAACCTTGACCTCCAGCCGGTTATAAGGAAAACAAATAGCTAAACAAAAAACATATTTCATTAACATTTACATTTCTCTTCCCCGCAGATGCAATTTGGCCTATGTGTGTGAAATTATAAAACTTATTCAAATAAAAAATCATCAAAAGAAATATCTGTTTAATACTGTGAAGGGAAAACGGTTAATTAAACCGAATATGACAGATTTTCTTTGTGTATTTTATTATTTTATTTTATACAATGCTGTGACACCGACATGAAAGTCAAGGTTGGCTGGTCGTTCGTGAGTCGCCTTGAAAAGGTTCAGCTGCAATAATGTTGGGAAGAGGAAATAAAACTGCACTACAAGATCTCTGAAGAATAAATGTATGACATTTATTCAATGTAGCAGAAAATGGAGAAGCTGAACGTCTAAAAATACGTTTAGATGGAGCAGTCTCTTGGCGGCTGGTGTGGCTGTTAGGGCGCAGCTGACGGGGATTTTCAAAATCAAAGCAGTTTTCTTGGTTTCCCTGAATTTTCTGTCGACACTTAAAGCAGGAATGTGGTTCAGTTTAACTGCCTGAAAATCTGTGCGCGCCTCCCGCTTTTCCTGGTTCCTGAGTTCAGTTCAGAAGGGGCCCTTTTCTAATATTTAGCTAAATTATGCCGCTTAAGATTCACAGTTTACTGCAAGGCGTTGCGCATAATAAATGGCAGGTATTATAGAACTGAAGCGTTTGAGCAATACTTGAAAAATAGCATTTTGTGTGTGGGCCTTTCGGTCAGAGGCTTAAATTTATTCCAGTGTCTGTGAGCATGACTGGTGCAAAGAAAAAAAAAATCACATCAAAAAGAAGATTCATTTAGATTTAGTTCGTCTTTGAATGAACGGAGTTGTAAATCAGTAAGACAGTGACAGCAGGTTTCAAACCTGTGTTTTGAATTTTGGTGTTGAGGAGACTCTGTGTTTACATTTGGATGGAGGGACTGAAGGAAACTGCTGAGGAGGAAACCAAAGAGCTAAATATTTCTACTTTTATGATATTCGTAATGATGTGGAAGTGTTGGTGTGAATAAAGATGAAGGCCCCCGAAAACTGATCTGTCACTCACAAGCTTTTTCAGTGGCTGCAAGGAGTTTATGTTAATGAGAGTTTAGCATGAAAGAAAATACCCGGAAGATAGAATGAGTTAGAATGAGTTAGAAGACCATATGATTTTCAAGCTGAGGTCAAAGCTACTCCAGGTTTGCTTGACTGATAATTGACAGTTAGGTAGAGCTATAGGGCCTACACAGCTGGTTTCTAAAGTAACACACGGGATGAAATCAGTCTACTGTTACACAAGGGTTCACATTATTTCAAGTGAACTAGTGAAATATGAGAAAAGAAGTTCACATGTTTCAATACTGATAATAAAGATGGACGAGTCTGACAGCACCTGGGTGGTCGGGGGCTTCTCGCGATGCAGGGTTTGGCTTAAAAACTTTAATAACTTTCTGTGTAATCCCGGTCTATCAGAGAGTGCGCTTTGTTTGTTTGTTTGTTTGTTTGTGGATATTGGGATTTGCCTCATGGACATTTTTTGTCTTCAACTATTGATTTTCAAATGAAGATTTTCGTTCTTGTCTGAAGTTCATTGTACAACGCCAACCCTCCAACACCTACACACACACGCACACACACACACAAACAGAAACATGAAGGATAGAAAATGTCCTGCATGCGTTACACACTGAAGAATTCATATATAGATAGAAATCAGTTTTTAATTTGACTGTTTCTTGAATTAAGCTTTAATTTTTTTTCAGACGTCCTATTTCTTTGTTACCGTGTGAATTTTATTGGCTCCAGTTTGCTCCTGGAAAGTTTAAATTCTACTCAGCGCATAGACTAAATTCACCTATTGGCTATTACTGTTGTTTGAGCGGTTTCTGTTCTTGTTATCATTATCATACTTATGTTACAGACTCACAGGATGGCACGCTTCAGGCCTGCAGCATACGGGACATTCTGGAGTCAGATGCATTAACTTGTGCAGCTGTTAGGGGGAGCAACGACACAGAACAACATGGGGGTGGGGGGGGGGCACATCTGCACAGGATCCACAGAGGAAGGTTTCTGACTCCCATCTCAACAAGGCAGAAGAACATTTACACCAACAACACTCCCACAAAGTGGATCAGTTTTAACATCTGCCCGAATGCTTTGGAAACAATTTCAACTTTCTTCGAATTAGAAACAAATGTTAAAAGGCAAATCTATCCAATCTATCAGGAGCCTGGCTTCATTAAGTGCTCTTGAGCAACTTGTCTGCTATTGTTAGTTAAATCGCCCTACTTGTACATATGAGGCCGAGCTGAGAGGGTGATACTCACCAGAGGGTGCTGCCTCGTTTACTGGAACAAATGCTCCTTTTTCATGGCACAAACTAATGCTTCAAATCCAACCGGACAACTGAACTATAGTAACCTGCCGCGCATGGCTTGGCACGAGGAGCAGGACAGTTTAGAGGTCAGAACAATGTCCTGGTTCTAGTATTTAATATTTATATTTCATAGAAATCAGCAGTGAATGAAGCCTGTGGCCTGCACACTGATACTGTAGTTGATAAGTTGACCTTGTAAATGTCACGAGATCATGTGGATCATGTTAACACTATAATCCCATTACACAGTATTTCTCTGTAGGTAACAGGCCGAATATCAGAACTACAGAAAAGAGTTGTGCGTAATAGTCCAGGAGTTGGTCGGACGGCGGGATAACATGGCGGAATGAGATGAGTCTTTTCATAGGCTACCTAATGTTCCTGATTGATTCAGATTCATACGTTTTTTGTTTGTTTTGTTTTAATTTTTTTGTTGTTGTCAGTTTTAAGTTTTTGTTCCAAACCAAAACGGACACAACCACCATTTGTTCTTGAACGCAAAATGAGGAAACATTCCTCTTCATGAAGGACAGCTCATAGCGAGTTTAATTTAATTTAATTTATATTAAAAGACAGCACCTTCTGTAGCCTATTTTCGATTTCTGGTTGTGAGTATTAATAGATAAATAGGCGCATGGATTGTGAATAAAGTTTTTCCATTTTTGAACAGGCATTTAAGAAACGAAATTTTAAATTGCACTCAAAAAACAAAAATAAATAAATAAATGTAGCTCCAAGAATATTGTTTGTTGGCGCAGTCCCACTCCATCAGTCCCACGTTGCTTTGGCATTTCAAATGCATTTAAAGAAATGAAGCGCTGATGAAACATGAATGAAAAGCGAATGATTCAATCCATCATTTCCCACTCTCATTTTTAACAAATCAATCAAACTGATCTTTGTACTAAAAGTAAAATTAGCTCAAAGATCATTGACCAAAATATATCACTTAATATGAATACATTTAAAGGCCAATGATTATAATAATAATAATAATATAGTCGTTATCATGGCCTTTTCGTTGTGTCAAGACTTGGAAAAGGCTTCATTTATTATATTTATCAAATGCGTGATTACTCTAATATTCCTATAATTTTTCTATAGTTGTACAATATAATATATAGGCCTTAGTTTCCTATAGAATTTATACAATACAATATAATATGATAAATATAAATGCTGTCGTTAAGTTTTTGAGTTCTTTCCTTAATTGCCAAAGTTGATACGATACATTTTTATTAACAGGTAAGGTTATTAGGTATGAAGTGACAGTTAGCCTATTTCTCACACGCGCGCGCGCACGCAATGCTTCTGTGAAGGTAGAGACACACAGATGATGGACAGACAGAAGCTGTGCTGACAGGGCTTCACCACCAGATGGCGACATAAACTGTTACTGGTTGAGGCTCTGAGCTCTCTGCTGCAGGCCTGTTGGCCTGTTACACCGTCCTCTGTTTAGGGAATATACTGTAACCATTTGTAGATGATATTGTTTTACCGCGAGAAGGATCGGTAAAGCCTACTCATAAATGATCAAGCACCCGTGTTCAATTTGGAGTAAAACAGATGAATGAAAATGACAACATCACAATGCGTCTCTCAAACATTTATTGTCAAAAAACTTCGGCTATTGCAGTCAAAAAAGGGAGAATAGATAGTTGCAGTCAGATAGTATTTACATGTTTAAATACGCCCATGGTTTCAGTACTTTTCCTGACTGACAGGCAGAAGTTGCATAGGTCCGCCTGTCGACAGGCGAGTTATTCTGAGCGGAAACCCTGTGTCTGGAAGAAAAGACAAAGTGTTGAAATGCTCAGACTGCCTCAAGTTTGATAAGGTTTCATCAGATACTGGCTGATTAACAGATCAACTGAACAGATGAGATGAAGTGACTGAATTTCTAAAGCTGTAGCCTATAGTGTGAATTCTTTTCTTCTAAACCTTCAAGTGGTGAAATACAGTTTATGTAAAGAATTTAATTATGTAAACACCAAAAAAAGTGCTGGAGGAGAGATGTGTTTTTTTTTCCTCTTTAGTGTGAATGAACGCGGAAAATATAATTTTCCAGATTCATTATCGGTTATTTCATTATGAGCCTATTTGTTTGGCTTTGCGGGTTTTGCATTGTTCTGACCACAGACTGAAGGTGACAGTTTCGCCACTGTCTGAAGAGGGAAAGCTGGAGCTGAAGCGAGAGGCTTCAGCTTGAACTTCTTGTGTTGATTAAGTGGAATTAAAAGCGCAGGAGAGTCTTATCATTTGGTGGATATTTTAAGGAGATCATACATCCCTCGCAGAATTGCCTTGGTCAACATGTTGCAAGCCATTTCCGATCTTCTGTCAACAGGCCGCATCGCCTGGTTCCAATTAAAATGTGAGGAAGGAAATGTGCAGGTCAAAACACAGCCGCGCTGGCGACAAAGAACCCGTTCATAATGTAATAAATTATAGCACAGTTTTTTGGATGAAAGCGCATCCATGTCCACCTCTCGCCTCCACATTTCAGTATCTCCAGAGCTAACTGGAGCTCTTGAATTTATTAACGATCTTCTTCTCCTTCACGCGCCTGTTCTGAAACCAGATTGTCACTTGTCTCTCTGTCAGGTTCGTCTGCGCGGATATCCTTCTCCTTTTGTCCTTGGTGATGAATTTATTGGTGGCGTACTCCCTCTCTAGTTCTTTGAGCTGCACCTTGGTGTATGGCACACGCTTCTTTCGCCCACGGCGGATAGAGCTATCTCCACCAGATATAGAGTCTGTGGAGGAGGGAAAAAAAAAATGCAGTGTCACATTTTGATCTGCTCCATTGCGTCAGAATTTTTTTTTTTTTGCAAAAATTAAATTATTATTTTTTTTTTAAATGTTCTATTCTTTTTGGTGAATTATGCAGTGAAAAATATCTATTTTTACATAAGACATTACATGCACATATTTTTTTGCAAGTTTAATTTCACATTCCCATGAACAATGCATATTTCTGTGCTAATAAAACAATAAAATAAGTACCTTGTAACGAGGATTTCCACAGAGGATTTGACTGGGGCTGCTCCTTGCTGCAGTAAACTTGACCACTCCAGCCATTGGTGATGGCCCATGGCTGGTAGGGTTCCATGGGCAGCAGGGGCTCATGTCTTGGCTCAGCTGGAGCACTGAGCGCAGGTACGACAGGGACATCCAAGTAGCTGGGTTGGTAGGGACCCGATGAATAGCCCTGATAAAAAGCAAATTCTTTCGCCCTGGTCGAGAACTCCTCTCCGGACACCGATGAGTCCATGTATTTATCGCCATAGCCAGAGGGCTGAGCGCAAGCCTTGACGCTGCCGTGAGACATCCGACATGGGTAATAACTGCTGCCAAAATATCCATAGGGCAAAGATGCATTGGGTGAGCTCTGAGTGGCAGAACAGGGGCTACATTGTTTGCCAGGCTCCCCCATGCCAGAGACTGGCACCTCACTCGCAGTGTAGGTGGTGCTGGGAGCCAGCGAGGTTGGATGCGCTAACAAATTCCTGCACTGGTTTGCAGCAAAATTACCTCCAGTGAACCCTTCCATGTTCTTGCTTCTTTCATCCAAGCCGTTGTCGTAGAGAAACATCACCGGGTCAATCCAGTGCGAATGGAGGAGTAATGAAGCGGTCATAGCATGCCCTACATCGAGACGACCAACTCTTTTTCAAAATCCCCTCGACTGAACAGAGACAGGGACTCGGGCAGAGTAACGATACCCACACGCCTGAGTACATAAAGATCGCGAGGTTATTGGCCAGGGCCAAGCACGTGATATGCAAAGGAGATGATAAACGTCTAGACATCAGATAATGCAGATCAAACTGTGTGTTTGTGAAGATGTACAGTACATCAGCATATCCATGTTTTTTATGCAAACACGCCCCACAGGCATTTTTTTTCTCCAATCTCAAGTGATATTGTGAATGTTGAACAGAGAGAAGCTGGGATATGAAGACAATCTTCTCTATCAAATAGTGCAAGCAGAGCAGGCTTATATGACGAATTGTGTAATAACATGGCGTGAGAAAAAAAAAACGAAGTGATATATGCATTTGTTTGAGCAGAATTGATGCGCAATTACGCGTGCCAATAAAGTTACAGGCGCCTTTACTTCAAGGGTAAAGCAAAAAGGATTTAAAATATTTGCATTAAAATGATTTTGGTTTTATAGCTTAAGATTGTAGCTTTTTTTATGCGCTTTCAGTCAAAAGTTCAGGCTTTAACAGAATGTGCCATCATGTTGTTAAATGACGGATTTACATACAATAGAAACATATATCTTAGAGACATTCAAAATTCATATTATAGCAACATTAATACATTTACTCATCCTCACATTTGGCACTGTGACGCGTCAATGTAAACACAAGGTGTCCACAAAATATCAAAAGCATGCCACATTTGGCTGCACTCTTCCTCATACCGGTTGGACGCGGCTGGAGGCCAAGGTCAAGTTGAAAGTTGCAGTCTGGCCAAATAGGCACCTCAGGCCAGGAAGCCCGAAGCGAAAACACAGCTTAGTGGAGAAGAGGAGATCTCATCGACGGAATGTGCTCGTTTTTTTTTTAGAACAAATAACCTTCATTTGTTTTGTTTTTCGTCTACTTTACTCCTTCACGTCAGGCTTTGGGAATAAAAATAAAAATCTATAGGATTACATAATCAAAATCAAAACTCGAAATAGATCATTTTGTTTGTCTAACAGAGTAAAAAAAAAAAAAAAAAAAAAAAAAAAAAAAAGTGACTCATAGGGAAATAAACCAGTCTATGCCTGTATGTTTCTACACTCTGGATACCTCCACAGGTGGGCTCGTGTTTTCCTCCTCCGCAGTACGCAGAGCTAAAAACAGTTTACGGTACACATTGTTTACGCTTTACGCCTACACGACACTAAAACCTTCAGTGGTGTGGGAGTCCGGTGACAGACGAGGTTAAGATTAGTGTCAATCTAAATAGTTTTAAAACTTTCAGATCGTGCGTCTTTCGTTTTTTGTTTTACATTTCTATATTGAAGAGAGACCACAGAAGGAGAGGAATGTATACCCACCTAAATTTGAGCACCTTTTTATTTTTAATAGAGTTTTCCCACCTTTTGAGGCTGTAAATCTTTATGGCCCAAGTTCATAGCTTGTAGGCAAGAGTGAGTATTGGTCTACATTTCAGGGAAAAAACAGCACAATGTTTTATGTTAATGAATAAGTTCAAGTCATTTCTTGTTTCAATGTCAACGTCCTGATAACCGACCTTATGGTCGACTAATCGGCTTTTTTATTTAGCCTACTGCTATAGCACAGTGCATTTGAACAGAAAGAAATTACACACTTTCTTAAAAACTGGGAGAAGTGAGAGTTGGCTGGACAGGAATCATCTCACATCAGTGGGCGGCTGAACTGTATTGTCACATGAGCAGTTAAATTGTCTAGTTTGTTGATAAAGAAACATTGCATTTATTCATTTAATTTCCAGTTCAATATGTTGTCAAAACATACACACACACACACACGCAGGGGGGTGGGGGTGGGGTGGGGCTTTTGTTCAAATACATGCAAATGTGCAAAATAGGAATATTTATTTGAATAAAGCTATTATTTTGTGTCACTTTGTCTAAAAATTAAATGATAAGCGAAACAGTTTTATTAATGACAGTGGTTGAAGCAGTGAGGCCGAATATAAATCATGTGTTACTCTAAATGTTTAATTATCACAAACGAAAAAAGCGTTTTCACTGGAAGTCAAAACCGAACTAACGTCAATTTATCACTAAAATACAACAATTTGTAAAGTCTAAAAACTACACGTGTCATGGGAAATAAAAAATAAATAGTCCTATATTGTAATCAGCTGAATTAAGGGAGACGGCTTCACGGAGCCGATCTTAATAAAAACAATGATGCTATGCCATGTATCTTATTGCTGTTATATATTGTATTATTTTTACAATATAGGCTATTAATGTACTTTGGATCTAAATCGTGTTTTAAAGTTCCTAAAAAGCGGGATTTTGTTTCTGTTTTACAATATATAATACAATATATTGTAAACTATTGGAAAAGTAAGGCTTCACCGAAACCACATAGGCTAGATTGGACAATAGATCCGTATGACTGTCATCGCCTCAAATGCAAAATTAAAAAAAAAAAAAGAAAACAATCAAAAAGCCCAACAACTTCGGATTGTTGCGCGTGAACACAAAATTGATTAAAACAATCCGGGAGAGAAAAACAAAAGGAAATGTCATCTTAACAACACCTCTCCTGACGATCTGTGGGCACAAACTTAAAAACAGTAGGCTATGGGCGACATGCACCTTTTGACTGATGCACATGCAGCTGTTGCAAAATGACACAGGCCTATACACAAGGTACACATCTGTATCATCGCGGTGTTTCAGAATAAAACCACAAATAGAAGAAATCAAAGCTTATTAAAAAGTGCTGATCAGGAGGAATGACGCGCGCGCGCTGCAGCGGATGATGTCAGGGTCTGTGTGACACAATCTGCTGGAGGCCTGACACCAAAGAGCTGCTCTGTTTGCAGCACCTATCAAGCAGATGACAACACAACTCTTTGCCTACAGTGCTTAATGGACTTTTTATGGGTTTGTCTTGTGATCGCATGACCTATGGCACCTTGGCCCCTCAGTGGCTCTTGGCAAAGCACATCAGAAACATGCCGCCCTCCTGGTCTGGCCTAAGTGGTGATAGAGAAGACCCCCCACCCCCCACCCCCACCAAAAAAGGAAGAAAAATCAGACTCGGACTACAGGGTGCAACAGTCGATCGCAACTTTCTTTCATATTTGTGAGGTAGGCAACAACAACAAAAAAATAACTCCGCATTAAAGAAGAATTTCTAGCATCGGGATAAGATGTGCTGGATAATTTAGTTCTAACTGAAAAAAAAGTTGATGCGTTCTTATCGTTTGGAACAATGTTCAGGTCTAGTGATTTTCTCTCCGCATCGCGCCACTGCAGCCAGGCTCCTAAAGGCAAATGTTTGTCCTACATTTTATCCCGACTATTGAACCAGTGGGACACAGGATGCAAACTAAAACATTTGGGAGCTATTTAACTTACTGGGGTTCAGAGTCATGAAGGAAAATTGTGCAATACAAGGCTTTCAGAATTAAAATTGCCATTTCACCGCGAGAATCAGCATCTGTCTTCTTCTGTGTTTGAGGTTTGGCTGCATTTAAATGCAAGTTTGCGTCCCATGTTTGATTCCACGCAAAGATCTTCCCATGGAATCTGTGTGATAATTATTCCCACAACAACATCATTTGACAGTGCTACAACAAAACATCCCAATCACTGAGTAAACATGGTGCCTGCAGTTTGCAAATTTCATGTTAGAGTTAAGCTGAAGTTCCACAGAGGAAGAAAGGATGGACCATAAAGGAAGGTGGTAAATTAAATTTTCACAAAGTTAAAGACATCACAATTTGTCTTTATTTCCTACCAGGATATGACACTCTTATCCCAAAGTAACATTTCCAATGTGAAGAGAAATAACCCCTATGAACAGAAAAAAAGGCAACGTAAAGAAATGATCACAAACAAAAGATAAATATGTGGAGACTAAACAGTGTTTGCAGATGTTTAGCCTTGAAACAGACAGATTATGAGTTGTCTTCTTAACACCACAGATTCCCACCATGCTGTTTGCATTTTCAGTAATGCAATCTGCAAAGCTGCCACTGCTCGACAGTTTACTCATCCTCTGGATCCACATCTGCAAATCTGGCAATTCACTTGCTTCTAAAACTAAAAAGGAGTGTGTTATTTCAGAAAGGCTAGATCACACAGGAAACATGATTTCCAATAGGAGAGAAGTGCTCACATGATCTGTCACGCTGTCTTGGAGCTCTCTGGGCTTCATGTGTTTCACAACTTTGAAAAAAAAAAAAAAAAAAAAAAGAGAGTCCTCAGTGCAAAATGCACCCTAACTACACTATGTCAGTCCTGTGCAGGGCCAGGCCTGGCAAGGCAAGGCTGTGGACGGGGTGGAGGCTGACATTACTGGCCCTCCTCCTCACGCAGGAACTGGAATACGGAGGAGAAATCTTTATTGGCATAACCGCGTGCACACATCATACGGTACATCTGATGGGCTAAGGAGCCGAGGGGGACAGGAGTCTTTGTGTTGGTGGCTGTGTTCTGTGCGAGGCCTAAATCCTAAAAAAGAAAGAGCAGAAAAGAAAAACCAGTGGAGCTGAAAATTAAACTCTCAAACCACAACCACCAGTCCACACACCACAGAGAATTTTTCTTTATGTTGTAATAATATGAGCTTGATTCCCTTTAAAGAGGGACGTAAACTGCAGCTGAGTAATTCACAGCATCATTTTAAGTTGTGTGACCAAAGACAGAAATTCTTTTTTTTTCCAAGTCATTTAAAGTCCTTGTTACATGCATAACATTTCATTCAAAAAAAAAAAAAAAAATCCACTTAAAGCAATTGTATTGTTTTCGTTGCAAACATATTTGGGCTCATAGGAACAAATAATTTCTCTACAATAATCAGAGGAAAAATACCTATTATTATCAGAAAATGTGCTTTATTACCTCATATTTGTGATGACAAGGCCTGTGATGACATTTTTGTGGAAATACTAATGCCCAAACTGAGACACAGGCCCAGGAAATGGAGTCCTGTCGAGTTTAACATGACTTAAAACTGACCTTCGCCATCAGCTGAGTGCCGAAGCCTCCCTGATAGTTATTCCCAGAGGGGACTCCCTCCATGACTCCAGGCACAGGGTTGTAGGTGTCACTAGACCAGCACCGGCCTGAACTCATGTTCAGGATTTTGGCCAACAGTTTAGGATCAAGACCAAGTCTGTGAATGAAGAAAAATGTTTAATGTTACAGAAAATATATTGCAGCTGCATATACGAACATGATTATTATCAGTTTCCTGTTGTTTGTGTCCAAAAGAGTGTTCACCTGATTCCCAAGTTCATCGTCTCTGACGTACCAATCATTCCAATTGCTAAAAGCATGTTGTTACAGATTTTAGCAGCCTGTAACAGATGACAGAGTATTAGTAATCAATAACTGCAACATATGCATCATATTTTAGGACTATTACAATTTTTATTCATACAAAAGTGGCTAACAAGTACATACACAGTCGATCAACTACTATCTTCCATTCAACTTCAAAACAAACAAAAACAAAAACACACACTTCATCTGAATCACAAATGCATCCCAACATTTCAGAGTTAATATGAAATATCTGTTCATACCTGTCCAGTTCCAACTTGACCACAGTAAACCACATTGGCTCCCATGCAGCTGAGTAGTTCTTTAGCTGCAGTAAATTCCTCCTCTGCTCCTCCGACCATAAAAGTCAGTTTGCCCGAACTAGCGGCACCCACACCTAGGAATGGGATATCATGCTTACATACAATGACCCATGTGCAGGCATGCAGTGATGGTTGGTATCTAGCGCAGTATTTTCTGAAAGTTTAGATAGGATCAGTTTAAATAAAAAGCAGATTGAAGGAAGTCATGATTTAACTAAAAGTCATAATGTTAATCAAAGCAACATTCTCTAAAGTAGAAGGAATAGCAACTACCAGCCTTTATCTTACTCGTTTAGCACAATATTTAAAAAAAAAAAAAAAAAAAGAAAAAAAAAGTTTTTCATTCATGTAGTGTCTAAGAAAAACCTTCAATAAGAAAAAATTTAGACACTTTACACTGAAGTTCGTCTTTTCTTTTTAGAGCTCCAGAAACAGCATGAAAGGGTCAAACCTCCCCAAGAAGCCAAGTGTTTTGTTGCCTGACAACAGCCACACTGTATGGGTCTTCAGTCTACTTCACTACCCTTCATTGTCCTGATGGACAAAGCTTTCTTTGGAACATAGACAAACAGTACGACCAGAAATGTTTCATTGAGATTAAAAAAAAAAAAAAGAAGATAATGAAATAAATACAAGTTTAAATATCTTTCCTGCACATCGAGCCCGATCTCTCCCTCTTATTTCCTGTCAGCTCTCTAAGAAAAATAATGAAATGCTTTTAAAAAAGAAAAGAAGAAAAAAAAAAAAAGCAATCGTTAGGCTACAAAATACATTTATAAAAAGGTGTCTGAACATAATCCAGAATAAATAAAGACATTAATGGACATGTCTAATAGAAATTTAATGCTTTTGAAGTGAGGGAAGAAAAAAACAGGATAATTTTTCCTTCAGTAGTCTGGAAATACAGGGACTAACTTGGTGTAAATAGGGGACCTATGAATCTTATTCACAAAACAGAATTGCAATGTGCCTCGTATAAAAATTAACACAAATGAGAAAGCAGTATTGCATGCAAGGTTACAATAAATAGGAAACAATCAGTCATTTAAGTCTTAAAACCAAGTCTGTCTTTAACAAAAAAAATTGGATGAGGACAATAAGCCATTTAGCCTGTTCTCACTCAGCATGTCAGTCCAAAGCCTCAGGATTTAATTGGAAAAAGTTTGGTCAGCCTCTTCCTAGATTTAGGAACAGCTGTTTCTGGATCTATTGGTATATTTGACGGTGCATTCTGGTTCACATGGGGTTAAAAGCTCAGTAACAACACAATAACCAGATGCAAGCCACATGGTTTTCAAGAAATTAACCAGCATACTTAATATATAATTAATCTTGAAGTTTACAGGAAGCTAATGGAGAGAGGCCAAAAATGGGTGTAATACAGTTCCCTCTCCCTAGTCTTTGTGAGCAGTCTGCCAGCAGCATTTTCTATTAAGTGGAAGTTAGAGACTGAACTGGTGGAGACAAGTGGGATTTTCAACAGTTAGGCCAAAAAAACAAAAAACAAATGCATGGGTAATGCATGAGTAATAGATTCACAGATAATAGTGGTAATTAAAGATGATATACGAGATGTAAAATGGAACTCATTTAACACAGCAAAGTCGACACTGAGATTTCTGCCGTTCACAGTAAAAACGGAGAAAGAAAGAAATATGACCAGTAGCTGTGTCGGAACGGATAACTGCATCTTCAGATTTGCTTTCATTGTATGAGACTCAGATAGATCCAGTCTTAATGAATTTGAAGTCAGTTACTGAAATGAGAAATATCAGTGTTAACTGGATAACACTAAAAACTGACTTGTCCAAGAGGTGCACACAGTATAGATGGAAAAGAAATTTGAGATTCAATCATTGAAGTAATTAACTGCATATAGGGGCGAGTATTAAAATATTTTTAAACAACTTCTCTAATGATTTTGGATTAATGATTGATTTTTGCATCATTTAAAAATGATTAAAAATTGTGTTCCAATCTACTCTTTAAAAAAAAAAAAAACCCTTACAGCATGCCCTGAAAGGACACCTATGTAAAGATCTGAACTTAATATCCAGTCCATGGTTCAAAAGACGAGAAAAGGTGTCATTTCTCTCGTGAGTGGTACAATCACGATAAGTCTACTACATCTGTTATATGCCCTTTGGTTACAATAACAAAGCCGTTAGAGAACAGGTTTGTGGATTTTCTCCAGGGGAAGCTGGAGCCAGTGGAACTTTAAACTACAGCAGCATGGTTGTTTTCCATCTAAAGAAGTACAAATTGTTTTTGGAGTATAAAAAAAAAAAAACCTGACCAGCAGACATTTTTGTCAAAGATGATCCATTTCTTATTTAGGAATGTTTACTGGAAAACTGCGTGGTCGCTCCCTGTCAGAGATGTCCCAGATTGATTAACCCTTCCCGAGAAATTACTACATGCAATGTTTCTTCATAATACTTTTTTCTTCTACATCACCAGTTTCAAATTTGACTTATTTAGGAAAAATGAAAGATGGCAGTTATCTCGTCTGGGTCCTTACATTTTTTTCCACACGAAAAAACAACTATTAGACACATGCTGACTCAATTATGTCCCCACCACCATGTGTGCTTTTATGTTTAAGCTTTAACCACACTGGGTTAAACAGTCACAACCATGCCACTGTACTTCTTTTGATTACTGCCTGACCACTGGCGATGTTCAAAAAGCTTCATTTAGGAGCAAAAGCCTGGTGATAGACATGACATTAAAGTATGACATACACTTCAGTTTGCACTAGTTAAACTGCTGCTGCCACACACATGCACGCACACATACACACAGATACACAGAAGTTCAAGGCAGAAAGCAGGACGACTTTAATCCATGTGCACTACCACAGGACGGAAGCATATAAATCATTACTAATCTTTAGGGCCGCCAAACCATAAAATGGACCAACTTCAAGTCAAAGAAAGTGGCTGTCCTGACATTGACGAGGCCAAGTTCAAACAAACTGTTTCTGTGTGGACCCCCAAGAAAGTCAGAGAGCACACGCTGTAGTTAGAAACATTTGTGCAGGCAGAAGCAGCTCCTCCTCTTCTTCCTCAGATGGAGGCTGTTGTTGGTGCACTTTATTAACAAGTGCTCAAGCAAAGAGCGGCACTAAGACTGAATTTGCCTCCCCCGAAATAGTATGTGCTTGTGTGTATTTTAGGTTCAACTTTACATAACATTAAAGCAGCTGGTGAGTACAGTTATTATGTTGCACAGCTGCATTTAAATCAAAGCCCCTTCCCTGCAGTTTACACATACAACACATGAAGTTACAGTAATACATATAGGAGGCCATGGTATGACCAAGTATAATGTTGAATCTACATTATTATTATTACTGTTAAGGCTATACAATTGGAGGAATTCTTGATTTGATTTGCTTAAAAACACTAATATATACATATTATAATAGATTGCCAGCTTATTAAACCCCTCGGTTTTCCTTCACCTATTTATTTCAGAGATGGTTTACTAAATATTAGAAGCACCTATAATGCATTTCAGGTCCCAGCACCACAAGGGCCACCAAAATGAGCATACAGTTTAACCTCTTGAAAACAGTTTATACAAGAACATTATAACCTTCACGATGGTAGCATTTATTGCAGGACTGTTGTATTTAAATTTGAATAATTTGAAGGTAATCTGATTGTATTTCTAGCGAATTGGAATATAAATAATATATACCTACATACAACCTAAATCATGATCACAAATGTAATATGTACCTCCTGATACAGGTGCATCCATAAAAACTGCACCCATCTTCTCTGCAGCAGCAGCCATCTCCTTTGAAACAGCTGGGTCGATGGTGCTAGAGTCAATGAGGAGGGAGCCTTTCTTGACCTTTCTGTTGAGAAAAATATATAATGAAAATATATAATGGTTAGGTGAATGATAGCTGCATGCAGTTAGCTTGCACATATTAAAAGAGAGACCAAAGCGTACTTGAGAATGCCATTGGGTCCAGTGTACACATCTATGACATTGGGACTAGAGGGGAGCATGGTGATAATGCGGTCTGCCTTGTCTGCTACCTCAGCAGGATTATCCACAATCTGAGAAAACACACAAAAGCACGGGTCTAGAAGCAAACAAACAGGGAAACATTTAAAAAAAAAAAAAAAAAAAAAAAAAAAGACTTGTGTGGATTTTACTATCTCACCTGAGCACCCAGCTCTTGCACTTCTTTGCAGGACTCCGGGAACACATCTGTGGCAATGACTGGGTATCCGTGCTTCAGCAAGTTCTTTGCCATTGGGTTTCCCATATTGCCCAGACCAATAAACCCCACCTGTGTCTTTGAGGCCATAGACCTTGTGGAGACTACAACATAATGGCCAAATGGATCAATGACAAGACACACTATCCTTGTCACATAATCAGGAATTTAAAATAAATGCTTATTATTTTTCAAGATGCCTAATTTTTACCAAAAATGTTTTTGTAGATATCTATTTAGATTGTATTGGATAGGTAGAACATTTTATCTGGTGCTAATAAAGAAAAGTGTTGCTCAGCTGTGACTTCTTACCATGGCCAAGAGTGCAGTTTATGTCTAATTTACATTTTAACCCAATGTAGTCGCCCTTCAGTGTCAAAGTCATCTGATTTAATGATACCCAAGCTTTTTCAGTGCTTACCTAAGTAGACCTTGATAACAGGTCAACACAAGCAACATCAATTCAGTGTTAGATGACATGCGCCAAAGATATAACTTTGAATCCTTAAGTTTATCTTCAAACTAACAATAAAATGACTACATACTGTATATTATACACTTATGTGAGATTGTATTGTATTGTTTCCCTCGCAGCCGCTCATTTGACTTCTGGTTGAGAGTCACCGACTCTTTCTTTCAAAAGGTGCAGGGTGACTGACATTACATAATGTGCCTTAAATAAAACAGGCAGACGGGGTACAGTAGGACATAAGACCATATGCTGACAATTTTTAACCTCCGGCGTTTTGAAATATTGCAGCTCTGGCAAACAATTCGGCGCAAAATTTTAACAGAAAAGCCCCTCAACCAGCAAAGGAAACAACCAAACCCAATGTAATGGAAAAGAACTGAAACTTCTCTTCCAACATTTCCAGCAAAACTAGTGTTTTTTATGTCACATAGGGCCTTCGACTAACAACTTGAGCTTCTAACGTATGCGCAGCGACGTGCACACTGCATTCACAGGCTCAGTTTTTTCTCCTTACCAAGTGCATAGTCGACATGCCTGCAACTCCTTCCAACTAGGCACCGAGACGCTCGCAACACAGCGGCCATGCTTCTTTCCTCTTGACCTTACGTGTGACGTAGAAGTACGTACGTTAATGACGATTCCTCTATCCAATCAAATAACAGAACTGCGCAACACGGCCTCCCAAATTCAGCCACTGAGCTATAGGGGGCGGGTCTGATATAAATATATATTCAGACTCTCATATAAACAGTTAAGAGTTGTTAAATTTCTTTTTTAGTGCTCATATTTATGACGTTACATCAATGTAAATATCTGAAGTCTCCCGAGACAGGCTGTACCTGTTTTCAGCAGGTCTCCCAGAAGCTCTGTTTTGGGACTGTCTTATTGACAATGGTGGGAGAACTTCCTCAGGTCCTTTACTTCAGTAAAAGAAGCAGTACCACCTTGCAAAAATACTTAAGAAAAAATCCTGCATTCAAACTGCGTTTAAGTAAAAGTACATAAGCATTATCAGCCAAATTTACATTAAGTATCAAATGTAAAACTACTTATATACCCTATATTTTATTATTTTTATCTTTTTTTTTATTTCATAACAGATCTGCTCATCTCTGAAGCAAAAATATTAAGTACGCTAAGAAAAGTAGCTAAAAGGTCTTTAGTTAGTTCATTCCACCACTGCTATTTAAATCAGTTTGGAAAAAAAACTTTTGTTTGTGCATGCATTCTTTGATTATTTTATATTTTATTTATATATTTATATTCAAATTATAGAATAATCTATGTAATAACCTTCTTCTTTAATTATATGAGACATGAATTCTTTGGTTTCATTGTAAACTTTTTTTCCGTCGGGTGGGATTCCCGAGCAGGTCCCCTTTTACGGAAATGACGTAATGTTGTTATTATTCCAGGAAGAAGGTAAGGGAAAGCACTGAACTGCGTCAACAATTGTTTTCATGTTACACTCGGATTTCAGCGTCAGTTCAACATGGCAATTGGGTATGTTTAAGGTTTATTTTATTAACATGGCCGATTAAACCGTTTGACACGAGTTTTTAGGATCTATCTCGAGAGACACCGTTGCTAACTGTTTACGTTAGCTAACCTTGTCCTCCAGTTGATAGCAGTGCTCCGTAGTTAGCTGCTCTGTTTTTCTACGTTAAGGGCGTTGTAACGTTACTAACTTAACGCTATGTAATTTACTAGTTAAAGTGGATATTTTGCCCAGTAGGTTTTCCAAGTAACAAATAGATATTTGTCCTGCTTTGACACGTATTCTTGTCCTTAAAGTATGTGTCAAACGATAGCTAGTTAGCTGTATAGCTAACTTAGCCAGATATGATCTGTTTTCACATTAGGCCTCGCCGCGTAGTTTGTAGTTGCAAGTCGTCAATTTCAGCCACTACTATGGACTTTTGACCACTCATACATCAGGTTGAGAACTTCGTAATTGCTGTAGACCACAATATTGTTCAGAGTTTCTGATCATCATCTGAGGAAATGTTTTGACTGTCACAGGCCTAATTACGCCGGGCAAAATTATATCAGCTGAGGCCCAAATGCAATCAATGTGGCCAGTTGTAGTAAGAAGAGTCTTTCTCTGCTGTCATCTAAATTAATGGGCACTATTAAGTATTTAATATACCTGATTATAAAGCTAATGCATACTAGGTTAAAACTACTTAAGCTAGTAAACGTAACGAAAAGTTATTTTGCAAAAACAATGACTGAAATAAAAATTAATGTCACCCATCAAAGCATCAAAAGCGAAACTAAGTTATGCTTCATCATTGTTCACAAATACATTTTCTTAACTACCTTAAAACATACAAGTTAAACATGATGAAGGCTGCTCCAGGGACAAATCAGTAAAATAAAATTATGTGGGAAAAACAAAATCAAATGATATGTTACTATTTTCAAAATTAAATAATCTATTTACCTGCATGTATTGAATTTGTAGTGTAGACTGGTTAGTTTTAAGGGTATAAATATGAGTTTTACTTTCATAATACATGAAAATGAAAGTAATCAGAAAGATACTTGAGTCAGGTACAAAGTCCACTACTGTAAAATTATTTCTACTTTATTAGTAGATATGGTTTACACCACTGAGGGTATCTTTAAAGATTCTCAGTCACCCAGGTCATGGATATCCAGGAAACGATGAATCGAGCACAATTCGACATGGTTGTAGATACTTAGACGTTTCACCTCAAAGTATCTACAGCCAAGTCCAGTTGCCCTCGATTCAACTCTTCTTGGATTACCACTGAGGATAGGTCTGTTTTCTCATTTGGAGCAGCTGTTTCAGTTTTGCATTTTAGGAAGGAAACTGTTGCCAAAGTGTAGTCACATAGTCACATAATCCTTTGCATACCTGTCAGCATTATCAGTGTAAGTGTGTTTCAGCAGTCAACATTTACACTTAAAATCATAAAGTATTATGTATATGTATTGCTGTCTGAAACTGACTATGGATCTGTGAATATGAAATGGTCAGCCTAAGCAAAAAGAGGACATGTTCCCTCATTAAAATGCATGCATTCTTAGCAATGTTATAAAGATATGATTCAAATTGCTGTAAACTAGATAATTGATACAATGAATGACATATTATTCAATACCAATATACAGTAATTGTTAGAATCTCAGAATTAATTTAACTTCCTTGTATAGAACTGGTTTCAGTTACTCTCAGTCATTGTAAAGAGTGTTATTTTTGTTGTTTCTGTGGTTGTTGTTTCTAATCATATATTTTGTTGCTTGTCTCTTCCTGTGTAGCCACCACTGAGTGATTTATGGCACTGTTCCTGGACGGGACTTTATTAGACAACAACATGGACACATCAAACTTTGCCCACGTCATCTTCCAAAATGTGGGGAAGAGTTACCTGCCGCATGCTGCGCTGGAGTGTCACTATACCCTGACGCAGTTCATCAAACCACATCCAAAGGACTGGGTTGGCATATTCAAGGTGAGTATTCCTATTCAATGTATTATAAAATAATTTGAAGAAAACACAAGATATAAATGAATATTAGTAGTGGAAGTGGTAGAAGTAGTGGTCTTCTGAAAACCCAGTTATATATATATATATAACCCATGGTTATATACTATGTATTCTGATGGCTAGAACATATTATGTATGGTGTAATGTTAACCTCATTGTAACTTCGAGCAAGGACATCTTGGCTATCTTAGTGACTTAACTTAAAAGGGATGAATCTGTGTCGGCGGACATTTGGCAGCCATGCCTCAGAATTATTATTTTGCAGAAAATACAATATCGAGATTGTCCTTATTCAATGGTGAGAAAAATTAAGAGAGTGCGAGTCAGCTTGACTTGAAAAATGAGTTTGGCAGAGTTAATGGAGCATTTTGACCCCCACCACACACTTGAATGTCCCACATGGATCTTGTTACAGGAGCACATTAAATCAAATACAGTGGCAGGAATTTATTTTAGCTTTATCTGTAGTGAGTCGTGGATAGAGAAAGAAGCATATGGCTCTACGTTTTTCTAGACCAACATGCTTTTTATCTACCAGAAATGAGATGGAAGTTGGAATTAAGTCACACCAGATGAAATAAAAGTGTTTCTCTGTTGATGACAGTGTGATTGCAATAGTTGCTTTTGCTCATAGGTTGGAATTCAGAAATATGCTGTTATTGTGCACATATTCTGGTAGCATACAGTAATGCCATTAAGCCAGCCAAAATTGATTATTGCAGTTTTGCTGCAGTATGTGATACAGAGAGATTTAAATGGTTGATCTCTTTGTAAAATTGATGAAAACGTCATACTCATTCTGTCTGAAAATGAATGTCAACGATTCATATCTTTAGTGTTTGCTCTTCATTACATTTTTGTAGATTTGAGAAATGGATGTATGCAGAGCTTTTTGCCAAGCACACTTAGAAATGAGGTAATTTCAGGCTAATGTCTGGAGGCTGTTTAAATACTGAATTCAGCACTCTGTTGTAGCTGGATGCCATATCACATTGTGTTTTTAGCCTGAAGATAGGCACCAACTGGCAGTACAGATCTTAAAATTGCTAATTTCTTGAGGCTCTAAAACACAGAGCTGAGCTGGAAAAGGCTGAGTGCAGGATCGTAAATCGTTTAAATGTTCTTGGCAGTGCTGACAGATGAAAACTTGCCAAGTTCTTGTGTTTGCATGCATAGAGATACCTAGATATGCTGTGCATGAGTGTTAGCTCCTTATACACATTTAATTGCTGTTGGTTCCAAGTCAAGCAGAGCAGCTTCTGCTTTAGATCTTTGGGAATGCTACCGGTTTCATAAGGGTTTCTAGGCGAACTTTTAGTGTGCTTCTGATGTGAATATAGTGCATTTTCTAATATGTCTAATTACGTGATGGAGGTAAAACTAGAAAATATCTTCTGGTTCAGTCAGTTGTAATGTGACTTGTCAGCACAACTGTCAGTAAGTTGGTTCAAAATTATATGTTTAAAGAATTATGACTACTTTGAAAATGAATTATTTTCAGATTTTTAATTTATGCTGTCACATGTCAGCCTACAATAATTTACAAATGTTTAAATTACACACTTTTACTTGGCAAGTCAAACAAAAACTAGATATGCTATTGATGATGAATAGATGGGAGACAGGTTCTTATTTGCTCTTGAACAAAAGCAGCCTTTGGCCCTTTGATGTTGGAACATTCACCATACTGCCTGATGTGAGCTGTTCTCAGTTCTCTCAGCTTCATGGAGGAATGTTGTTGGGACAGGTTGTCAGAGTTGCCTAGGACAAACCAAGAACAGCTTTATAATTAACCTGTCTCTGAGCCAAGCCTCTTTTTGTGATTCATGAGCAACTTGCTCCTGAATTTACTCAGTCTGACTGACAATCCATTACCTCCTACAGCAACATTGCCACCAGCTCCCTTCAGCTCTCTTTCAGAAGTACGACTGGAATGCTGGTGAAATGTTATGTTAAAGTTAAAATAAATGTTGCTTTGGTTGGCTTTGTGGTAATTTTGTAACTTCTTCTTCGTGTTTTTGGAGATTGCAGTGTTGCCTGTGTTGTTGGTTGAGTCACCAGTCCAGTTTTTACTGGTTGCTCTACCCCACCTCTTCCTCCTCTACTCCTATTTATACACATTGTAGACCAGTTTGTTGTAAGTGAATGAGTTCCTCTCAGAGTTTTCACCCACCACCACCTCTGCGGCTCTAATGAGTGGACTGGTGAACGCTAGCCTTCAGTAATGACTTTCACTAACTAGGTGCATGTTTTAATTGCTTCCTGTTCTTTACTGCTTGAGGCTGGAAATGCGCTCGTAACAATTGGGGGTTTTGGAGCAACAGGGCCTTCTATCTCTGGCTCTGATGAACACTCACAGTATTGTAGCTGTAGGCTGTTTGTACACAGGTGAGAGAATAAACTGCACAGATTTGGGGGAAAAAAAACCCTGCTGACATCAAAAGCAACATCTGTTGTAATAGTATATATTTAAACATGAACTGTCTACATGAATATTTAAAATATAATCCGGGCAAAACTTTGAATGTCCCATCACACAACTTAATCTATGTTTTGTGGCAGAGACTGGTGTAATAGGCTGGTTTGACTGGGCTTGTTGTGGATGCGTGTGTGCCTGTGTGTGCACACCAAAAGCCAGCCCACTCGATGTGACTCTGATTTTGTTTGACAGTTTTATGGCACCGGGCTAAAGTTATGGATGTATTTTCTGTACTCCCCCCTCATCAGCCATCAGTTAACAACACATAAAATACATATAATTACATTTTGGTTTTCATTTTCAAGTTGCCTATGTATAAAATTTTCACCTATTTTCCTCTTCCTGTTAGAAGTGAGTTGTAGCTACATTTCCACAGTTTGGCTTGTTCATGACAAGGGCCGGGCCACATGCACATGGTGACCAGGAGTTGGAGTGGTTTACAGAAATGATCGTTTTCTTTTCTTAGAAAAAAAAGTCACAGTAAGCATTGTCTTGCGCTATCATCCCAACTTAGATTGAAAACCCCATGATTAGAGTAATAAACCAGTTTGAGATATTTTGGAAGTGGCACTGTGTGAATTCTAGGAAGTCTCCCTGTTAATCCTCCATTGTTATTATCTTACACTGATGTGGTGAGAGCGCCTGGTTGAATGGATTCCCCACTATGTCTCACAGGTTGGTTGGAGCACAGCGAGGGACTATTACACATTTTTGTGGTCGCCTCTCCCTGAGAACTATGTGGAAGGCACCGCAGTCAACAGAACAGTGGTCTTTCAGGGTAAGATCATACCATAGTTTTTATATAAGTTTGACACCTCTTAATAACCACATATCAGAGGGCTGTTGAGAGGATTGTTAAAACTTTAATACCAAGTCACTGGATAGAGCTAAATGAGAAACTTTGCCCACAGATCTCTATACTGGTGTGAAACACATTTTAGTTAGGTGTTTTTTTAACTTTTATACAACTTTTTATAAAGTGATGGAAACTGACACAAAAGGGAGAAAGACATGTCTTATTTGTTTTTTAGATCCAAACCCACAAAATCACACATATGTAGTGTTTGTTCCAGATCTCTGAACAACTACAGCACAACACTTTCGGCACTTTAATCTGTTATATCTCCACACTTATGTCAATGTTAGAATTATGCTTTGTTAAAAATTTGGGATAACTGCAGTTTAAATAAAATTATTCAGAAATATCTTTTACTTTGCTTCTCTGTACTGCTGCGCATTGAGTTCACTGGGTGTCATTCTTCCCCAGGATATTATGTGCCCAATGACGACGGCGAGTTCTACCAGTTCTGTTATGTGACCCACAAAGGTGAGATCCGTGGAGCCAGCACGCCGTTCCAGTTTCGTGCCAACAGCCCGTCAGAGGACGAGCTGCTGACTGTGGAAGATGAATGTAACTCTGACATCTTGGTGGTCACCACCAAGGCTGGATTCCTTGAGGTAGGGTGTTCCTCAGCAGAGCTACTCAATACATCACTGTTCATATTGAATTATTATGTGGACAGCCTGAACATCTTGAACAATTTATTTTTCTGTGCAGCAAAAGATGGAAGAAGCCCAGAGAGAGAAAGACGAGCTGGTCAAAAACATGGCTCTCCTGCAGCAAGAGAAGGAACAGCTGGAAGCTGAGAAGGAGAGCCTGCAGAAGGAGTATGAGCAGGAGAAAGAGACCTGTGCCCAGCTGAGAAGAGAGAACCAAGTAAGCAAAGAGAACTAGCAGTAAGGAGGGGAAAAGGCATGTTTGATGCTTTTCTAAAACTTGCAGATCTGGTAAATGAAACAAAATACTTTGTTCCTTTCCGTTTTATAATGTATTTGTACTTTAGTTTAGCAGTACATGCTAAAATAATAAATTTGATTGATGCTCTTGTCTGCCTCTTGTAGTTTTACATTTGGTCAAACAGTCTCTTAGCACCCCCTAGTGAAAGACTGCAAATATGAATAGCTGTCCAAACTCGTGATCCACTAAAGTATAAATCACACTCTGACAGATATGAATGTCTGTATTATCAAAGTTGTAATTCAGTTTTTTATAGCATAACATTAAGTCTTAAAAGAAGTGTCAGTAATAATTCATATTGCTGTCCTCTGCCATAAATCTGCTGGTTTTAAAACAGCTTTCAGATGAAAACATGATTACAGATTTTGTGGCTGTTAATTTTATGACTATACTTTTTATATGATTTTTTTATGTGGTGTGAATATAAAGATTCCAAAATTCTGCCTATAAACAAACTGTAAAAAAATCATTTCCTTTTGCTTTTTTGAAGTCATCTTTTAAGATTGAAAACTCTGCATCGAGCCATAATGTTCATTTTGATGTAGACTTGGTTTTCAAAGACAATAAACTTTTTATGCTTTGCACACGTTTTCCATAAGAGTCGAAGACAGAGATCGAAAGTAATGTACTAGGAAGCTGGCATTATTTTTGCCATGTTCATTTTTAACCCCAACTAGATTTATGTAGGTCTTGGCACAAATTCAAGTAAATATTTATTTTATGACTGAGAATGACTTTCTTTAGATCACGCACGTTACCAAACTGAAGCATTCCTCTGTGTTTTGGTTGGTCTCGAGTATTGTTTGAGTTTTATTCCACTCATTTCCAACATCATATTTTATTGTCTCCCAGGAGGTGCAGAATTCTTCCCAGGCCCTGCAAGAGGAGAAAGAGGAGGTGAAGAGGAGACTCGAGGAGGCCACAGCCAGAGTTATACAGTTAGAGGAGGATCTGATTGGAGTCACCCAGAAGGGCTTACAAAAGGAAACTGAGCTGGACGGGTGAGGTTGCAGATTCACTGATTTGCTGGTTTTGGTTACATGCACTGACAATTATATTTTTACCAGTTTAATACTCAGAACATTAGAATAACCTCGGCCCACTCACACTCAGAATTGTGTTTTTGTTTTGGCATTTATTTATCAACTTGAGAGTACAGTATGTTTAATTGTAATATCAACTCATGAGGATTCATACTTTGCAACTGTGATCATCATGTGCCTCTTTGTTTTATATGTTAGTTATTGCTAAGTAAAAATTTTAAGGCCATAATTTATGATCCCTAATCAATTATTCCAAACACTGGATGTGCACATAGATGCTGTGATGTGCTGTGACCATTTTTATGACCTTTTCTTTAGTCTCAAAGATAGAGTGAAGAAACTTACAACAGAGAAGGAGACACTCGAATCTCATCTCAAGAATGAGAAAGATGAGAAGGAACTCTACAAGGTAATATCCTGGTAGTGTTAATATGTTTCTCGTATGTTTTTCCTCAAAAGAGTTGCATTCTGATAATGTTTCTCCTGTGTTAGTTCTTGAATAAAAATTAATAACACAATAGGGATTTCTCAGATTAATGTGTAGCAGCGAGGGAGTTCATGTGACATGATTATATCAATGGGGTTGGTTCAGCAGTGGTTAGGTTGACTGCTAACTTAGTGACAGCTTTACAGTCCATATAATTTACAACATTTTTGTTATATTAGATTCCAGAAAATGAAAGTCCAGTTCATCAACTTTTCGGGTTTCTTTCTTTTTTACACTTTTTACAACCGGGATTATTTTGCATATCGTTGCCCAAACACTTAGTCTAAACAGGGCATGCCTTTTTCTGTGTCCTTCTGGTCCGTCTGGTGTTTCTATGTCTTTGTTGTGGTGGGCACTGCACAGGAACTGGGAGTGCCACATACTGTACCGTTGCCATAGAAATTGAGCCAAAAACCTATTCCTTTTTTAACTTGCACCATCACACTGGGGTCGTCGCACAAGGAAAACTTTATGGGCTTATTTCAATATCTGTTTTGTAACTGAGGTCATGCATAATTTATTTTAACAGTCATATATTGCTTTGGTACATGATCATGTTTGAGGCAAAAGCCAACAACTTTATGTTTTATAACTTCTCTTGTGTTTTATGACCTCATCTGTGTGTGTGTGTGGGCATTGTGTTTGCATTTGTGTGTGTGCACCAGATTCACCTGAAAAACCGGGAGCTGGAGAACACTAAGCTGAGTGCAGAGCTGCAGATGCTGAAGTCTGTGGATGTAAACAAGGAAAACACCATTGCCCAGTTTAAAGAGGAGGTGGGACGCCTCCAGGCGTGCCTCACTGAGAAGGAGAAACAGTACAGAGAGATCCTGGCCAAAGTTTCCCCCATGGTAAAAAGAATTTTGTTTTTAAAGCTTAAAAAAGTGACAGCACATTGGTAGATTTGTCGTTTGCAGTATTTAATTTCATACATTCTTATATCATATGAGGATTTGTAGATTACTAATAACATGAATAGGAAAAAGAAAAATAACATATAACAACACATTTATGTTAAAATGTGTTTGTCTCTGGCAGGGAGATATGAAGGCCCTTAAGGAGCAGCTGCGGCAGAAGGAGGAACAGCTCCAAGCCAACCAGCAGCAGTCCAGCCTGTTAGCCGCCGAGTTGAGGGACGCCTCTAGGACCCGTGACCGTACCATGTCTGAACTCTACCACATGAAGGTGGAGGCTGATGCCCTCCGCCAGGCCAAATCTGAAGCTCAGGCCCAGTGTGTCCACCTGGAGCACCTGGTAGAGCAGATGAAGACAGAGGCCAAAGAGGAAGCAGTAAGGATGATGAGCAATCTAGATGTCAGACTTTATTGATTGAATTAGCTGTATTTGAAACATAACATTATAAGACATGTCAATATCATGGTAGGCATAAGTAGGTGATGTGTTCTGTCATATACCCACAAGAGCAGTCGTAAGCAACAATATAAAACTATATTTTTGGTGGTGGTGTTGTGTGTGTGTGTGTGTGTGTTGTGTGTTTGTGTGTGTGTGTGTGTGTGTGTGTGTATCCGTAGTATAGTTGTGGTGTTGGTGTTGGTGTGTGGTGTGTGTGTGTGTGTGTGTGTGTGTGTGTGTGTGTGTGTATATATATATATATATATATATTACGGTAATGTTTATCAAGATTTCACACTTTCACCGAAGCATCATTTGACAGCACCCCTTCACTATGAAAAGACTGTTTCTCAAAGGCATTATTAATAAGGGTTTCCCTTCTGTCTATACATCTTAATAGGGCTCTTTGCAGTCGGCCCATTACTTGGTTTAATGTGTCTGTTCTGTCCTGTTTTTTGTCGCAAGGCCAAAGCAGAAGAGGAAGCTACTGCAGACGTAGCTGTTGTAGCAGAGCTGCAGAGAGAGGTGGAGGACCTGAAGATGCGGCTGCATATGGCTGCAGAACACTACAAGGAGAAATACAAGGAATGTCAGCGACTGCAAAAACAAGCGCTTAAGCTCTCTGAGCAGCAAGGGGTAGGTCCCACCAAATACCAGCTGACATACTTTATACATGCCCATGACAAGTGAAAAAACAGAACTCGTGTTAGATTTCTATAACACTACACCTGCCCACTAAATATCCTCAGAGTTAGAGAGGTTCCTTGACAACTCTTTCGTCTATGTTGCTCATTTCTTGGCTGGAATCAACACCCTGAGATGAGACAAATCCATCTTTATCATCATTCAATGTGCTTGTATAAGTCATCTGTAATTGCACATTTGTAAAACTAATACACAAACTTTATTAAATACACAAACACATCATCTGCTGTAAAATTGTGTCATGTTGTAATTGTTCTTAGAAGCGTACTTTTGTTTGAGATTTTATTCTTTTATTATTTTTTTTTTCTATAAATCCTTATGTGTTTCCAACTCATGCCTGTGCTAATTTACTGTTTCTTTCACTGTTAGTTTTTGTGATGTTCTTTGGTGTTTTCTGTCTTGTTGCATCTAGAGCCATTTTTTACCACTTACTTTATTCCTGTCTGTAGGAGCTGAAGAGAAGCTCAGCACAAGAGGCCACAACAGTCCCTGCATCAGTGAGTCCAGACACATCAGTGCCAGGTACGTTGAGTCTAACTGCACCAAACTGTATATTAAAGCAATTATTAAAAGTACTGATTAAGTTGCTAATAATGTGTAAGTTTATCAACAATGTTATTTCTTAGATGGGGCCTTGAATTTCCTGTCACTTTAGAAATCAGTCGTTTAAGTTTGAACTCTGGTCTTTGATACATTTTAAGTTGGTTATAATATCATGTCACATTAAAGTATAATAGCATATCAGTTTGCCATTTTAATTATCAAAAGATGAACCAATAACAAAATAACTATGTACGGTTGCTTTCCCTCAGCTCACTGTCTGACTTGTCTTCACAGGGAGTCCAGGCTCTGCTGATCCCATGCTGGAAGCCATCATCCAGGAGAAGCTCAAAGGCATCAGCAGAGAGGCGTCAGACAGAAATGATAGGTACAGAAAGTGCAAGCAGATGCTGGTGGTAAGAAAACTATTTTTTTTCAAGTTACTGGTCATGTATCCCTCAATTAGATGTTGAAACCCTGTTGGGAAGGACTTCTGTAGTACAAAGGTACGATTTGGTGTGACTGCTATTTATAGGAGGAGAAGGAGCGTAGCTGCATGTTTGCTGATGAACTGGCCAAAATGGAGGTGAAATTTAAGGAGCAGCTGAAGACCAATGAAAACCTGAAGCTGCAGCTGGCAGCAGAGGAAGATCGCTACAAGGTTAGTATAACTGGAAGACAGACACTCAGCACAGCTCAGACCATCAGCTGCCAGCAGTTCTCTGCTGCTTTTGAAGCAGGTCCTTCTTTAGACTCTTCTGTATTTTTACCCTTGGGTATGGCTGGTCTAGCTCAGGGATCGAACCTTTGATGCTATCTCTCCCCTTGAACACAGTCGCTCTGACAGTGTTGTTTATGAGCAGGCCTATCTGCAAGACGACATTTTACTGCTGTTTATGTCAGGCTCTGGTGACAAGCGAAGCTTGGCTCTGAGGAGTAATCTCCAGTTGCCTGGCTAATGCTGTGCTTGGCCCAGGTCAGGCGGATATTTGCTTAGTGTCTCAGAAGAACTCAAACAGGTTGTTTTGCTTTGAGCAGTAATTCACATAAATCAGTCCTCAGCAAAGGGAAGCTTTTTATGGGCGAGATCAATTAATGCCATGCACTGAGGTCTGACTGTATTTAAATGATGCATTTTTCAATCAGTAGCACATGTTAAAAGATTGAGAATAGAAAATTTCTCTTCATTCTTTTGCCATTTTGAATCCTTTTGTCTTTTTCAGAGCCAAGTTGCTGAGAAGGGACGGGAGCTGAAGGAACTGAAGGACACACTCGCACTTGTTGTGAAGGAGAAGGAAAAACTGGAAGGGGTTAGTGACAGCTTTCATTTTCGCTTTTATAGACTTATTCCACGCTAAAAATTCCCTGAAAAGTGCCATTCCCCTGCCATTTTCCCTCTACCAATCTGGCCTGTGTTTAATATGCCTCTAATTGTAGAAGCAAAGTAAATGAGTTCTTATTTTCCATTCCATTACTTTGGACCACAGCAAGGCCCTCATTGACCTAAAATATTGCTTCGAGGTAATGCTGTTACAGCTAAGAGAAGCAGAATGACCCAATTTGAGGTTTAGACTGTAAATTAAATTGGCGTCTGCAACTAACATCAATAAAACACAGCGTCCTATTCCCTTTGAAAATGAGAAGAGTTTCTTTTTTAATGAAGGCGCTAATTAAACTGTGTGAGTGAGACTAAAGCAAGAACTCACATCTCAGGAGCTGCTGTTTGACTGTAGCACTGATATATTGCTCAGTTTGACAGACTGAGAGGCATAGAGAGATGAAACCAGATATGCTGTTACTCAGAAAATATGTTGCCCATTGTGGCATTTAGTTTTGCCAGTGGTCTTTGTTGTAGTGAAATATGACTTGAATTCTGCTGTTGCGTCCCCCAGGAGCTGCAGAAGGGCAGCAGCAGTAGCAGGAAGGGAGATCAGGGGGGCAGTGAGAAAACCAGCTTGGAGAGCATCCAATCCAGTGTGCCTTTATTCCTGCAGTACCCGGTCCCATACACCCAGGATGCCCCCACCCCCCTGCTGGTCTCTCAGAGCCCCAGCAAACTGCAGTTTGGGAACCCTTACTCCATCTCAGACTCAAAAGGTTGGTTTTCCTTTCAGAAAGTAACACATACAGTTCTACACCAACAATTGCAGAAATTTTATTTACAGTAGCTATGTCTCTGGATTCTCTCCCTGCAGATGAGGCAGATGAGGAGTTCTCAGATGACCAGCTGCTTAGGCTGCCCCCTGTGGGTCCGCCCTCCTGGGACAGCAATGTGGTGTGTATCCAACCTACCCGCAACCACAGCCGGCCAGAAGGCCACGAGGAGTCTGAGGAAAAGCAAAATAACAACGTAAGCCTCTCTTCCTTGTGCATTATGCAGTTAAATGTGGTTGGATTGACTTCTTTCTCTCTCGCTCTCTTGCTAAATATTTACATTATATGAGTGGATTGATTTTTTTACCTTTCCTTCTCAGGGTAATACCATTGAACAGCCCACAGCAACTGAAACTCACAGCCCATTTGTGAATGATGGACAAACAGCCTTCTGCTTTGATCCCAGGTAACGCACCCTCACATGCCCAAACTCTCATAAATGCCGTCCGAGTTTGCCGCACCCTAGTTTCTAAACCTGTGCATTGTAACATGTGTAAAGTGTTTGTTCTGCTGCACAACCCCCCTTTGTTGGTATTAGTCAAGCAGCAGCCCACCCACATCGCATCAGACAGATGCCCTTTATTAGCCTGCGCTCCTGGTTTGCCCACATCAATACTCGACTGCTTATTAACGTGAGCTCTCTCTCCCTGCCTTTCTCTTCTGCTGTCCTCCTTCCCATGAGCAGCATGGACATGAAAAGATGTCCACTGTGTGAGGTTATCTTCCCACCCAACTATGACCAGAGCAAGTTTGAGGAGCATGTGGAGAGCCACTGGAAAATCTGCCCAATGTGCAGCGAGCAGTTCCCGCTGGACTGCGACCAGAAGGTGTTTGAGAATCATGTGCTCACTCACTTCGACGGCCACCCGCTCAACTTTGACTAGAAAAACAGAAATATCAGCACATCCGCTCTGCCTACTTCCTGTCAACCACTGAAATAAATCACTGCACTCTTTTCTGCATGTAATGGTGTGAAGATCCACTCTTTAGGACTATACTGACTTTCGCTTTGTTACTTCAACTTAGAAACACTTTGAAGTGATGTGACATTTTAAAATGACATTCTGATTCAGTGTATATCGCAGGGCTACTAAATCTGTTTGCAAATTAGAACGTTTTTTTATAGGTGGAAGATTTCCGTTTGTTTGGATTAGGAAAATAATTTAGGGGGATAAGACTTGTACGTATATATAATGACTTTAAATTGACTTGGCTCTCACAGATCAGTTAGATTACAGGACGTAACGAATCAGGGAAAGAGAGAAGTGTTTACCAAACTTACATTTAAAAACATCAAACCAAATGCCCCCTCCTTTAACATCACTGTACAAGTCATTTGCTCAGTCTTTTTAGAAAGCAGCCTTGGTGCACTATATGCAGTCAGGGAGAAACCTTCAGTGATTACATCCAGACATGATTATACAGTATATCGTCAGATCATCTATTTTAGAATAATTAAAGCCAATGATATTGTGAAAGCCTTGATACTTTGTGTATGATATAGATTTGTTTTATGTTAGGTTTCCTTTAGTTTTGATTTTAATTATTTAATTGGGTTATTGTGTCTGAATCTTTAAGAACCCTCATATCATCAGCTGATCAGTGCATGCTGAGCTTCTGTTAAACTCCCTCTTTTGTTCTTCTCTTTTACAACATTAAGTTATTTCATTCATAGAAATGTTTCATTTGTTAAGTGAGTTTCATGTATCTAATAAGAACTAATAAAGTCTGTTTGAAACTGAGTAGCCAGATGTGTATGGTGTCAAAACGCAATAAATGACACATGAATTTTTAGGCACACATTAGAGGAACTTTTATTCTAAACGTAACAAAAGTTTACATGAAGCAGCTTTTTGAAGAAATACAGTACATCACCATTAGTTTCTCCAAGCGACCTCTGGTTTTGCCTTTTCATACACATTATACCATTGGGTTTTTTTCTAACTCCAGAAACATATGAAAATATAATTTAATGCACTTAACACATGACAATACATTCACTGTACACTATATCAAAGACTTTCCTCCATACTGGCAGTACAATACTGTCACAATAGTTCCTTTACATTAACATCCATGCAGTGGAGATGTTACCTAATGGCTCATTGTTGATAAATCCTGTGGCATCTTATGATCTGCAGTTCATTATTTAAGGGATGACTGACATTATTATTATGGCACAAAGTAGGAGCCACGTGTGTTTCTCTCACAGCCGAACAGCAGGACTGTGAGAATGTAAATGTGCTAAAATACATAACTAATGCTGGCGCTCTTTTTTTTTCTCCCATCCATGACAAGGACAATCAACGTGGTTTCATTAGAGTCGGTGAACAGCGAACAGTCTGGACTGAGCTGTGTGCATTCAGCTTAAATTGTCTGGACTGTCAAAATGAAGCCATATAAAAGATTTGTACTGATTGGAATGGTTCACAATTCAAGGCAACTACTGTACATACAGAAATCTCAATACTGGAAACACTGGAGGTTTGGTGTACATCTTCCCTTGGAGCAATGTAGAACTTGCACATCTGCTCTGAAGGCCTTTTGCCTCGTTTCGGTAGCTACTGAACATATACCAGAAACGAGATATTGGCAAAAAAAAAAAATGCTAATTTGTTGGCAACTTGTTACAAAAAGTGCTTCAATCCCTCACCTTTAAATAGCAAGGACAACTGCTTATGTCTTTTAGGAAAGTGATTAGGAACACTGGGAACAAAGAGTTCCCATGATCCCCATTGAACACCATAAATACGATCAGAACACTTGGGCAGGATTGTGGTGCTGAAATGCTTTCAAACGTCACCTGAGATCATCCTTTGGTGCTCACACAAGTGTTTGCAGATGAAAAAAAAGGGTGTGTAATACTTGTGATATGAAAGGAAAGTAACAAAATCCAACAGCTGATTATTAACATCAAACCTGATAGAGAATGAAACATGTACAAAAGTTTTCAGGTTGGATTTCTCATGTTATATACCACACATTCTGATTGTTGTCATTTGCCTCTGTCACATTTTTTTGGCTCATGTGAGACAGAGAAAAGGAAATGGTGCCCCCGTTTCTCAACCATCACATCGAAATCTTTCCTTAGTTTCTACTGACTGCACACTGCCTTTAAAGCAGGATGGCCTACTGTACATGCAAGGCTACTCGTGACTTGGTGTGGCCGCTCTGTAGGCTACAAGCCCTCATCATCAACAAGCACCATATTATCAAAAAAATAAACTCAGCTGGATAAATGATAGCTTAAATGTGCAAAATACAAAACTGTCAACTACATAAAGATTCAATATTCTGAATAAAAATTAAAGATGAATAATAATACATTTATACCATGCAATCAAAAATAGTGTCATAGCAAAGTGGGGTAAGAGAGAGTGAAAGAGAAGGGGGAGGGGTTTGAGGTGGAGAGAGAAACAGCCATTGCTGGTGATGATGGTGTTCAGATGATTGGGAGGTGGCCTGAAGGATAGTGCTGGTCACTCACTCAGTCTCTACTGCTGCATCTTACGGATGATGTCAGTAGAGATGGGTGGGTGGAAGTTAATGGTGTGGTGGCGGAGACCCTGAGATGTTTTGTAGCTCTTCCCACACCGGCACTTGAAGGGTTTGCGCACCCTTATCTGGGTTCGATGGCCGTTCTTGGCATGATACTTGATCCCATTCACATTCTGTAATGAAGCAAGGAAAATGAAACTTTACAGCATCACGTTTGGACACGTATCAGCCAAAATCACTGAGCATGAGTATGTTGACAGTAACAAAACTAGCATTGGCTGAGCTTGGCGCAACTGCACTACATGGCCAAAAGTATGTGGGTACTCAAAAATGACATCTGTATGTTGCTGATGGATATCTCATTACAAAACAATGAGTGTTAATATGCTGCTGTATCAGCCTCCACATTTCTGATTTCCACAAACCTGTAGGGATTTGTTAGGTGCTAAGGTTGGGGTCTCAGCTTGCGTTTTGAGTCTTCCAAAGGTGTTGGATGGGGTTAGGATAAGGGTTATGTGGTTGACCTGGAAGCCGAATGATTAGGGCACAAATCACAGGGGCTCATATGCCCTGAGCATTAAGGCCCTGGTTTGACTCCCGGCCAGCCGGCACATGCTGCATGTCACTCCCCTACTCATTCCCTGAATTTCCTGTCTGTCTCTTCTGGTTCTATTGAATAAAGGCATAAAATGGCCAAAAAATAACTTAAAGAAAAAAAAAGGTGAGGTTTATGTACAGGAGAGTCAAGTTCCTCTAGACCATACTCAGAAAACGTTTTACATATACACCTGGCTTTGTGCACTGTCATGATTAGACAGAAAGGGCCTTCCCCAAAATTTTGCCAAACTTGGAAGAATATTATTGTCTGCAATATCATTATATATCACTTTTGGACAAAAAAAAAAAAAGAAGTCACCAATCCTATCCAAAAGACTGTAGAGAGGAGAAATAAAATGTTTTCTTGTTAAAACCCTATCTTGTTCTGCCCCTAAACAGATTCCTATCGCTGCCTGCTGCCTCAGACTAAGTCATCGCCCATAACCCTGTCATTCACGTCAGCAATGCAATTTTCTCAGGCTGCACATAATTTATTCCAACCGCCACACCAGATGTGAATGGAAAATCCTGTAAAACTCCACATCACTGAAGTGGACTAAATGTATGTATGTATGTTCTTGAACTGCTCAGCTAAGAGCCGCTTTTCCATTATCAACAGCAGGGAATCCATTTTAACGTTATGTGAGCAAAATAATCACGTATCTCACACTTTGTACAACACAAACAACTTAGGTCCTCTCTTTGCATAGTAAAAATATTTCACACTGTTAATTTATGTTTAAGCTATAGTATGTATTCCAGGAGGAGATTAAACCTACCTTGTATCTCTTTTTACAGCCTGGGACAGGGCAGGCAAAAGGCTTCTCATCTCCTCCGTTCATGCACATGGAACTGAGGATGGACTCAGAGCTGATGGCGCTCTCTGTGGTCCATGACTCATCACTGTCAGACTCCTCAAAGTCTACCTCCTCTTCATCACACTCACTACCTGTGGGTGGGTGAAAGACAGAAAGTCAAGTGGTAAATGACTTAGGGCATCAATACCAGACATGGGATCATACACACTGGTCTCCAAGAAGCTCTGATTTATTCACTCTTTGTGACTCATCTCTGGCCTTTGAGCCTTCAGGCTGAAAAGCATGGACCTTTCTCAGCATGTTTTGGGGCAGTGTTCCCATAATCTCTATACTGCATGTGATACAGTGTCCCCACGTTTTTGTAAAGACTTAAACATGCCAATTGTGGGAAAGAATTTACTCTATTCATTGAGGTCTTGGGGTCAGTGAGCTGCAATTGTTTTTATCAATTAATTGAAGCTGTTATGCCAGAAAACTGCATACTTTTACAAAACAAGGACATGAGTACATGGGAAAACATGTTATGTAATGTACACTGGAGTGAATTAGACAAATTAGCTGGACTGTGAGAGTTGTCCCTGATTCTCTGTAGCTTGAACGGGAGCTGTGTTACAAAGATGTTTTCTCAAGGCCAGCATTCATCTGCAGGTGATGGGCAATATTTAACATTTTACTGTTAAATGTTGCCCAGAATTTAACAGTAAAATGTCACACAAAGCCATGTAAGGATCAGCAGGTGGGATGAAGCAATACCCGAACATGATTTCAGTTTCAGTTAGTGAAATACAAGGATGTTAAGCCATTACATCTGGAAATGCACTGCATATATTATGATTTGAAAAATGAATAAAGGGATGACATCACGTGCTTCCTGCCAATGTATTGACAGTAATTACAGCTAAAAACTGTGCTTTTATCTTCACCTACCACAGTGAGTGAACCACCCACTTCTTTCCTTATGATCTGACAAGGGGAGCAACCTTGTTATTTTTTTTACTTTTTTTATTTGATCCCTGAAATGGACAATCACTCTTTCCGTACCCATCTCCATACTATAAGAAGATCAGAGCACTTTGTAAGCTGGCAGAGATTCAGATGGTCTCCAGCTGAGTGGATGTTCGCCATCATGGTGCCTTGAAAATGGACCTCCAGGATGGAAAGTCAATCTCTTTACTGCTGCACCACTCTGCTGCCACCTGTTCAGTGTGTATTACACTGCAATTAAATTCCAGACATCTGACTAGAGGTGAGTGTGTTCAGGATGGTTACCTGTAGGCGTACTGCTGCGGAAGGAAGAGGAAGGGGTGATGGGTGGGGTGACTGGAGGGGTGAGGTTTCCACTGGTATGGCGAGGGGGTGTGGAAACACTGCTGCGAGACAGATTGCCTGTCAGAGAAAGAGACAGCTTGGGCTGCACCTTCTTCTTCAGGGCATCATGTTCTCGCCGTGCAGCATCTGTCATGAACCTAGCATTGTGGGATATAAGACTGGTCAGGGTTTGCAATCTTTTTCATGAAAAGAGGGTCACCTCATTCAGTGGCCTGCCCTGATATTTAGAAAGCACCGGCATTAAAGGTTTGCTACTGCAGAACACATGCTCGGAAAAAGTATCATTGGCTCCATTCCCATCGGAAAAAAAAACTTCCACCAGGGTTTATGATGGATAGTAAAGTCTTTGGTAAATGTGTATCATAAAAATGAAATGTTAACATAGACATTGTTACAGCTAAAGTGGAATTAACAAATTAAGTGATAACCACATCAAGATGTGTTTGTGAAGGCAGGGAGACAGTGGCAGACCTTCTAGTACACTGGTTTGTTGCATAAGGCTTTTAAAAACCACTATTCAAGCACTATATCAAAGACGACTGGGATGAACCCAGTGCAATAAAAAAAACCCGGCCACCAAATACTGAGGCAATTCATCTAAGCAATCCACCAGATGACATCTGAATCTGCTGGTAAAACCTCATAGGAGCGCTACATGGGACACAGTAGTAATACTCACTGATGTAGAGCACTTTTGTAGATAAATCTTTACGAGGCCAAGGACTTATAACATTAATGTAATAATTATGTTAGATTTTAGTAAATTTATAAAGTCAATTTACTCATAATTGAGTAAATCGACTTACTACATAAGTGAAAATCCAGCTGTTGTTTTCTTTACCTGTTGATGTAACTGAGGGCAACATATGTCGGCTGCTGCTGCTCCTGCTTCTCCAGAAGTCGGGGGTCTGTATCTGAGCAGGCGAGAGAGATAGAGAGTGGAAGAATTAGGCACATAATGAACCACTAAACAGTGGCACAATTCAGTAGCTTTACAAAAAAAAACAAATGTCATATAAGGTGATGGGAATAGCAGTGTGTTTGTCTTTATTTTTGCAGTTTTATGTTTTTTTGCCAATTTGTAATGGCCAGTCCTACACTAGAGTCTTTGCTACTTGGAGGATGAAACATAGCACGTGCGATATTCCACAAGGCCCTTTACATTTAAATAATTGAATCTCCTGCATCAGATTACCAATGAATGTGAGATGTTGTGCTGTCAAACAGCATGAATGCTCAGCTGACTACATGAATAAAGGCCAATAAAAAACTATTCAGTGAAAGTAATCAAAACGCAGGATATTGCGCAATCTGCAGTACAATTTGTTTAAACATGATGTCATGCGCCACTGTCTAGACTACAGTAACTACTGAGTAAAGTGATGCTGGAGAAGTTCCATGATTTTTTTTAGTCTGATACTTGTTTCCTGATTTATTTCCTAGACCTCTGGGAACTGAGTCTCATCTATCTAAAGCCTGCTAGTGCTACACTGTTACTTATATTTAAAATACACAGCAAGAAAGTAACATCTCAAGTGCCCTCTCTTTTCAATTTCCATTGCTCTTTTTGAAAAGCCGCTCTGCAGACACCACATTGCTCATACATGACCACACTTGACACATACTGTGTTTTCCCATGCTGTGCTCCAGACATTCATCTTGCTCAGCGGTGCTAAATGTACAACAATAGCCAATCCCCACACCCTGAGGTGAAGTGGGCCTGACTTCAAACACTCTTCCCACTGCCGTCCATGTGGGAGAAGAGAGATGCCCCATAAAACAACAGTGTCTACCACTTACCAGCTGAGCCTCCCTGTCTGCCTCTGACAGAGCTGTGAAAGACTGCTACCCCCAAGTGGTTAAAAACTATTGCTTTGTTTCCATCCACATGCCCATTTACACACATAAACACTTACGCCTGAAGCTATTTGTGACATTAAAAATTAATCTAAATTATGCTTTTTTATAGCACAATGACTATGGGATAGCTTTAACGAAGTCTGTATATTCAGTGAGTAAAGAAACAGCCCAGTTCTACTTGATTTAATTTAAAAATGACTGGCAATTATATAAAACATATGGAAATAGTGTAATTAAAGTTTTCTTGGTTAAAGGGGTAAGCAACACCTTTGTCAGGCTGTAATAAAACTTTGAGTCATACTCTATTATTACTTCCACAGCTTTTGGGCTTTCACTCCTGTTTATTTGTTTGGAACATAAAAACTAAAAACAGATTTCCATTAAATTTCATGCTGGACAGAAAGACCCTGTACCAAAGAAGAACTGATTAGATTTTCTTAGAGACTTTTTTCACTGTAATGGGGATAGAAACCTTATATCAAATACTTATATCTGCAGGGACAAGGACAGGTCTGGGTACAGAATATCAATACCTTTTGAGTGCCAGCTGAAATATGTTCATACGTTCATACTTAATGCTTGTTGATATTCTTATGAGTTGCATCAGAAATTTTTACTTCATTTAGACTGTATTATAGCTCTTGCATAGAGAAGTCGGCATATAATACTTAAGGTACCAAAAAGGTGGTACTCACACCATAACTTCAAATGCTCAGTTCCAGTTAAGACATTGAATAAAAGTTGGATATTTGTTGGTGTGTTTGAATATATAGCCCCACCCACAGAGGAGTTTGGGTGTCATCTGGAAGCCATAATAACAAATTTATGTCAAGTGGAAGATGGACAAAAACTGTTTGAAAGACACCAATGTGGTACATAAATTCAAAATGCAGAGACACACATGTGCACACATAACCATGCATAAAGGAAAACACACAGCACAGACTGCACGCTGTATTTTAACAGTGTCAGCTACCAGCTTAATACTGTCATGAAGAAGGTGAAAGGTGATGTTGACCAGATAAACTCAAACACAAACCACATTTAAGTGTACATGAGAAAGCACACATTTTAGAGGTCTAACCGAAATCTAAGTCAACAAACCAATGTCAGCCCCACTTAGGGTGTCAAAAGACACCCTTAGCATCATCCACTCCATGGTTAAGGCCAAGCCACTCGGTTGACGATAAAATAGTGGCAGAGTTTTATGGTATTGGCAGGTAGAATAGCTCAAACCTCAGCGCCTAAGGCTCAAGAGGTTTCTCTCAAGGCCTCAGTCGTAAGCAAGTGTTTCATTAACAGTGGATTTATCCCCAGTGAGAGGGACAGCACACCTCTCTCCACTCTCCAGCAAAAGTCATGGAAATACCGAGTAGGAAAGACACATTCATAATGGCACTATTCCCCTGCCAGAAGGCAGTGCAGAGACTATTCTGAGCTCTGTGTGTTGGTATGTGTGTGCGTGAGTGCACCAGAAATCCTTCCTAAGATCCCTAATGAGCCTCCAGGAGTGGAATGGCGGCCTGCTCACAGACCGCTCAAACAGCAGTGGATCAGTCTGTTCCCACACACTATAAATCACACACACCTCAGGTGGGGACTGGGGAGCAGGAGGCCTGCAGGGGCCAGTTCACTGCAACCTCTGCTATTCTTCTGGGGCCACCAGCAGTCAAGGACCAGGACGAAGGCGCCTTAAGTAGAGATGGGAACCCCTCTAATCAAACTACACAGGTGGTCCACCTTGGTGGCCGACTATTAGAGACCTTCTGAGAAACGAAAAAGGCTTTTATTCACCATCTCCAATTCCAGTGGCAAACAATCACTTCCTATAAGCCCCAGGGATTGCTGACATACATGGTATGTACTCTGACTATACTTCACTGAAGTACAGTCAGCTTTTTCGATCTTACAAGGTTTCCATTTTCAGAAAATTTAATTTTCTGTTAATTGCAGCTCTCAACAAGCAGAGTTCTCTCTTGGCAAAATAGAGGAAATAATCAGAATAAAATGTAAAAAAGCTGCTGCTTTGTTGCAGATCTCAAAAAATCTGTTGAAGTAATTAAAAACAGTTAGTGAAACTACACCCAGTCTTACAAATGCATGAAGTTTCCATCAAGAGTTTTGCATTAGATTTTTTAAATGTGTTTCTTAACGTTAAGGTCTTTGCAATGAAGCTGCTTATATGAAGTACTGACTAAGCTAGTTAAGCTAGTTGGTTAGCGTCCATGTGTGAATGCATGTGAATGGGAGCATATACTGAATGAGTCAGTGGCTGCAGTGTCTCAGCACAGAAAACATGATGCAATAACATGTTCTCATTAGGGTCCCTATGACGGCCTTAAACAGGAAACCAAGGGACGATCACACAACAAACCTTCCTAAGGCAACAGGGGAAGTGACGCCTGCTGCCCCCTCATAACGCCCTCCACGACCCTCTCTCTCTGTCACACACACACACCAGACACACAGCTCCCTCTCTCATTTCCACCAGCGTCTGGCTCACCCATCCACCCTCATGGCCAAATGCACTGTGGGGTAGAGCAGAGTGGTGAGCATTATGGTGACATGTTTATGGTGGCTCTGAGCAGCAGGGGACATTACCAGGAGTGGTGGCACAGGTAATTTATTACGATGTGACCTCTAAGGAGGAAATGAAACGGAGTCAAGCTCCATGTGTAAGCTGCCTTTGCAGGTTACTGAAAAAACATGGGGCGGTTAAAATGATCTATTGTAAATACGTACGACTTGAAAATATACACATGCACTAATTCATACACACATCCACAAAGACACATTTATAAAATGCAGAGATAAACACAAGAGGACACATACAAAAATACACTCATTCATTGCTGCCCATTGCATATGCATTAGGGTTGCAACTAACAATCATATTAATTTTTGATTAATCGTTTTATGTACAAAATGTCCAGAGTTGTGAGTTTTGTCAGATCCCAAAATGACTTCAAATTGCTTGTTTTGTCTGAACAACAGTCAAAGATATTCAGTTTACAATGATGTAAAAGATGTATGTATGCAGAAAGTATGTGAATGTGAATGTTTGGCATTTTTGCATAAAAAATGACTGACATGATTAACTGATTATTAAAATAGTTGCTGATTCATCTACTAATTTCAGCCAAATATGCATTTTCAACATAAATACCAGTGCTTTTAGACAGTTAGCCGGTATTTATCATCTTTAAATCTGACTGTTTTCTAACATAGTTTTTTGGAAGGCTGGAAAAACCTAGCGACACCAACTTGGCTTAAATCCATTATTTAAACTGGGTGGAATATCAGCTGTTGGGATCACACTTATTTACATGGCTATGGCCTATGACTTTTAAATGAAGAATTCATTTGAAAAACTACATAAAAATAGAAACATGAAAAATAACCAATAAATGAAAAACGTTAGGTTTAATTGAACTTTTACAGACTAATATATGTAGCTGTAGTAAAGGAGAACCCCTTCAATCAGCAGCATTTGACATGGGACAATAGCATAAGCATTGAACAAGGAAAGTAACACATTTCAGCAACAAATATCCCATTTGTTCTGCATCAGACTACACACTCATGTTGTTTCATGTCAAAACAGGCTGTACATTATCTCCTATACGAAATGTTTTATCGAGTACACCAGCTCCTCATGTTCCAGTCGTCGCACAGGAACAGGAGCACTGGTGTCAGGGAATGGGGAAATGTAATGAGGTCCACCAGGTGCACAGATCAGGAAACTAGTTACTGCTTCCCAAATTTATTACTTCCACACAGATCTTGGGGGTGCATACCAAAATCTTCTAAATGAGCGTCTAGTGAGGATTGGCAACAAACAGATCCATTGTTACCAAGCCTGGACACTTCAGGCCATCAGTGTGCCTGGCCACAGCGGTATACCTACAGTATACTCACAGGTCTAAATAACATAGCTGCTGTTTGCTTCTAGACTACAGTGGCCTGGTCACTCGGTGACAAAGTAAACATTTCAGTAGCTCAGAGTGTGCAGTTGCTGGTGTCTTATTTGGCTCATTAGCTTCTGTTCTCTTAAAGTTAGCTGAACTTGCTGACAAAGGTCTAAGTGGACCACCCAACACTCATATTACTTCAATCTGCTGTCATAGTGGGGGAAACAAAAGCTGATAAATTATGAGTTTTAAATAATAAATTATGTTGACTGGAAACTATTCTGGATTTGAATTTTATTCTAAATTCAATTTTTCAAAGTTCCAATCCACACTCTCAGGAAAAATATAACTCTTCCAACACCTTGATGTCTCTGTAAATATGTATTTTATATTGAAATCTTATCACAGATCTTGGGACAATTTACACTGTACTGTGTACTGTGTACTGTGTGACAGACTACAGTATACTTGTGTATGAGAAGTATCCTTTACATCATCAGTTATTTCTCTCAATAACTGACTAATTCTCATTTCATTTTCAGTGTTTTCATTTATTAACACAAGGTCCTTTCGGCTGGTAACTAGTAAGCTGTGTTAATATCAAGAAAGTGAGTTTTCGTTTGTAGTATCCACTGTTATCTCTTATTGTACAGGCCAGCTCCCTGAACCCACAGCAGAGCAGCGCCACCCCTTGTTCAGAGACCTGACAAGCAGGAAGACTGGGGAAAAACAGGGACAAGAATGTGTGCTTGTTTTCCAGGCGCCTAATTATAAAGGAGAATGTGCTTTAAGCAGCAGGCCACCAGATGAGGAGGAAGACAGGCCAAATCAAGCACTCTCTCTGTAATTATGCTTCACAGGCGCTTGGCACAACGTGCAAGATTTCGCACTCCTCAGAGTGGGCACAGGCCAATGGACAAAGGAGGGGGGCAGCAAAGTTTTTCCACCCTGGGCCAACTAATTGCCTCATTATTCCCCAATAAGTCATTTGGAAGCATTTTTTTCTAAGGCTAACACCTCGGACACATGCACAGCACACAATCAGAGGGCAGAGGATATTAAAGCCAGTCAAGCAACAAACAAGAACAACTGAGACAGCTGGGCCTTGTCAGCTTCAATAATAAGAGTCTGAAATATTAGATTGGGAAACAGATGTAGGACCTCAAAGGCTGTCAAACTGTGAGGAGGGGTACTTTCCTTCTAGACCAGAGTTAGTTCAAAGACATAAATGCTTTAGGACTTAGCAAAAATGTGCAAAATATATTATATAATGCTTAATGTTTATAATGTTTCTGACTGACTTCATTAAATACACTGATATAGTAATATAGTATGGAGGACCAAAACAGACAATAAATAAATAAAGTGATACAGAAGTTTCTATATATACCAATTTGCTGTTTTGATTATTTATGTACTTAATAATAAAGTGAATAGCAGTAACACATTACAGTAATAAATAGACAATAACTTGGAAATTAAATAAAAATCCCTGGATGAAGCTCTGATATAAACTCAACAACATTATTTTTTACATATCACTGTGTAAATAAAAATAACTTTTCAACATATGCAGAGGTGACTAAGACCGCTTTTAAGCTCATAAATTCATTCAAATGTTCTCTTTTCTTAACACTAGGAATACGTTCCTTTTAATGTCACTTAAAGAGTTTAGTTGTGCTCTGATTAAATCAGCACTGACTGGAATTGACCATCAATTGCCACACAAATGACTCAAACAGAAGTCTTAAAGTTTTCCAGTCAGAAAAATGAGGCAAATAAATGTTTCCATAGTGTCATCCATAATGACTCCTAATCCCTACATACAGGTAGTTCTTGTTATTGTGTTGCCCCACATCAACTAGAGGTGGCGCTGTTGATTGTGGTGGGCATGCAGTCAGGGAGGCATCATCTTTGAGCTGCTAGTATTTAGTGAGCGCTGATGGCAGTGTTTAGCATGCGACAGGTTGGTGTAGACTACTGTAGACCAATAGTCATATGGGACTGGAAATGGTTTAAATACAATAAAATATAAATATAATAAAATGTTATCACTTTTTTGACCATGTCACACTTGTTATAGTGCTAGTCATAAAGGAAGGTCAGAGTCCAAATCTAGACATCATCATAGTAAGCAAAACAGTCTCTGCTCCAAAAGTGTCCACCATCATTGACTGGACAGACTAATAAAATAAAGCCTTAACAAGCTACTATTTTCTTTCACGAACCAATACAGTACCTGATATTTCCCCCCCCCCCAATGCTGACATACACCAAATATGGTAAAGAGTAATATGGGATCTCTATATTAGATAGTAAATGATAACGTAATCACAGCGTTATAAAGTAATAAAGTTTGTCATACTTATGATATACAAATCTGCAATAATGAGAAGCATATTTAATAATAAAAATATTTTTTTTCTGTAAATTTTTTAAGTAGAAGTAATATCAGTCCAATACTAAGACTTATTCTAAAATGTATTATAGGCATATACATGTAGATACATGTGGGTAGATTGTGCATATCTTGTAACTACCCTGACAGACCCAAAAAATGAATGCATGCATCAAAGATAGGCCATCGAGGTAAAAAAAATGAAATAGACTAGCGTAAACTCAATCATTAGAGTCGCATGATCATGTTAATCAATGTTTGATCCAGGTGAAAGCTTAACGCTCTTTAACGTGGTAAATAAAACATGTACGAAAGTGACTAGGATTAAGGAAGCAGTAGTAGCCTGCTTCATTAATACTACTAATGAAATCTGTTGTCGTGCTGATGAAATAACCCGATCACTAGTCAGTGTATCATCATTGGCTCGTGCAGGCTGCAACTTAACTCGCGACGCTTCCAGCACAGCTCTGCGCGCGGGCCTTGCGCTGCAATAATGTTGCACGAGCGACCCAGCGGAGCGTACAGAAACGGTTTACCTGTCGGTGTTTCAGCGCGGCTCTGCTGGTGTTGCAGCTGTCCAAACAGTGATACAACGTTGATACAGAAACGCAGGCAGTGAACAGGAACTGTAATAACTACATAGAAACATCAACAGCCACCACACCTAGCAACAGGGTTGTCAGGACGCAGGAAGTAACTTGCTAGCTCGCTAACTTAGCCACTTCTGCTAACCACGAACCCCGGCCATTGCAGGCTGAGACGCTCATTACTTATCAGCTCTCACCGATGTGGTTGTCCTCGATGTGCACGATTAGCTCGGCCAGAGAGTCGAAGTGAAGTCCGCAGCCCCCGAACCTGCAAGCGTTGGAAAAGAAAGAAGCAGCGGCGATGCCTGTCATGGTCGCTGCTGCATTGGAAATGAGGGCAGGCAGCAGCAGCAGCAGCAGCGGCGGCGAGCAGGCAGCGAGCAGCGGGGGAACAGCAGGCGGACAGCGGTGCGAACAGCTGGAGCGGCAGGGGCGGTGCGGTGACTTCTCTGAGCTGCGTCAAACCAGCAGGAGGGAGAGACAACCACACCGGAAGTAATGCTTAGTAAGGTTTGGCTTTCATTAGAAAAGCTTAAACAGTAAGCAAAGAAATTGCACATAAAAAGGCAGATTTGATCTAATAATTGTGAATTATTAGATTTATACATAGATTTATCTTAAATTTGCCATTATAGTTATTTCCATTTCCACTGACTTCTCCATGTATTAATCCCCAAATCATTTTAACAAATAAATTAAGTCAAAAAAAAAAAAACGAAATTGAAAAACACTAAACATGAATACCTTATGAGACACTGTTAAATTATTTTTTAAGGCTATTATGGCACCACCCTAAAATCCCAATTTATAATGATAAAGGACTGAGTGAAGTAGGCATACCAGTGCACAACTAGCGAAACTGTAACCATACTAAGTGCCTTTGGTTTGTATAACTTTGGTATGATTCTTTCAGTTATCACAATAATAATCAATTAATTTTCAGTTGGATCTAATCAACGTATTGGTTAAAATAGCACATTAATCAATCAGAAAAACTAGCATCAGCCTGAAGTAGTTATTTTTCGGTTTTATTTGTAAAAATTTTAAGGGAAGTTGAGTTTTTTGTGATTTAGTCTAACTTGACACATGTAGTTTGTCTACAGTTGGCAGGATGGGGGAGAAGGACTATCATTAACTAATTCCTCTGGCTTTCACTGTTTAATTTGCCTCCCATGTCTTACCTTCTGGTGAGTGTACTTTAACATAACGTGTGCTTTGTTTTAATTTGAATCCTATCTAAACCAGGAAATGTGCCCACCTTTATCCACATCAAAATGATCTAATAATTATTTATTGAATACATATATATTCATAAACATATATGTAGTCTATACATATATATCAATTTGTGAAACGTGTTGTATGGATCCCACACTGGATCAAAAGCATCTTGTGGCCACAGGGTGGCAGTGTTGGTCAGCAGATATATATAAGTCATGTTCTTTGTGTTCAGTAATGTGGGGGTCTGGTACAACTATCCCAAACTTTACCAAGACTGTTGTCGCAGACACAATACTATTAAGTACTCAAAGGAAGCAGTGTCAAATATATTTGAAATATACAACATGTCAAGCCTCTTTCTTATGTTATTTCTACATGGGTTTAGTATCAAGATCAGATCAGATTAAGATCATCATGTGCTGCCAGGTAATTTTAGTCATTCTGTTGTTTCAGATAGAAACAGTCTAGAAGAGAACATATGTTAACATTTTGATGCATTGGATGCTCTCACTAATAAAAAGTGGACAATTTTCTATAGGTACAGTTATGTGTAGAATACATTTTCAATTTTCAGGGTGTCAGTGTGTGAGTGAGGTTTTACTCAAAGTACTTGTCAGAGCAAAAGATATGAAAGATTTTGTGTGTCCTTATATACAAAATGTGACTTTGTTTTTTCACCTGTTTTCAGTGGAAGACATGGAGTGATGCCATCACTTGCAAGACAAAACCGGATGTCTGCACATTGTACAAGTAGGAATACATTTCACCAGTATGTAGGAAGTGAGCATTAATCTTGACAAAATTACAGTAATATGATTTATTAACTTTTCTCCAGTTGCTTTCTTTTTTGCATTCACTGGCACAGCAGTAGCTGTGAGTTTGTGCCTGGTGATGGTGTAATGGGTCATCACTGGGCCCAGCCCATTTCCAGATCAAGCTCTGCAGTGATGGTAAAACTATTTTTCCAGTTATGCTCGAAAACACAGTGGGATATTACTTTGAAAGCATTACATCACATACAACTGCTTGTATGAGGAAGCTGATGGCTTTTGTTTAAAATACTGGCTTTGCCTACCCTCAGTTATTTATTGATGGTTGTGCTTGATGAGCATAGCTGCAACTAATCATTACTGTTCAATTTGTTACAGCCCATAAACGTAGATGAGGTAATAGATATATTTGTGATTTTCTGCAGTAGAGATTTACTGAATATGTTGTTTAACCTCAATGTGGAAACATGCAGGGAAAGTCACATTTCACAGCTGTGACTAAGTGACCAAACCCTCTTTCCCTCTGTGAACCATCAAACAAGTTTGAGCTAACCAACACAATAATTTGCTCGCCTTTTAGATAGTTACATGTGCTCCCACGTACTACAGTAAAGAGAGGCACGTGACCGCTTCTGACTTCTACAGTTTCACACCAGCAGACTTATTCCAACCTATTGAATCAAAATATCATGAAACGTTTTGCAAGTCCTGTCAATTACTAAACAAGGAATAAAACAATGGCAATGCCCCTCAACATATTTATCGCAAATATTGTTCATACACTTTTGTAATATAAATCATAAACATAAAATATTAAAAAATGAAAGGTATAAAGTCATTGTTATCACTACCATTTATATGACACCCAGCCAGGTAATGTTTATAAATAGTTTTACAAATGTGCTTAATAATATGGTGTAGCACATACAGAAGCCTGATTCAGATGTCAAAAGAGTGATGTACTTACCCACGTATGCTGAGCACAGAGGTATCATACTATATCTCACACTGTTATAAATCTAAAGAGCCATCACACAGACGGCACCATTCACCAGCCACCTAATATAAATGTTAAAGAGTTGAGGGTTTGGGTGCGGGAATGTCACTGGGGTTATCTACTGGGAACCTCCCAGCACATATGTTTTGCTGAAATAGGCTCTCAGTCCCGTCATATCACACAACAGTGGACCCAAGTCTCCCCTGTCTCCACTAGTGATGTTTGAACCTTTATTTTCAAAAAGCTTTGGAGACACAAAAATGTATAAGTTGAAGGAATTACTACAATAAACACCATATCAGCTTTCACACTATCAAAGTTTTCAATGGTGAAGATGGTATGCTTTTGTCAACTGAAAAGGTTCTGTTGGAAATCTAGAGGAACTGAACATAGAAAAATTAAAATGGACCATTAAAATGATACTTAGCCAGTATTCTCAGGTAAAACAAACTTGATGGTCAGACACTGTGAATGATCTCCTCTATGGACTAAAATGCAGATAATAGACACAGTTCTTCTAGCATTCAATGTAAATTCTCTTTTAAGAAACTTTGCTCAGTGTCTACTCTAGCTGGTATGCAACTTTACACTTTGGATAAGTAAAGATAGCTGTTACAAGTGTACAGTCAGATGAAACCGCCACCCTATTTGTATTGCTGAGGTGTTGTGCTGTGAAATGCCATGCAGTGATACTGAGATCTCAGCATTTCTATCCCTGCAGGCCCAATTATCTGTGCGCAAGGTATAGAGAGCAGGAAACAGTGTTTTACAGTAACAGTTCTCCATCTTTGATTGTTGTACAAAGTAGAATATTTCTGAAGGTGTTTTATATTGTGTTTACAGATTGACAACCTGGATGACACATTTGTTATTTAGACTCCTTTGCCTTTTGCACCTGCTGCAACAAAGCATCTACAGAGGTGCTAATGTTCCCAAGGTGATCTTACTCAAAAGCATTGCACAAAGGCATAATAATAAAAGGTTTAGTATAATATAGATCAAATCTGCTTTAGTGTGGGTCACTGACCCAAACTGTATCGGCTCTTTCCAACCTTAATAGTCTGCTCCTCTGGGAGCATAATGTTTGGATTGGTTGGGAAATATATTGGCAATAAAGAGACAAAAGGATGTCATAAACGTTGATTAAAGCTCTGGTTAAAGGACAGAGGCGGAGAAGCTCTGAGTTATGAGGGCTTTTCAGACTGCGTTATTGTTTCAGTGACAGAGCTCTTAGTGCGTCTAGTGGAGTGGTCGCAGGCGAGTGGTAAACATTTCTTAATGTGTGAAGAGTCATTAATCCCTGGAGCTGAGGATGGCTTCACTACAAGTGTCTGTGGCCCAAGAAATCACAGCCAGTTGGCACCAGCAGGTCACACAGAGCTCCAACATAAATGCTTTGTACTCAAAAGCTGTTTAAATCTCTTCTAATGTGCTTTAGCTAAGACACTCATTTCAGATAAGGCAGTGTGGAACAACTATGTGTTTTGCATGTTCAGTTCATTTGCAAGTAAAGTTGTTGATGGTGTATAAGGTGTGCTGGGTTATGACCCATTTGTGAAAAGATGTTATATATAAGAAAAAGGTATAAATACATGTGATTTGATAAGCAGATGTGATAAATGAGCTGTTCAGGCTCTGACAGTGAAGTCCAAAAGTAATACATGGCTTTGATGCTAAATATAAAAACTGTCATGAAGGCTGGATTACCAACTGGGAGAAGCAGAAAACTGCTCTGAACAACATAATATAAAGGGCCCCAAGAGCTCCAGGCTTACTGTTTTGTGCTACTTGAACTGAAACAATTTATTAAATGATAGGTGGTTGCTGGTATATTTTCTAATCTTGAGGCCTTGCCTCGAGAGGGTCCTTGTGTCCAAATCTGGCTGTAAGGCTGTCATTAATTCAGCTTTGTGCTTATAGGTTGCATAATTCGTTTTGGTTTGATCAAATTAACACACAGCAAATGAGATACGCAGAGGTTAGGGGTAATAGGGAGTTAAAAAAGGCCCAGCAGCTTATTTTGCCATGATTATAACTACATGACAGACAGCCACCTGCCACCTGTGGACTCATAGGTTCATATCATCATGGCCTAATGCTGCGTTAACTCCCTTCCACTATGAGCAACTTGGAGTGCAACTGAAAGGCTTACTTACCTCCTTCCAGCAAATGTTGTCTACTTTTATCTCTGTTGCTAATTAATCCAACAGGCATTTTTTTTCACATGGGACAGTAAGAAAAGCACAGGTGTAAGTAATAAAATGAATGATGGCTGAATTCCATTTAACTGCTACAGTTTCAGGGTCTTAGTGCTGTGCATGCTGGCTTGTTGTTACACTGTCATGGACACTTTAATAGAGCAGAGCCATGATTAACATTATTAGTAACAGCTGTGTTTTTCCTACTATGGGAAAACAAAATGTCTGCTGTAAAAAAATTACTAGGTCTATTTCAAATGTAAGTTTTCTGTTTTGGTCAAGGTGGACCAATTTATTGTTTGATAGAAAATAAGAAAAACTGTGACTTTATTATTAGTAGCAGTCAAATTGGCTATTGTACTATTCCCACTATGCTACTTGGAAGTTTGCTACAGTATATTAAGTCCTAAGTGTGAAGTGATGAAGTGTGTGATTGAATCCTCTCACTTCACACACAGTTAAGTGATGTCACTTATGAGACACCTCAGAAGAAGACACAGAGCGCTTATATTTGCATTTCTAATGGGTCAGCTTTGATGCAGCTTTGCACCACACCCACTTCCAGGTCCAGCACTGTCCGTCCATGCCTGCCTCTCTCTGGGTGTGCATGTGCAAACTCCGCCCTGCTCGCGCCGCCTCCAAGCGGACCGCAATGATATAGAAGTTCAGGAATCCCACGTGACGTCACCCAGGGGTGACGTTATGCTTCTCTAAATAGATCGTATTGTAATCTTTTCTCAGTCCAACGTGGTTTCTTCTCAGAGACTGCTTCACATTTTCTACACTTGTTTGGTAAGTTGAAAACCTTAGACCATCATGCAGAGCACCGTGCATGCGCCTCTGCAGGTTTGTTGTGTTTTTTAAAAGCGCTCCTTGTTACTTTTTCTCCTCCTTTTTTTCGTGCAACAGCTTGTTTTGTTGTTCGCCTCAGCAGTCCCGGTCAAGATGTGTCTTTTTTTCTTCTTGTTCTCAAGTCATTTGTGGCTGCAACTGAAAGAGATAAAGTATCATGTTAGTTTTGATATAGTGAGTGCATTGTCATGTCTCTTCGGTGTCCTTGCTTTGGCCAATCTGTTGACTGTTGTTGAAGTTGAACGCGGAGTCAAGTGCCGCCGCCGCCGCTGCCGCTGCTGCTGCTGCTGCTCGGTCTGTCAGGCAGCAGCGGAGACAAGTCTGCAGGAATTCACCTCAAGTCCAGCTGAAACCACAGAGAGGGTTACTGTACAGGATGGATTTTTATTGCACTTCACACCAGTTTGGCATGTCATCCAGGGTTTATATTAGCTGTAAAGCACTAAACGCTGGATCCCTGCATCATTGTCATGCCTGTCCCATCTCGGGATACGCAGAGCCGGCGTTTGTCCCGGACTCTGTGCGTGCTGCGGTTCACCAGTGGTCGTCTGGAAAATGATAGCTCGGTGGTTTTTGCTGTCATGCCAGTTAATAATAAAGAGAGTGATGCTCTCGTTCCCATGAAATTTATGTTCCTTTTTCTCTTGAACAGCACCGGGACTAACATTACGTCATTCTGCAGGCCAGTCGATATTTGATTAACCGCTGAGATGTTGAGGGTTACTTTCAGGAAGGTTGTGCTGACGAGGCGCGCTTTGTGGCTCGAAAAGAAGAAAGATGTTTTAATCATTTGATTACTCTCCGCTGTCATTATGTTTATGTGACAACACTATCAATAACCACTTGCTCCTCGTGCACGCTGCTTTAAATTACTGTGTAGGCTTACAGTTTTATTGTGTCCATTTAATTGGCAGTGTTAATAACACCTAATAAGGTATTTAACTTTGATGATGATGATATTAGTAATTTTGATAATTTAATACAGACTGAGATGGACTTTTATTGAAAAGAAATAGAATGTTATTATAGTACATCAGTAGAATAAAGCAAAATTTTATGGAAACAACAGTTTTCCGCTCTTTGTTGCAAAACAAATGTTTTCAATTATCTTTTGAGACTGAAAACGAGTTATAAATTCCTTTAGAAATAATCAACTAATAATGATAAACTAATTGTGTCAAAATCTAGCTTTTAGTAATATTCTACTGAAGTGAATTAGTCAAGTCAAGGAAAATAAATAATGCACAACATCAAAATAGGAATGATTACATGAATAAATAAAACAAAATAGCAAAGACTGTAAAGTCACTGACTCTAAGCTGACTCTAACTTGTGTTATTTAGTAACCTTGAAGCAGATTTAATTCTAACCATATTTTGCACAATGTTATATTTGCAGTCCAGCAGCTCACTGCTGCAATGAAATGTGACCTACAATGAGTTTATTTGTTGATGGTTGTTGCATGTGCTCAAGGTGAAACTTTCCTCTGGTAATGATTGTATCAATGAGGGAGTCAAATGACAAAAATCATAACACCAATCACACAGACTGATCAACTGTTTGGCCACAGACTTCTCATTTCACCATAAAAAAATTCTGCATGAATTTTATTGATTTGTACATTGTGCTGGGACTTTTTTTGTCTTTTTGAACAATGGTACTTACTTACACGAACTTTTTGTGCGTAAGAATAATGTCAGTGGTGTTAGTCCCATGGCCCTCTGGGGGGGTGCTTTTGTATTTGTTATGAGTTTACATGTGGTGGAAGGGCCAGTAATTGATAGTTATTGAGGTTTACATCACAGCAGTCTTTTTGTCACGCATTCAGTTCAAGAGCAGAAGTTCAGGGCAGACATTGTCTAAGAGGGCCATGTTCCCTGCCTCAGGGATCGCCATGATCCTGCCTTGAACTTGTGCTGTCAAAGGCCCCGGCTATGGGGAGCTGGAGATTAGAATTTCTGCGCATGTTTGTGCTTGCTTTAACCCAATATGCCTTTGCACCCCAACCCCTCTTTTCCTCACCATATTGTTTAAATTCTAATAGGCGTTCTACCTGGAGAATTCCTCCCCAGCTCCTCTTGAAATTGAACGCCGGACCCTAATCCTTCCCTTCGCTCACATCCGGATATAGTTAATATAAAGTGCAACCAAATTTCCTCTGCTAACCTAAAACATCTATATCAAATGAGAGCCAAGTGCCCCTTCCTAGGAAAGGACGTTGAGTACTGATCATTTGAAGTGTGAAAGCTATTGGATAATTCACAGAGGCATTCACAGAATTAATGGTTAAAAAGTTTTATGTGTCATGTGGTTTGAATTTCCTGATAAATATGATGAAATGATTAAGTCCCGTTTTAGAAACAGGAACAGGAAGGTAAAAGTTGAATTTCTGCATCTGTTTTAAAAATCTATTTCTCATATTTTTTCATTAGTGCTTTCTAGCGATATCAGTTTTTCGGATCTATTGTAAAGTTTCAAATTTTAATGAAGTAATTCATAGTTGCACAGGTGTTCAGTGTTCAGAAAGCCTGAAAACAAATGTGGCAGCAATTATTGTATAAACAGCCGAAGGTTCAATGTAACTGCATTTGAGATAAAAATGTGGCCTAAAATGTTGATTCAAGACACCAATAACTGGCAGCATGTCTACAGGCTTTTTGAAGCACTACCCCTAATACTTGCCATCATCCTGGGTCTAGTTTGGGTTGAAGATTAGGATCAGCTGTGTTAGTCATGTTTGTTGTGTCAAAAGAGACCAGGTGAGTGTTTGGGGCCCAGCTGAAGAGACGGAGTGAACTGGTGACAGAAAGAGAGAGCAGGGCTCATTGCTTTCTGACAGAGAGACCCTGTCCAGACCCTGTTCTGCAGGCTCGGTCATGAAGTACAGCTTGTTAGGAAAACAGCACTGCTTAGCATAACACAACATTGACTGTTTTGACTGTGCTTGAGGAAATAGTCTGTACCCATGAAAAAGACACACATGTACATACATAGTGTATGAAGGTATTCATGCTCGACATGTGACATGTGGCACTGACTTGAGTTTCAGATGCGTTGCAGTTCTTGTGACTTGATGATGGTGGCAGGTAAAGGACTAATTAAGATTGTGCTATTTGTGTGTAATTAATGCATACTCAGTGCTGTAAATGCTGCAGAGGTTTCAGTCATCACCAAGAGTAGACATGAACAACAAACCACACATTTAATGCTAATGATTACATTTATTGTCTCTCAGCAGACAGTGCCAGCCTGGAACATTTTTTAAAGCAGCTACAACAGAAAAAATGTCATTGCGTCGTTAACTGTACACTTTATCTGTTAGCGTTTTTGTTTCTCTGCACCTCCCCGGCACTATTCAAATAGATTATACAGGCTTAATTCACTTACTGAAGTACAAAACGAGTGTCCATAACTCTAGTTTATTCACATGCTCTTCGGTTCAAACCTCACTAGGGCCAACTTTGAGCCTCCTGTATGAAGTTTGAATGTTTATTATCGGTTTGCATGTCCTGTTCCAAAAGATCTGCATGTGAAGTGTTGATCACCATGATCACAGCACTGACTCGAAGATGAAGATGGTCCCTGTGCCATGCTGTGTGCTGTGCTCCAAGGAGGGGATTAATAAGACTACCATAACACTTCCCATATTCACTTAACAACTGCTAAATAAAACATCTGTCAGAAGGTGCTGAGCATCTATAGTACTGGCATGTGGTGACCGGTCAGAGGTTGTTTTTTCGCGTTTGTCAGTTATGAGGATAGTTTACACGACATTGTACTGGACAATGATTAGATGTCCAAATACAAGATGCTCAGTGGAACAAAAGCAGTCATCAAGTGTGATGTTAGATGTAAGGCCAACGGCTTAAGTCCAGAGAACACTCAAATAATACTTTTTTTCTATAGCTTACTTTGCTGAGTAGGCTGTAATCAGTTTTTCTAAAAAAAAAAAAACCTTTTCTGATTTAATCAAATAAGGTCAACTTTGTTTGATGTTGTCTTAACACAAACATCCTAACCAGAAATTCTAAAGTAAAAAGCAGTATGCAATTATTAAAATAACAATTTTATTCAGAAAATCACTGTTTAAAGAATAAATAACCTATGAATCTGACCGAGCTTTCAATGCAAGCTTTTGGTACTTGACAGCTTTAATATTCTTTACAGACACAATGCAGTCCGTATTCAAAATGTACTGCGTCGATAACAGCTACACATGCTGCCGAGGCAGGACCTCAAGTGTGCAGCATCCCACATAAAGAGTCCAAGTGACTTTTTCTGATAAAAATTGTGTAAATTTATTTCTACTTTTTCTGCCTAGTGCTAGTGCTTTACTTACTGTAGGCAGGGACAATTATCTTAGCTGTTTTAAAACTTGGTCGTTTAATATTTAAAAGATTTAAATGTGAGTGAGACACCACTTGTGCATCAAACGTAAGAATTGATTAAAGTGCACAAAAGAGCCTTTAAATGTCGTGCTCTTACTCTTGGGAAGCTGTTAAAATGCACCTGTTATTTCTGTTGTTTTTGTCTCTGAATTTGTCCCATGAATATAGTCAAGCTGTTTTTAATATATTTTAAAAATGATTTTGTGTTGTTGTGCATGATTATCTTCCTGTAAGTAAACAGGGGGACAGGATTATATTCACATCATTTCTAGGCCTTTAATTTTTATGTGTCTGTGCCTCAGTTTTATATTTTTTAAGCAGTGCGCAGGTATGAGGTATTCCTCTCTTCTGGGAAAGTTCGTCCTCTCTTTCACTTTGAATTAATAAAGCATCTAAAACAATAACTGAAACCACATTTAATATGATGCATGGCTATTACTAGGGAGTAGTTATTGTCGCCAGTCCGGCACCATATGTGTTAGACCAGATTCTGTCACTTTGTGGTGAGAATAAACATTAGAGGACAGCACCTTGAGACTATGGCTTCAATATGGTGTTGGTATTTGGTTGAAAATTTCAAACATGGTTTATTAAGTCATGGTTCTCACCCACATTTACTCTCTCGCTCTCTCTCTCTATATATATATGTATATATATAATCCACTGTTTTCCATGGTTTAACAAGCCAGAACATATTAGCCTTGATGTCATTTGAGGGCATCCTAGATTACTATAGTGTATTTTTCCTCTTGAATGCTGGCGGGGAAACACAAGTCATTCACTTCCTCTCCTTGCTTTCTTCTTTTCTTTTTTTTTTTGTAGTTTTATGAGAAGTTGGCCAGAGTGATGAACTCAGACCAGGAAAGGCCATTCGTGTGCAACGCTCCTGGCTGTTCTCAGGTGAGTGTGTCAAGACAAAACAACACACCAGAGTTTGCATTTATACATGTGTGTGTGCGTGTGAGGGAGCCTGTTTTACTAAGAGTGTGGTGTCCAACAGCTTTGTGGGGACCAAAATGTTGGACCCCACAAAGGGTGTGTGTGTGTGTGTGTGTGTGTGTGTGTACATCTGCCTGTAATATGAAGAGGTGTACAATTAGTAGGCCTGAGGTGTAGAAACAGAATAGCTTGGAACCGAGTGAAACACAAACTGCAAATAACACTATAGGTGTAAAAATACCTATAGAAATGCTCTTTGAAGTCAATACCAGCGCTGTTGCTTTTTTAGGATACAACTCTTTAAATAGAGAATAGTAAACATGTAGTTCAGTTTCAGAATTAGAACACTTATTTAACTCTGTACAAGCAATTCTTACAGTCCTACTTCTTAAAAACTTAACAGCGTTTCCCCACGGAGGACCATTTGATGATACATCGACACAAGCATGAGATGACCCTTAAGTTCCCTTCCATAAAGAACGACAACATGTTATCAGGTGAGTTACAGCCACATCAATACAGACACACACTACCTCAGCAGCTCAGCAGGTGTGTGCCTTGGTGACTCATGCTCAGACGCACTTGTCTATCATCACAAAACTTTATGGCATGTCTATACCAGTTGTTTACAGTAATGTAAATCATATGACACATCCTAGCTTGCAACTCAGTGCATACCATATACGCACAACAGGATGAAGAGATGTTGACATATTATTGAGGCACATTATGTTAAATGTCTTCCCTGTTTCTTTATGTGATTTGCATTTTCCCATCATTAGACGTGTTCATCTTACTATATGATGAACTACTATATGTTTTATGGATGGTGGGGTATCCAAGCCCCAGGTGACATGCTGATCTGTTCAAAGAAACATCAAATTTATAGACTGTGTACTGCGTATACAAGTGTCAACCTAAGGCCAATCCATAAGTATAGATCTCCATTCCTAGAAATGTCCCTGCCACACTAGACGACAGTGTGTGCTGCTTCAGCCACGTTGCAGAGATTGTGTCTTCTTTATTATTTACACTCTGTGGACAGCAGGATCGGATTTTCTAGGCCAGGTGTCCTTATTGCCTGTTGTCTGAGTTACAGCTCTGGCCGTTTTTCTTACTGAGACCTTGACCTCAAGAGAAAATAGTCAGTAGTTATACTGTAAGTTACAACTCAAGCACACATGGTAACATGGCCTAAACTAGTCACAATAATTGTCTGCTCTTTAGCCTTTAGTACTACAGCTGTTGCCTTAAAGTTAACCTCCCGCTCCATTTGTTAATATTTTCATTGACTCATAGGTATATTTTTTATTAATAGAACTTGAGTTACATTCTCACTCTCTCCAATGGAAAAGATGTATATTTAGAGTAACACTGTATTTTGGGTACAAAGTTTGAGTCAATCCCCAGTCTAGCCAGAATGGATAAACAGACCATGAAGTATGCTTTTAGCCTTTGAAACAAGCCTGATCCTAAAATCACCTTCAACTGTCTGAAATCTGATCTGTGTGCACCCCCCCACAATGTCAAGCTGAATACCGTGGCTTGACTGAGTTTAACAAATGAGACCCCCACTCGGTAGGTGGGATCTGTACTTCATCAGCTGAAATGGGGCTGTCAAGTTTAGTATCTCTCTCTCCCTAACAGTGCTGAAGTGATGTTTTCTTAAAATCACTGCAAATATGGAACAACAATGTCCATTTTTAAAACTTTAGTCTTGATGTGGATCCTCATTAACTTCCTTAAAGTATTTACTATGTTAACTCTGGTTTACAAGAACAAGTAATAAAACAAACAGCATTTTAACATGAAGCCGAATCAGTGAGGCTGGAAAAAAAAAAAAACTTAAGCATTAAGGAAAAGGGTAAGTGATTTTTCAAATTAAAGAGCTAACAATAACAATTATGCAATGAAACAAAAACAAAACTGCCATATCTGTGATATTAATACAAATAGATCTGGTTTTAATTTGTCCAACATATACTGTACTTCTTGCTGACATATGTAGTTTGTTTGACATATTGTTGTATTGTGTGTCCTGTTTGTTTGTTTAGTGTTATTCTGTCATTGTATACTTTATGTTTCATTGTGCCCCACCAAGGGGCTGCAGATGAAAATGCTTTAAGCTAACTGTGGTATAATACATCAAATGGTAACATGCACTGTCCTTTACAAATAAATGAAAATGATAAAAAGAAAATTAAGAAAAATGAAAAACAACCATTTTCTGCATGTTCCTATGCTCTGTACCTGTACTCTTTTGCTACAAACTGAAATAACAATAGTTGATTTAAAAGCTAAAACCTGAAAAACTTTTCCTTGATTTCCAGACCAGACACCCACGCCAACACGTTTCTTGAAGAACTGTGAGGAGGTGGGATTGTTCAGTGAACTGGACTGTTCCATTGAACAGGAGTTTTGCAAGGCCCAGGAAGAAGAAGACAGTAAACAGGTACTAAAGAGCACAGTATAAATCCTCAGGCTTAAAAAAAAACCTAGGTGAACCCAAAGCCAGAGCCTGACCACACGGGGTATGTCAGGCTATTGTGAACTGTTATCTGGTGCTATCATCAGTCATGTCACCAACAACAGCCCACAAAATATGAACTGATACACATTCTTTTAATAGATGCACAACACGTAGACGTCATGTAACCGCACTCTGCTCTGTTAAAGAGGTGATAATCACAGATATGTAGACACCCTCAATATTTCTGCCATGTTTTCTTCTTCTCATCCAAAATGTAGTCATGTGTTGCACATCCAGCCCTTGTTGTGCCCCAGATGCCATGCTCCCTGATCCCCATCAGTCCTGTTGACAGTGACAGACAGGGCTAGCAGGTGGAGATTTGTCACCCACCACAGTTAAAGAAAAAAAGAGATCAGCTTCTCCACCTGTAACTTCAAACAGCTCTCCAGCCATTTCTCAGGGAGGGAGTCCTGTTTCTTTCCAGACATAAAGACAGACCCTTGAGACAACTTTTGTGGAAGCAATAAAAGACCTGACCAGACATTCTCACATGTGAGCAGAGTTGCAGAGCTTTGACATTTGATAAAAGACGTGCTCATTTATGCACTATAGATCTGCCCTGAGGCACGACTACCTGAAAGGTACTCGTCAAATCACCACAAGAGAGACTGCTTATCTAATGTCTGGGAAGATGTGCAGTGCACGCTGAAGCTAAGCTGTCATTGGGTGGTTTGGCTCTGAAGCTCATCTGTGCTCAGGTCATGCCATGTCTAGCCTCCAGAGCCTGTGTGGTTTACGATGGGAGGCTCTGCTAACTCAGCAGGAGGCGAGTCAGAGCAAGACTCTGAGGGAGCGCAAAAAACACAATAGGCATAGATAAGGAGCAAAAACACTGAAACGTCAGGAAAACAGCATCGGCCAATGTAAATATAAAATAGTTACACGATCATGTACAGACATTCCTGTATGAGTGATTTAGTTATTTTGTAATGCATTTCTAAAATTTTGTGACTGTCTCTATTCTTTTTATGCTTCACATTTGACTCAATGCAAATTACTTCAGCTCTCTGTTTGTTTTACCTCAAGATGTGTGAGCTTTGTTGAGCTTTGGAATGTATATTCCATTATATGTAACAGAGGCAAAACTGACAACTGTCCTGCTGGGTAAATAACAATAACGAAGCCTGGTCTCCATTAGACTCATTGTTTCCCTAATTCAACTCAGAAAAAGCCTGTAGATGATAGTTTACATAGTTCCTCGTTACCAATTCAAGCTGGGTGTATGGAGCCCAAGGCCAAACAGTTGTAATGCTTGGGTTGTGCTGAAAATACAACTTGCTGGGGAAATTTTGACACTCTTGACAGATGTATACCTTCTTTCTTTTCTTTTGCTCTGCAGAACATCTCACTGCACGGCCAGGCAGGCCAAGGCCAGCACCAGCAGTCCCACTCACGGATGGGCAACCATGATACCAGCATAGTGATCCAGCAGGCCCTGCCCTCTCAGTCCAGCTCCGTCATCACTCAGGCTCCATCCACAAATAGACAGATAGGGTGAGTGGGCAACACAACCGGAAAATCTGGCAAAACATCAGCAAAATAAAATTAAGTAACAGTTACAAAAATGTAAATTATATTAGAGAAACAATAGTTTTTTGTATTATTAATTTAGTGTGGGTGAGTTTTCGAGTTTGTTTTTGTTACCATGGGGTAGAAGCAGTGTAAATATCTGCTGACAGACTGAAAATTATCTGAGAAGTGCAGTGATCGGAGTGTATCCTCTCACCTCAAGAGTGCCCCTGTTATAGCTACAGCCGTAGGCTCAGCCTGGTCCCTTTGTGTCGGTGCCGATTGTCATCGCTCCGTAGTCTCTGAGGTAATGTCAGTATTTTGTTACATTTTGAGCAATGTGTGTGGGACTGGCGATTCATGTTTTGCTGTTCATTCAGTATTGTCCCACAGCAGAGCATGCCAAAGAGGGTCCCAGAGGACAAGATGAGGTCATTGTTGAAGCCTCAGTTGTGACTGCTTTTACAACGGTTTAGCATTTCATGCTTTAAAATAGTTCCTTTCACTGTATGGGAATGTCAGCCATAACATTAGAGTTCTCTTTCTCTGATACCTTTGCATACAGGTGTGTAATAACAGCCAATATAGAAAATATATTAACAGCTTTTTAGGGTGCTGCTTTGTCATTTACCTGCAGTCTTTAGTGGTCAAGGAATAGTTCAGAGTTTAATGTGTTTTCAATCATAGTCATAATCAGACTGGGTGCTGATGATTCATATCTGGTCTCTGTATGTAGTGAGGTTGGGTGAGGCATTGATTTTATAGATCCTAAGAAGAATCATGAGCTATCAGTTCTTTGAGGTTGATGTCTTTCCTTCTACAACCCTTTGGTTTTTACATATGAATAACATAATCATTACACACAAACATTTAGACACACTTCTTTTCCTCACGATGACACTGCACAGACTTTATTCATATCCCTTATCCCTTCACCCCAACCACCTTCAAACTTGTGCCAGGGCTTTGTTACTGTAAACCAGGCCTGTGGCAGGCTAGTTAGACATTGAGATGGCTCAGTGTTATAGACCTGCGTTGTGTCGAGGTTGTCCTGTGTAGATTTACAGCTTGAGGAGTTAGTGAATATTGGATGGGAGGCCCATCACTAAGCCTGACTGACACCCCGTCAGGCTCTTTGTCGAGGACAGGGGTGGAATTTCATCCCCTTGGAGGAGCAGCAATCACTGCCAGTAACAGAGACTTTGCTGGGCCTGTTTCACCTGAGTTTACCTGGCATTAAAAACTCCTCACCTTGCTAAAACGTGGATTTCACGTCTTATATGATCACAAATCTTTCAATGCATTGTTTAGAGACTGGTAGTTTTACTGCTTGCTCACATAAAAACACATCACTTGAAAATCAGAGACGTATGGTGGTGGTTTTCAGCTGCAGAATGGCACAGAAGTCCCAGCTGCAGTTATCTGTCTCACATTATTTGAGGCAGTCCCTGAGCAGCAATTGCTGAAACTGCAGGGACGTCACTTGTTTACGAGGATGGTGGTGTCCTAACACATGAATAGAATGAGCAGATTCACACCAGAGAAAACTGATCTGGAAATGTTCACATCAGCAGGAAAATGAGTTGAGGAAACCCCTCCACTGAGAAGCAATGCTTCCACAGGAAGCCATTAGGGCCAACCAAAGGCTCCATGCACAGAGTTTCTCCACAGGAACTTCCTACATACAGAATAAGCTGGACACTTCATAGGCTAGCTGCACTCCAATGGTTCCATATGACGCCTGTCATAATTAGCCTTTTGTTCTGTTAAGCCACCTCAATTATAGTCTCCAATATGTTTTAACATCCCATATCTTGGTGAAGAAAAGAGAATCATTTAAAACTAAACTTTAATCCACACTACATAAATTCTTTACAGTGCAAATGTTTATACTTAGATTTACTCAAAATGACTTTAGAGACCATTAAGAAACAGTAATCCCTGTCAGGAATGGTAAGGTTTGTGTATGTGATCATTACAGGCCTATAAAGCTTTTAATCTTGACACACTTTATGGAACTCTGTGGTGAATTTATCTCTGAATGAGACAAAATCACCAAACAAAATCAGTTTAATCTCACTTCCATCTGCTTCCTCGGTTTGTTCCTCTGCTCTGCTGAACGCACAGCGTGAGCATCCAATGAATTAGGATAACAAGTCATTTTCATTGCTCCACAATGTTTACTAAAGAGCTTTGAGGCTTGGAATCAATTAGGATTGGCTTTCCTCAAGTCCATTTACTTTAGGGTTGAGCTGGGCCTGCAGCTGTGAAACCTGAGGACCTCTCTCTCGCTCTCTTTTTCTCTCTCTCCCCCTGCTCTGAGTCCCTAAACAAGGTCTTTGGGGAGCTGCACTGACACAAACCAGTGTTAAAAACAGGCACAAGAAAGAGCCAGCAGATCTTAATGTCACGGCTATCATTATGATACAAAGGGGAGTGGCGTCCAACAGATTTGAATGCTCTGTGCTTTTCATTTTGTAAACATCTGGCACTGAGTTATGTCAGAGTTAAATGCATTGAACATTACGAGTCAACCATGTGACATACAACATTCTGTAGAAACCTCAACCTTTTTACTTGTAAGTGTGGATGTGTGGGTAGATGGGTGTGGGCAAAAGGAAATAATTCTTCTATTCTGGCTCAACAGTGGAACTCCAATCATTTCCATCACATAGCACAATCAACCTGAATGCAGCTGGGTTAAATGAGGAGTGATTACAGTACAGATGTGGTGAAATATCTGATCATCAATTTTTGATGACTTGGTATTTAAATATCTCTCTCAATTTTGGCTGTGTATTAAAACAGGTGCCTTTATTAAATGAGGGCAGTTTCTTTAATGGTTAATATTATGAATGTTGAGGACTGAGTGAATCAAAAAGGTGCAATTCTTTTAAAACCAGACTGTTGATTTCAGGTGGTTTTGGTTTGTCATCATCTTACCAAGACAATATTTTGCAATTTTTCTTGGACTTAGATCCATTTCAAAATCGAAGTTTGTATCATTTTATTCATGTGCAAAGGTGACATGAAAAATGTATCATTTGCGGTTTGGCATTTATATGTAGTGACTCCTTTTGTCTTTAAGTTTTCTGTGGAAGATTTATCTTTAATCTTAACTGTGTCTTGTTGGTGATGCCCCACCCCGGGCATACTGTGTGCAACTCTAAGTTTGACAGTCACATCACTGTGCAAAGTTCTGAAGGAAGTCAATTTGTGGTTTCATTTCCCATGCTGCTTTAAATGCAATATATTTCACACCTCAGAGCCACCATCTACTTGTGGTCCTTGTTTTTGCGTTTAAGGGAAGTAGCACAAATAGATGTCAGTCTGCATGCCTTCAAAAGGTTTTTTGCAAAACCCAAGTGTAGGGTGATATATTTGCTCTTAACTTGATGTGTTTTCATACAGGACCACAGGGTCAAAGATCTGATGTGGGCTGCTGATACCTGCCATTCTTTCTATTTCAAAGAATCCGCTTGACAATGCTTAATTACATTTATTTTGCTTAATACAGATTATGACCATCAATCATGATCATTGACAGATATGATTCCTTGATCATCTCTTGCACTTTCTAAAAGAAACTTGAACTTAATTGTCACCGCTTGAAAACAAATGAACTGTAATTTCATGTGCAAATGCAATCTGTGCATGGTCTGTCACATACTGTATATATATCAAGATTCAGGAGCTCTCTTAGCTGCTGATATATACTACTGCGCTCACAGTGTAACTGATTAATCCTACCTTTGATTATTATTATTATTATTTTGATCCCAGGATGCGTTGCATATCACAATTTTATAGATTGCTTAGCACCTTTTCCCATGTGTATGATAAATAACTGTGCTGATTTCTACGCCCATTGTGCCAGCGCCTCCACACCTATGCTTAAAGTTGTGGGCTCTCCGTGGACAAACATTGACCTTGTGAACTTCACAATTTAAACAAAACTTCCTTTATTATTGTTTATGATTAGATTGTATTCAGAAAGCGGTGATAAGGAGGGAGGTCCGTCCTGAGTGCAGGAGCTCAGGACCTCTACAAAATGCCTGAGGTGCCCTCATGGTCCGACTTGACAAATGCCCTTCTCCACGGGCAAATATAGGCAATAATCTCAACCATGTATAAATTTTAGTGCTAATGTACACAGAGTAGTAGCAGGTGGAGAAAACAAATACACAAGGGTAAAACAAAGGTGTAATCAATTACAAAAAAGGGAAAGAGAGAAAAAGAAAGAGAGAGAATACAGGATGTACATCTGACCTGAATTAAGATGAGCTCATTGTGTACTGCAGTGGGTTTAATAGTGCGTTTGTAGAGGAACGCCCAGACTCTGTTCCCTCTCATTCCAGCGGGGCTGTGTCATCCCTGCCCCGGGGCCACCACACATGCAGGCTCAAGCACAAGCAACTCACACACAGGGACATGCCTCACAGCTCTGGGGAGCACAGGGATCACAACGTGGGGAAGTGTGGAAAAGGGGGATCAGAGGTGGACAGAGGAGAGGAAGAAAGGGATCAGAGGTGGATGGAGGAGAGGAAGAGGGGGATAGGAGGTAGATGGTGGAGAGGAAATGAAGGATCAGAAGGGTGGAGGAGAGAGAAAGAGAGAGGAGAGAGGCGTAAGATGTGGAAGGCATGGGTTTCATACCAGGATGGTGGCTAGCAGGGTGGAGGAGATTATAAAAGACATATCTGAGCAACGAAAGGAAAAGGTACATGATGTTTGGATTGAAGCATGAACCAAATGGGATCAGGACAATGAAGGTGTGGGAAAAAATGCACTGAGATTATGAAAGGAAAGTGAAGATGGAAAACTGAATGAGAGGCAGAGGGATGAGACTGTTTGTGGAAGACAGAAATTAGGTGGCAGTATAAGAGGAAGATAAGCTGGTTAAGGAGGACAGGGACAAAGTTTTAGGAGATCAAGAGGGAAAAGGATAAAGTATCACTGAAAGTGAAAGGGGCTGTGTATGCCAAATGTTACGACACCAGTCAGGTGCTGCTGACAGATGCCAGGTTAGCTTGTAACAAGATGACACAGTTGTTGCTGAAGAGTGTTTCTGATTCACTGGTGATGTACTGACATGCTTTTTACTTTCGTTGAAAATGAAAGACAGCTCATCTTCACTGTCCTCAGCCAATGGCATCTTCTGAATCAAAACAATATCATAGTTGGTGAATAAATACGGCAATACTAATGCTAATTTGTTCCAGAGTATCATTCACCTCCATTCCTCAACTGTGCCTTGGCATGGCTTTACTCAGCTAGAGGCTCCCTAATGTGAGGACACCCCATCCCAGATCCATCCCAGTGCTGCACCCTCCCAGCATCAATCCCTCCTCTAGCCCGCTAATAAAAGTCAGCCTGTGTCGTAACCCATTAGGGCTGATTTATTTGATCAGATTCGTATTATTTCCTCAGTCCAAACCCCATGGCACTCTCCTCCCACCAGTGATTAAAGGCAGTAAATCAGGGGCAGGTCCTGTGTAGTGTTTACTCAGAGAGCCAGGCAGCTGCAAGCTGTTTGAGGCCCTTGTTTCTCCCTCTGTTTACCTCCGTTCCCATGGCGACTGCACCACCGTCTCCCGAACGTCTGGAACTTGGCCCTGGGCTGTTTTGGTTACGTTCGAAAGTTTTTAGCTGCTGTGTCTACCCAGAGCTCGCAGTGACTTCACCCAACGAGGAGTGAGCGCAGTGATGTTGGACGAGTCGAGGAGGAAAAGAGAGGGAAAAGAGAGAGGAGGAGAGGAGGGAGGGACAAAATCTGGGGGTAGGCAGGCACAGGGTGGGGGGAAGGCGAAAAGCCAAGAGCATTACATCATTGCTGGAGCAGAGTCAGAAAGGGAAGGATATGAGTCAGTGGACTGACTGCACCTCTCTCTCTCCCTCTCTTGCTCCTCTTGGATGGCAGCCAAGCCCCTTGTGTTCAAGTCCCCAGTACTTGAGTTGGAGTTGGGATTGTGGGGATTGGGACAGTAAAGCTTAGTGTGTGTGCAGACTGCAGGATTTGTAGGTTAGAGCAAGCAAGTCCAGAGGGGCTTGAGTTGAGGTGTGGGCACCCTGAGGGGTCCAGAAGAGAGTTTTAGAGGATTAACAGGACAATGAAGGGTTGTCAGTTCTGCTCCATCGGGGAGAAAAATAGCAGGATAACTTAGAGAAATAAACTATGGAAGAAGAGATAAAAAGCAAAAGAGGGACTCAGGGAGGGAAGAAGGTCTAGCAGTGATGTCATGGTGGACTGAAGGTGGGTGGGGGGGTGGTGCAGTGGTGGTTCTTGGGCGGGGATTGTGGAAGAGAGAGCAAGGCACTCAGTAATGTGAGAGTGCAGGGTCAGGACTGCAGAGTGTCTACCTGCTCTCCCCAGGGGCCCACAGCCCAGGCTATTATCAATCCCCTCAGTGGAGCCACAGCCTGTCATTATTCACTCACATGCACACACACACACACACCCACACATACACACACACATGCACACATGTTCACACACAGGTTCATGAACATTCACACTCTGGCACATGCACTTATTCACACACTTACACAAACGCTCCGAACATGAATCTACTAATATACCGTACATGTCGGATGCATAATATTTTCATGAGCAAACAGAAATAACAACAGAAAGCAGAAGAGAACTAAAGGGTAGGAACATGTTTTGTAAGAAACATTTAATATTTATTTTCAGATTGTTGTTTGCCCGAATACTTTATCAATCAACCAATTCAAGAATGAGAAGGCCAACAACTCGGGTAATTAAAAAAAAAAAATAACACTGGTCATTGAAAAGAAAATGTTCTTCAGGCACTCTAAGGCAGAGCAAAGGAAAAAAAGTAATATAAAAGCCTTTATTTATTCAGGCATACAGTATTTGCTGAAAGACACTGACAAGATTCAGAGTCTTGATTGGGGCAGAAAAAGTAAAAAACAATAGTGGAAATACCCGACATAAGTTCCCAGAGCCCAATATATGACATCTCCAAATTGCTTGTTTGGCTGATTAACAGTTCAAAACCCCAAAAGAGGCAATTAAACATCATATAATGCAAACTAAAGCAGAAAATATTCACATTTAAGAGGCTGGAACAAGCAAATTTGGGGGATTTTTGCTTGAAAAACAACTTGAACGATTAAGTGATTATCACAATTGTTGCCAGAGAGTTAAGCATTCTAAAAAAGTCTTTTTTTTCACTAATAGTGGCTTTGTGCCTCCAGTTAGTCTGAAATGTCTTTATTTATCAGCAGAGTCAGCACAAAGCTGCGTTAATCCCAAGAGGAAGTGCTGTCAGATGTCAGTGTTGTTTTTCCTCCCACTGGACAAGCAGGTTGTGTTTTGGTGTGTGTGTGAGGTGGTGACGGACTCAGTGTTCGTCCTCCCACCACTCTGCTGCAGGTGAGCTCTGCTAACAGACAGGCGTAAAAGTACAACCTGTAAAGGCTTCAAAGGAGCCTTTATTCTCTCGAAAGCAAGAACCTGACGTGTCTGTGCTGTGTCCTGACCTCATTTTCTTATCTTGAATGAGGACATACATGAAGACTAACTGAGATTTTTCTTTTTATCCAAAGCTGTTGTTAGGCTGCAGGCTGATTTAACTTTCCTAATGACAATACCAACACTGCAAAGCATTTAACTGTTTGGTTATTGCTGACTTTGTGAGGGTTTGGTCTAAATCAGCAAAAGATCTGGCAAACGTAGTCCTTTAGTTCTGTAACACTGGAGTTTATAAAGTTACTTACCATCACTTCCAGTACCAACTTTTTAAAACTACTGCTGTCATTAATGTACTTGTGTTCTTGGACACAAAATTTTTAGGAATATATGCACATTATACAGTATAAAGTATATATATCAACGCACATTGTAATACATGTAACATTAAATACCAAGGCTTTTTGCAAAAAGAAATTAAATAGGCTATGTTAAATAAATCACTACAAATCAAACAAAAGTACTGTGAATGAGCTAATTCCAAGTTATGAGCGTAGGTGTTATAGCCGTAGTTATATGTAGATATGTTTGTTTAAAATTTGTTTTAAGCTAACATATCTACATCTGCAGTCCAAAAAACCGCTGGCAGTAGTCATACAGAATAAAAATTTAGCAAAACAGTTTTTATCTACAAAATCAACATCATGTCACTGCCACTGCCTCATGACTGTTATTTCATCCTCTTAAACGCTGGCAAAGTCTAAAGGCAGAGGGAAACTGTGTTGATGTAGTGTGCAGCTACACTGCATACCTCATTGTACTTTCATGACTTTTCCCATGTGGAAATGTTTGGATTCGCGGTGTTGCTCAGATGTCATATGTGCTGTTAAATGAGTGTGATTGTGATAAATTGGGATGTTAGACAGGAATGACACTCAGTCGGGATGGTAATGGTCCTGTGTGTGTGGAGCAATCTAAAATGTCTGGAGCGTAAATGCACATATTTAGGTCTGGAAAAATACAGGTATTTATTCAGGTGGGGGACCGTTTGCTCTGGTATAGCCCTCCATTTGGCCATCACTCCCTCACTACTCACCATTACGGTAATCCAGGCTATGGTTTGGTCAATTGATTACATCAACCCGTTGAACACAGCTAACCTAAATGCTTCTCGTTTGCACTAATTTCTAAATGCTCAAGGAAATGGAGCTTTATTGACTGGTTAGTGGCAGCATTCATCCTGATGATACTGATAACTGAAGCATTATTGATTCTCCTAATTCAGGTTTGTTAAAGATTCGAACGATACAAACGCTGGTGTTTTGTGGGCACTTTTTTGCAGGGACTGTATGCATGTGGGTGTAGCAGTACCCTGCAGCTGGGAATCGGTGTTCTTACAAGCAGGGATTTGGTGGCAGTTGTATAAATGATGTCACCATGTGCAGATGGAGTGGTCTGGGGTTTTTGGATGGCTGCAGCCTTGAACCAGTGACTGAGACAGGACTGCTGTCAGTAGTTTAAGCTTAGCCTGGGCCTCATCTGTACATGTGATTTATTGATGTGGCCGTGAGTGTGGATAGGCCTGTTGGTCCGCAAACGCTTTTGTGGTCACCAAGGGAGATTTTCCCCACAGGGCTTTCACCGCTGTAGCCGTTTCTAAATATGATTCTCGTCATGCACATTTCATGTGGTTGTTATGACAAATATTATTCATTCATCATCACTATCATTATTATTCATCCATTGTATTACATATGTTTAAAGTGCATCCAAAAACTCCCAAGATGCCTCAACTCTCAACTGCAGCATGAATACATAGTCACATACTGCAGATACAAGTAGAAACAAAAAACGGGAAAAACATTTGTTCTGAAATAGCACAGATGTGAAATGAATAAATGCGTGAAATCACTTTTAAAATCTAAGAGGGGTTTTCTTTAACAGTCTCTTGCATAGTCCAAGGGTTCTTTTCAGTGTAATGCACTTTGTCGATAGTCAGTCCTCCAATCATGTTGCCAAAGCCAGCCCAGAGATTTGTGAAGTGTTTGTGAAGAAAAACATTTTTCAGTATAAGATACTTTGATTACCTTCTCCTCTCTAGGACATGTACTCTATACTTAGAGGGACATTCGTGTAATGTTTATAGGTTTTGAAACGCTATGTTCATTACAAACTAATTGATCTGCAACAGTGAAAGTTCCATTAAAACTCACGAAGAGGTCTGCGATAGAGTTGGTCCTTTCATTTATATGGATAATCAATAACTCTTTCAACTTAAGTTTTTAAACATGTAGTTGTTAATGGCTTAAATGTGACTTAAGACATCAAGCTGTTTATGCACAGCAGTTCGTATTATCCCCCCTTTCCCATGTTTTCCCCAAATTTTTCCAATATCTCTCGAGTGCTGTCTTGGTGCTTTTTCATAATTTCATGAATACCAGATTTATTTCTGTTTATAGTTAAAACATTTTGTAAGCTTGTGTTTTGCTCAGTTTTACATCGTAACACACCCCCAATTGGCATTTATAAGCAGTAGGTGAACATTGAATGAATGGTTTATAACACACTGTAATGTAGTTGTAAGCAAATATGAGGAGTGTTTATGTGTAATCACATATTATTAAATATAAATACAGCTGTGTTGTACTGCATAATCATCAGTCATTATATGTTTATACCCCATAATTAATTAGCACCATAGTGTTTGTAGTTGAGATTGCTGTTGTAATATGACAAAACAAGGAATAATGCTCCTAAATTATCCATAACAGTGCAAAACCTGAAGTTCTTTGTCTGCATCTGTCTGTGTGTGTCCTTTCAGGCCTGTCCCTGGGTCTCTGTCCTCACTGCTGCACCTACGAAACAGACAGAGACAGCCTCTGCCAGCCTCCATGCCTGGAACACTGCCAGACCCAACCATGCCTGGCTCCTCCGCTGTGCTGATGCCCGTGAGTACAACAATGGAGCACAGAGCACATTCACTCACGGGTGCACTCACACATGCAGAAGCAAACCCACTCACTCATGTAGTAAGTGACGACAGTGTACATTAAGACTGCAGATAAACTATGTAGGTCTGCACTTTCGGATGTTCTCTGTCACCATTAATGTGACTCACAAGGAAGTTGTATGTTGTATAAATGAAGGATTCAATGAATGTGAAGGTTCAGAATATGGGCTTTCTTTCTTTTGTAATTAAGCTAAAAAGATTAAGAGGACCCACATTGGGAAGGTGAGGAATGATAACAACACAGTGAAAGCTCCTCGTATCAGGATTCTAATGATACAACATATGTTCTCATTGTAACACAAGACAGCCCATGTTTATGGTATGGAAAAAAAACCCTCCCATGTTTATTAAATTAAGAGCTAAGCGATTTTGGGGAAGATTGACGGTTCAGGAAAGGGGTGCAGGTTTGGGTGATATTTTTACACAAAACACACTTAGTGCAATTAAGGCTGTGTGTCATATTCTAGGCCTGAGTCTCTGTGGACGAGGGGGGGAGTGGGGGTCAGGCAAAGGGGGGTGAAGAAGGGGCTGGTCCCAATGGAAACCACTACACCACCCAGAGTTCAGCAGCTGGGAGGCCACAGCAGCGTACACACACATATGCATGCAGACACGCACACAAAGGTTTCTTCTTTCCTGCATATGCTGCTCAGTGAACACTGCTCACATCATCACCCCGCACAGGTGACCTTTCACCCCTGTCAGCTTACCCAGCTGATTTCCTCACATTCAGGTTTCAGCTGTGACACATGACCACAGTGGCCAGGGAGATTTAGGGGCAGGTGGGAACCACACACACACACAGTGGGGTTCAAAAGTCTGAGACCACTGCACAAGACAGATTCACCTTATTAACACGTACTGCTCCAAGAGGGCCTTGGGTTTGATGTGTTAGTCAGACTATTATCAGAAACACACACACCCCTGTTGCACCGGCTTCCTGTGTTAAGTCCCTTCGTGCTGGCTTCCTGTTTTGGGTCAGTTCCAGTTATCATCACACAGAGCTGTGCACAGGACAGCCTGTCATGTGAAATCAGGCTCTCATGTGCTCTCATCTCATCCCACATAGTCTCACCCCTTTAATGCTAAAGCTTTTTTGTGAAAGCAGTGATAGCATCTTGTTAAGACCTAACAATAATAATAAGCCTCAGAAATAGCTACATATTGTGTCAAAAAGTTTGTTGCTATAAGAATAATATGTCTTCACTTGTATGAGTGTTCTCATGGTGTTGTAATCTTCAGATGGAGAGACAAATGTCCATGGGCTCCAATATGATGGGTATGCAAGGACCCGCCCACAGCAGCTCCTGCTCTTCCACTCACATTCCCTCCATGCACTCAGAAGCCAAACTGGTGAGTATATACATGTATTCGCTTATACACATTTATAAGTGCACACACACAAGCGCAAAGTGTTGCAACTCTCTTTTCCACTGGGCTGTGCCAGCAAAGCTGTGCTCTTAGGTCTGTGTGGATTTCATCATTTGGTGTGTAATCAAAGCTGTGTCTGAACCTGCCAGTGCTGCACTAGAGACTCTGGCTGGAATAAAGGGCCCTTTATGTGGTTGTGGCTGGGCTGCCCACCGACTGCCTGATGTATATCTTAATGTACAGAACATGTTCTGTAGGTCCTGCAACTTGTTAGCACTAGTTTAACACAGCAGGGAAAAAATCAAATGACCTCATCCTTCACAAAGCAGGCAGTTAGAGCAGTGGGAATGAGACGTAGCTGAGAGAAGGGAAAGACAGAAAGTAGACAGCTTTTGAGCGTTAAAAGTGTAGAGAAAGACTGAAAGAGGGAAAAGCTGAACAGAAAGAGAAAGAGACCTTCCACTCAGTCCAGTTTTACATGCTACTACTGCTGTAATACATATGCCAAAGGCTGACAGTATACCTCTGATTAATCTCAAATGGTTAAACAGTTACACTCTGTGATATGAATTGATTAATACTGTAGCAACATGACAGTCAGCCAACCTTTGTTTTCAAAATAAATAACAGGAAAAAAAGGTTCCATATAATTAAGAGCAAGTGTCATGATTTTGATATAAAAAAAATCACAAACCATATTGAAAAGCATTGGCTGGTGTTTGTGTTTGGAAGGGTTTGCTGATAGCTGAGTTTGCTGCAGAGAAACATCTTGTGGAGGGGAGAGAGAGAGAGAGAGAGAGGGGGAGAGAGAGAGGAGGTAGCAGAGGTCATTAGAAGAGTTATTGCTCTGATAGAGGAGAGCGGGAGCATTCCCAGGGCATTTAATTCTCCCTCTTCCTCCTGCTCTCTCAAGATTGATCGTCTTTGTAGTCTTTTGAATTTCTTCAACTGTTCCTATGGTAACACGCTGGGGTAACACAATATTAGTGTATTAGGCTTATCTCTCCTCTGGCCGTCATCCAGACACATCTTACCCTTTTTTTTCTCCTCCTATCTATGTAATTGAATTGTAAATGCTCTGTTAGGCCTCCCATAAACATATGCAGTCACTAAATGGCTACAGGCCCCTGGATCATGCAACTTTCTGGTTAGTTGGCCATTCACACACGAGGCACGGCAACCAAATGTGGATCAATTGAGATTCTGCTCCCTGATGTCTAAACGCAACTGATGGAATTCCATGATTGTGGACAGAAAGTGAGAGACTAATTGTGTTATCAGGGTGCGATCTCCAGCATGAGTTTCATAAGTATAGACGGGGTTTCTAATGTCTGTAATATCCGCGCCCGGGCCGGGTCGATAAATACGGCCTTGCTATCGGATAACTGGGCCATGATCAGGCCCATGTGTCCCCTGCGACGTTCTCAATCCGGCTCTAATCGCATTAGCCCAACCATGTTGACTTTCCGCCAATGGGAAATCTCCGCACTGTAACCCCACACCCCCGAGGCATGGACCTGGATACACTCTTTCTGCTCAACGTTTACATTGTGAGAGCAGAGAAGGGGATTGAGTGGGACTTTGATAGACATGAAGGAAACTGATAGACAGGCAGAGTGAGCAGGGGGAGTTGAAAGGCGAGAGATGGTATTGATATTCTGAGACACCAAATAGTGAGTGAGAGTGAGAAATCGGAAGAATTATTTGTGAGTGACATGAAAGGACTTCTGCTCGGCCTAGTTTCCTGTGCCCCTCTCCATGTGTGCATACATGTATGCCCATACGTGTGTGCTTGTGATTGTTTGATATTTTGTGGTAACTGGAGGCCTCGGTAGCAGGATTAACCCTCCCCTTCCAGAGAAAGCATGCCCAGAGCTTTGGCTAATGAAGGCTAATTGATTTTGTGGTGGGCCAGAGCAGCACAGAGGCCTGTCTCTGGTGTAAATAGTTAATGAGCCGAAGGACTGCTGTGGCCCCTTGGGGACTCATATCTCGCTCTAAGCCCTCTGTTTGTGCTCTCTCGGCCAAAGACTGTATCTGCATCAGTGCCCATCTTTGTTCTCCTGTATCTCTGATTTTCTCCTTAAGTGCCATCGTTTAAGTGGTACAGAAAAGCCTGATGGTGTAGTAACTGACTTGTATGTTCTCCCTTGCTGCTTGTAGCTTGTTGTTTGGGAGTGTTGCTGAGATTGGAGTGTTTTATTAGTTTTGGTTCAAGTGTTTCTTTCTTCTTGTGAAGTACTGGGTGCTCATGGTGCCGGGTGTGGTTGTGTTCTGCTCTGTTGTGGTCTAGGGAATATAACGGTGCGTGTTGTGTGCTGGAGGTTGTGGGATAGTTGACCCTCGCAGCGTGGAGGAAACGCTGCAGAGAGGAGGCCAAGTTCCACAGCACGCTGGCCAAAGCATTACGTCAGCGCTCAGAGCCAGTTCTCCACAGGGCCTCGCAAACAGTCGCGCGCACACACACGCACATGCGCACACACACACACACACACACACACACACACACACACACACACACACACACACACACACACACACAAATATTCTGACTTCTCCAACTCTGTGTCATCCTCCTTGCACAGTGTCAGATAGTAACACAGCCACAAACACACGTACACACACTTCCAGACAGTCAGGTACTTAAAAACAAGTTACAAATGTACACGTACACACATGCACAGAATACATGCACACATGCACTCTGTATAAACGCAGGTGTGCATACTGTATGTGCACTGTTTTCTCCTCTACAAAACCTTGGTTTGACGGTTTGATATGTTTGTTTCTATGATGAAAGACATTCACTATCATTTCTCATCAGAAACAAGGAAAGCCCAAACAGGCCCTTATCAAGCTGGTTCTAAATAACATCTGCAAGTGCCAACTATGGGACATGACTCAGCTCCAGTCAGTGGAGCCCTTTTCAAAGAGGTGCACTTCGGCATTGTTTTTGTGTCCCCTTTAAATGAGCTCCATGCTTTCCACACATCCCACTTGCCTGCTAATTTCAGACAGAGGGCCTTGAAACAGTTTGGTGTTGGTGTATGAAAATGTGTTATTTATTATCTCCCAATATCTATTGTTTACATTGTTACTAAGGACAATAAATTTGTCACTAAGCATCAGGCTAGGTGCTGAGTTTTTTATGAGGTAAACAATACTATATGTTCCTTCATTGCAGTTCTCTTGGCTGTGGAGCTGGCACTAGATGGGTGGATGACATAATTCCTGGCATGCTCTAAATGTACTCCTTTTTTACTTGAGGAGGGAAAAAAACAGCACGTCTCTTAAAGAAACATTTCATAGGACACAGGAGGACCAATAATCAAAGTGTTTCTAGCACACTAACGTAGCTTTTTACATTTTATTTACACAACCCTGACTGTTCTTATGTTTCAGTCTAGTTACAGAATTGGGCATTTGGGTTAATAGACTTAAAGACCAAGTTTTTCCCTAAACAGTGAACAACTGAAAAATGAAAGTTACATACATATTCTGTTAAGAAACGCCAAGTAAAGAAAAGCTGTGAAGCAGCCACAGATGTGTCAGTTTTCAGCTCTGCTATACCGTGATTGATTGAACGATTAGCTCAGTATGAAGTCATTTGTAAGCAGTTAAGCCATTAGCGTACGTGGTAACCCTGTTACGTGTTCCATTCATTTTCTTCCACTGTAGTAGGAGAGCACCTCTGGCTAGACCTCCGTTAGTGAGCAGGAGCAGCACACACAATAGGAGTCTAACTCCAGGTTTTGTAAGCAACATCTGTATGAATGGTGGCATTGTCAGGGTATGATGTCATTGGAGAGGGACGGTGAGCTAAGAGCACAGCTGAATCTGTGTGCTGTTTCACTGAGCTCTAGAATATGTGTATGTATATTGTATATGTTTGTGTGCATGCTTATGACTGTGTGTGCAAAATGACTTTCAGTGCCTTGGCACCCTCTCTGGCAATCATTGTCCTTGGAGTCAAAACACATCTGTGGACTAAGTGGGCTAAAACAAACCATTCGAGTTTGCACGTAGTTAAATAGCTGAGATACAATGTTGCATAAAGAGAAGGTTAAATGCCAGTGTAACAGATGCAAAGAAAGTTTTGTAGATGATGAACATAGGATGTTTCTCTCTATTGCCATGGAGGAAAGTGGTTTCAGCAGAGTGAAGTGTGGGGTTGAGGAGTTGCAGGATCAATGTGCGTCTGCCAGTTTATCAGTGTTGGACACAGACCAGAGAGGGGCCCCTCTCTCACTGCTTCCACTGTGGTGGCATTGCCAAAGTGTTTGGTTTGTCTGAGAGAGTCATTCTGTATACTCTATAGTTATAGTAAGTCAAAAATAAATGGACATGCTGTATAGTTTTGTTCTGCCTCTCATTTGACAGGCTTCATCAATATCATTCACTAAGGATTGTTTGTTGCAATAATGAACAATGTGTTCAACCACAATTGTCCAATTTATACACACACTGCTTTATAGGTTAATTTATGCAGTTTACACAAAACCGTGGTCTGTATCTTTTGCTCCATATATCGCTGCTTATAACCAGAGGTGTTTCTGTAATTTAGCCTACCTTCCATCATATAAATGGCATTGACAAAATAATTGAAACACCTGTCACTACAATGCAAGGCAATTCAACAGCACCACAAATTGCAGTCTCCAAAAATGATCATGAATTGAATCAGCACCTCTCTAAAACAGTGTCAACAAAAACTAACATTATAACCTTCATGAAGGAGGATTTATTGCCAGGCTGTTATATTAGACTGCATTTGTTTTACCTAGGTGTATGTAACTGGCACCGAGTGTATTGCTAAACACAATCAGTGAGATTGCTGCATATTCACATTAGGGTGTCAAACTGGCAGAAGAAATGCAACATAATTTATGAGATTTCTTTTCTTTTCTAATTTGTTTAGTAGCTACTTACTACATGTTGACCCATTCAGTTCAACATTTAGAACAGTTTTTCTGTTGAACAGTTATGTCACTGCATCAATCAGATGGTATTTAAGTGAGAGGCCAAAATGCATTTGAAATTCACATTTGACATATATTAAAAATGTCAATTAAGAGTGTGTTATCCCTGAATTTGATAACTTTGTGATTGAAATGAGGGGACTATAGATGAAGCCTAAGCTGGTAGAGCATTATGAGTTACAAGTTTCTGTATTATTGATAGAAAGCATTCAACTTTTGCAGCTTAAATGAAAAGTTGTCATTGTAAAGCTGATATACAGTGCAGTGAAGTATTTGAAGGCCTGTGTATCCTGGTACATTTATTTTTAAGTAGTTACGTGTGTGTGTGTGTGTGTGTGTGTGTGTGTGTGTGTGTGTGTGTGTGGGTGTGTGTGTGTGTGTGTGTGTGTGTATCTGTGTCTTTGTGTGAATGTATACGGGTGGGGTTATAGGACGAGGGTGGCAGTTGTGGCGCAGAGTGTCGCATCTGTTTGTCTTTGGATGACTGCGTGTTGTTTTAGCTGTGCTGATGGGAGGTGTATGTGAAGACCATTTGGTCATGGTTCAGGGCCCGTGAATGGGACGGAGCTCCGGCAGAGCCAAGCTTGGGTAAACCAGCTGCCATCACTACACAGGCCAGACTGGACTGGTGCAGCCACTATGAGCCCCCCTGGAGCCTGAGCAGTGAACGAAATACTTGCCGGACTCCAAAATGACCACTCAGACACTGGAGAGGTGATCGGAAAAAGTCTGTTGGGTCAGAGGTAGTCGGTCTGATGCAGGTGCTTCTTCACCTCTTAAACCAGTTAATGCTGACAGGTTTGAGGCAGTAAATGTATTGCCTTGCTGCCATTTTGACATATTGGATGGGTGTTATAACAGGGTGTGATTCTAGTCCAAATGTTGATAGACATAGCTCAAATATGTTCATTCACATGTTCAATAGGGATGGTTTCAGCCAAAATACACAGTCCTTAGATATATGTTATCAAGAATTAAATTAGAATTATGTTTGATTCAAGTCTTCACATTTCAAGTTACTTTTATTAACTTGATTATGTATAATTTCCCTGTTACTTTTGATGCAACAAATTAAGACACATGGTAGTGTTTATTGTTGCATTCATGCTTTGTCTGTCTTTCTCACTCTGAGGCATTCTCTGTATTCAACACTGTGGCAGTGGGTGTAGTGATAACCATGTAGGCTGCTCTAGAGCAGGGCTTTACAAGAGAGGGAACAGTGGGGATATACAGACTGGAGTCAGAGGCCCATCCATTAACTTGACAGGGTGGAGAAGCTGCCAAGAGTATGAGCGCATGCTTTGGAGCATGCTCCTCAGTGGGCGTGTGTCTCACTGCGCCCATACCGCCACAGTTTCTCCGAGCACCACCAGAGCGTCTGGCCCTGGCAGAACAGCTAGTCTATGTCCATCTCCCCGTCTGTGTCTGGAACCACAGGGAGGCTCTGTTCGGCCGGGCTCTGATCAGCTTGGCCCAGAACTCGAGAGAGGAGAGAGGGGGCGACAGTACAGCCCAGCGCTCCCATCAGACTGTCTGCCTTGCTGTTCCCTGAGGAAATCAGTTTAACAGTCCCCAGCTCTTGGCAGGCAGAGGGAGAGGGGGTGGAGGAACAGGGAAGAGGTGTGTGTGTGAGAGAGAGAAGGGGCGGGGGGTGTTACTGCCTCTCTGGGCGAGAGGGAAATCTAATAAAATTGAACTAATGGGGGTGTGGAGTTTTAGGGGACAGAGAGTGGGTTTTGCAGGCAGGCACTGGTGGGTAGTGGTGGTTGTGGAGATGAGGAGGATGGAATTAGATCCTCTGACTTCTTGGCAAAGCAGCGGAGCCAAACTCTTGCTTTCAACTGCAGATGGTGAACCCATGTTGGGTTTAGAGCGTGAGTTAGGGGGCCTAGGCCTACAAAATACACTGCCAGGAAAGTTACAGCTATGATATATTATGCAATTAGAAATACCGTGCACATACACATGATCACTGAACATGCTGCTGTGCTAGTATAGTGTTAACAAAAGGCTGACAGAAACAGACAGAAGCTCTAATGTTTCTCTGTGGGCTCTTTAATGTGAAGTAGAAGATCTCCATTTGAAGCTGTGATCTTTTTGCACTTAAACTATGACTCCACAGACTGGTTAAATCTTTCCAACTTGCTGTAAGGCGCCAGAGGGACACAGGTCCCCTGATAGTACACTGCTCCACTTTTAAGGGGCATAAAAGTGCTCACCCTGACCTCACAGGGTTTGATTTACCCATCCTTAGACGGGCGTGGTCTCTTCCCTTTGTACCTGCTCCGTGCTCTTGCTTTCTCCTCCCAGGGTTAATAGATATGAAGTCATCTGGCGAGGAGAAACCTGAGTGTGTTCTCAGGATGTGCCCAGAGCACTCACTGGGACATCACTCAAAGCCCCCCGTGTCAGAGAGGAAGCGGCCATTAATAAATATCATTAATGGGTGATTACCTGGTATCCCTGAAACCACATAAATGAGAGACGCCTAAAAAAAAAGGAGTGGGAGTGGATAGGTCACAGGGCAAAGGTCTGAGAGGAGATACTTCCCCTCTGGGCAAAATATGGCTGAATCAGGGATGGTGTTTTAACAATGGAAAATCAATAGCTCTACTACCTTCAGAACACTGTCAGAATGCATGATATGTGGTGTCAAATGCATGTGATTACAGATATATAGGCTGAACGTTTATAGATTTATCCTGGAAGAAGCTGTCCACGTCTCTGGGGTGTCATTGAGCACTCATCCTCTTGTGTATTTGCTGTGTTTTTCCAGTTTTCACCAACGGCAGAGTAGACAGTGGAAGGACAGACTATGCCAACCCATCTGTGAGCGTCCTGTACTGCCACAGGCTAACACCTGCACTGCTTTAATGACTGTTTTCTGTGGTGGCCATGTTGCTGCAGGAGAAATGTATATGTATGTGTGTGTTATTAGAGTAAAATGCACATGGTGATTAAGTTCTTGTGCTTAGCACAGTCTGGGGGAAATACAACCATGTGTTAAAGAGTCATTAGGGAGCTGATGAAGGTGTTTGAGAATCACAGCCTGCTCATCATCGCTTTGCTAACGTCCCTTAGTTGCGTCACTGTGGTTCTGGATACAAAGACTTAAGTTTTGGCCGAGCTGGGTTTAACTGAGCTGTGTCTCAACTCCAGATGGAGCAGTAGCAGGCACTTGTGCAGATAGCTTCAGGAAGAAGCTTGCATCACGGTAATGTACTGTAGCTCATTATTTAAACTGTATTGTTTGATTTGTGTATGTGGAGATTATATCTTCCAATTATTCAAGTAGTCTGCTGTATTTTCTTGCTGGATCTACTTTTATATCTTGGGTCTCTTGGGTTTTGCTAGAGATATATTGTCTTGGTCCAACAATTTAAATATCAATGTGTTGCATCAAATTTTGTTTGAAAAAACCTGATCTTAAATGTGTGTTTTATGTCAGTCCTCTAGTCATGCATAGTGTTTTTCTTTTGTTTTCTTTTGTTTTCTTTTGTTTCTTTTCATTTCTCTGTCCTGTTTATAACTATCACCACTAAGGCTTGTGTAGGGGCCCCTCAGCTCTTTGACCTGCCTGTGTACTCCGACACTCTCGGGCCTCTTCGGATGCAGGCTAATTCAATTAATAAACAGATAGCCCCGTGCTGCCAGCTGGATGGCTCTCAGAGACACTGATAAATGAGCACTTGCTGTCTTAGGCTGATGGTGTGTGGGGAGGAGACACTAGAAGCCATCTAATCTCCCCTCACCCATGTTCTCTCTCTCTCTCTCTCTCTCTCTCTCTCTCACTGCCCTCTTTCACCTTCCTTTACCCTCTCCGTCCTTCTTCCCTGGTGCCTGGTTGTCAGGCAGCTCCAGCCCCGGATGACTATCTTACCCGCACACAGACAACTAGTCAAGGGTTTACTCAGGTCACAAAAACAGAGCAGACAGCAGCCAGCAGATTCCCAGGACTTATGCTCGTTCAGGTGATTGCCTGTTCTGTGACTGAGCGGCAGGAGATTGTCAAACCCTGATTGGTTTTCTCCTTGACAAGAGGGGTGGGCCTCACCTCTGTGGTGCTGACTGACAAGTTGAAGGCTGAAGGGAAGGACTTTAGTGAGTACTGTCAGACTCAGAATTCATCCTGTGATATACGGAATATGTCCTTGTCAACACTGGTGATTGATATCTGTAAGCTCATTTATATCCATTTTCTGTTTTAAGTTTGTTTGTTGAATGTCAGATAGCTGTTTATTTCTGCATTTTTATACTATGTCCAGGTATCCATCTCTAAAACTTATAACATGTATACGGTTCATAGTAACAATATGTTGCAGTAATTCAGAGACTTCTCACTGCTGCTTGTTATACTCAGGAAGTCTCAGCATAACTGTGATGCTGTGGACAGCTGCAGGCCTGAGGCCACTCGCTGTGTGTTAGTGTAGACCCTGTGGTATTTTAACTCCTGTCTCACTGGTCACAGAGAGGAAGGGCTGTGGCCCCTGAGAGTTGTGCTGCTGAGGCTGTGGTGAAGGCAGTGAGCAGGGGTTGGGTTTGAATCATTAAGAGAGCAAATTTAAAATAAGATTCATAATATGGGACCGACAGATAGAAACAAAATAATGAAGTGCTCTGTCACTGTCACTCTGTCAGGCATCCGTTGGTATGACAAGCAGAAACTGTATTCAGCCAAAACAGGCTTGACAAGGTCATAATTTCACTGTGCTGGTTTCATGTGCAGCAAGTAAAGACACCACACTGCCAGAAAATCCTTATACGAATACATACATGTATTTTTTTAAATATAATACAAACCAGTAGAGTAAGCTCTTTTTTAAGTGTCCCATTTCTAAAATTATTTATTTGACTCCTCCCTCCTGGTAAAAAGCTTTCCACTCATGGACAGTGTGAGAGAGGAGTGGAGAGCTGATGTTGTGCTCTGGTTGAGTCCTAGCGTTGTGATCCAGACCAGCTGGATGCCATTCCCTGTGGGAATCATGAATGTAAAGGTTGTTAAAAGATATGGAGCCCTGGACACAGCGTGGACTTACTGACAGCAGCTGGGAGAAGGGGGAAGGGAGCAGAGAGAGGAAAGAGAGCACTGGGAAAGAGAATAGAAAACTTTGTGGAATTCACAACAGTAGCCTTGAAACGAATGCCTTTGTTTTCAGTTTTGCTGCTAACTTTTTGTGAAAAGTGACTCGTAGATGAATTGTAGACAGTATCTAAGACTTTAGTATTTTATTCCTCAAGTATTAATTCACATCAGCAGTGTGTCATTGGTAAAAAGATGTGCATTAATCAAAGTCTAACAGTCTTAACACTCTCACAACCTGTCATTCCTAAAGCGGGTAAAATGTAAATAAGTCATGTAAGGGTGCAGACATATTTTATTTTGTCTAGGTTTGTGTACGACATGATGAAGGCTGAATGCATATTTTGGCACTTGTATGTTTGGGTTATGATTTTTTTCTAGTCCCACGGTTGTCTTTATGTGACTCCCAGAAAAACAGACTCTTGAGAAGAGGTGCATTCAGTAAACACGAAGAACACAAGTGCACCTTTAGTGAGCCTCTTTCTGGTCTCGCTCCCAGGCCACTCAGAGACATCAGGTCAGTCTGGGCTAAGTAGACCACACGGTTAAAGCAACAAACCTCCTGCTGGGTCAACAGTGAGGGAGCAGTCTGAGGCTCACACATTGCCAGGGGGCTCATCTCATAGGCAGACATCCACACGCACACACTCACACATACACACACACACACACACATGCACACACACACAGGGGCTATTAGGGAATATGAAGAGGAGGGACTGGTGGAATGGCAATCATGGAAGGTAAAGAGGGAAAATGACAGGACTGAAGGAGAGACAGAGGACAGTCTAAGTGGCTTTGATTCGTTCTCCTGACATGTGGATTTATGGAGCCATTCATCATCTCAGAGTCAGCGCATGAACCTGCTCTGTAACTGTTGATCATCAGAACACTGATAGATGAGAGCGCAAACTTAAAAAAAAATACTCACAGAGAATAATGTTAAACGTCATATTTGGTGTCCATTTTGTTTACTCAGAGGCTGAAGGCTGCACTTTCACACCACCCTGGTGCCATCGCCAACGGAAACATGAACTCCATGGGCCACATGATGGAGATGATGTCATCGCGGCAGGAGCAAGGCGCTCACCATCACATGCACTCACACCCGCACCAGCACCTGCAAGCGCCTCCCCACGCATACCAGCACCACGGCCATCACCACCACAACCAGGGCCACGGCCAGGCCGGACACCACCACCCGCAGGGACACAACCCCCATCACAACTCCCACAATCCCCACCTCCATCCCGGTCACCCACACCAGACCTCACCGCACCCTCCAATGCACTCTGCTTCACAGGTAAGCAAAGCCCATCCCCAGGAGAGCAGAAGCTTTTAGATGCTCCAAAGGCAAAGCCACAAGTTCAATAACACATTAACTATACTGCACAATAAAACCTCTTACATAGCTCGAAGCCACTGTATATGTACCATGACTAAAGCAAGGCAGTGCTTGAGTAGCCCTTTGAGCAGTGTAGAAGTCAGCTATTAGTGGTTTAGTATAGACGTATAGCTGTAATAACGCTTCAAATACACAGTAAGTCAGTGGACAAACACATTTTCCCTTGCTGCAGCCACAAAGCCAAGTAGTTTCCTGGCAACCATCTTAAAGGTAATTTTTCCTTTGAGGTTGGTCAGCTACAGGTCAGTGTCAGATGCCCGCCATGGAGGGAAAGGGTCATGAAGAGGCCATAAAATGGGTGTTATAAAAAAAATTCTCAGGACTGTCTTTTGGAAACTACGCCCCACACCCTCCTGCACTGCCAAGCTGCCATTATGTGGCCACCGCATGCTCCAGGTGCAGAAGATGTTTTATACATGCTGGTCCTGATGATGAACAGACAGCCTTGGCTAATAGTGCTGGAACATCTTAGCTGTGAATATGTTTGGTTTAATTTTAATTGAAAGTTTTAAAGTTTTAAAGTCACAGCATTAAAAATAATATGATGTGAGACACTTTGTCCCAGCATTGTCTAACGCTCTATGCAATGCCAATCATTTTGGGTGAAGGACAGTCTGACATCAGGAACTGCAAGTCACTGTATGTTCTAAAGGCACCATTAAGGCATTAAAACAACACTCTGTATGCACAGCGGCCATTAAAGCAGCTTGTATTTTCCATGGTTCTCATAAAAATGGTAATGATCTGAAGACTGAAAACACTTGACCTTGCCAAGGATATGTCAAGATCTGTCAGTGCATGTTCAGTTTTAGAAACAAGCCTTTTGACTGTGTCTGGTGGTGTTAGTCTGAGTGGAAGTGGGCGTTGGAAAACTGCCTCCTGACACCTCCTTAACAAGGTGGGCAGGCTGGTGAATCAGCCCAGTCACTCACTCAGTCACTCCTGACGCCCACAGCCTGGCTCACAAGGCACGTGGCACAACCAGATGTTGTTTTTGGGGAAGTTGCCAGACATGGAATAGCTGCAGGAGGTAATGTATAGATGCTTGTTTAGTGGTGAAAGCAGACAGGTGACTGGCTGTTTTCCAGGTATGTCAGAATAGTTACATGTCTGGTTGGATGGTCGCAGGTGTCTCATCAAAGAGCTCAGTGATGCTCAGTGATGCTCAGTGATGCTCTTTCGCCGTGTTTCAGATGTCACCTGCAACCCAGCAGATGCAGCCCACACAGACGCTGCAGTCTCCGCCCCCCAGTGGCGGCCGGCGTAGGCGAGTAGTGGACGAGGATCCGGACGAACGTCGGCGGAAGTTTCTGGAGCGGAACAGGGCAGCAGCAACAAGATGCAGACAGAAGAGAAAAGTGTGGGTGATGTCGTTAGAGAAGAAAGCAGAAGAGCTCACTCAGACCAACATGCAACTTCAGGTACAAACTAATAAATCTGTGGTTGTAAATCTGCACACGGCACCCACTGCCACTCACTACAGGCAGCATGGTATGAGTTTGAGTATAAGAGCAATAATGAGAAGATTAGTTGTATGTTGTCAGTGTTGGTCTGACCCAAAAAAAACATCTGAAATCTTGTTTGATAAACATGTAATTAGTGAAATATTGCAGAATGTTTGTGAGTTACGTTAAGGGGGTTCCCAGCATTCAGCATTGTACTTCCATTAAGTTGGAGAACCTACAAGAAACTGATGTGAATGAATGGTAGAAATCAAGCAGCAGGTTGTGATATCCTGACTTCAGTCCCGAGTATGAGTCAAGCTCCAAAAACACTGGATCCTACAATTCCCATAATGCAACTGAATGTCCAAAATTGGTAACAAAGGTTTTCAGAAATTCGTAATCCCAATCCGAAATATAAAATAACCCTGATGAACACATATTGGAAATATACTCTTAGTTATTAATACACTGATAATAGTTGGTCTGTGAATGTTCTCATTCGTCCAGGCCATAATTATCTCTCTCTCAAATTAAATCGAAGGCAACTGGACTTGTATTTGTTTTTGTCAAATACAAGTCCAGTTGCCTTCGATTTAATTTGAGAGAGAGACTGATAATAGTTGTATTTATTTAGTTTAGCCTGCTTTAATTATGCATTCCCAGGATGATAGTCTTAAAATGCCTATGTTTTTCAGAATGAAGTGACCATGCTAAAGAACGAGGTGACCCAACTCAAGCAGCTCCTCCTCACACACAAGGACTGTCCCATCACCACTATGCAGAAAGAGTCCCAAGGTTACCTCAGTGAGTAGCTCAAACATAAACACAGACACACACACATTTGGGAATTTGTCCAAAAACGCACCTTCATCTGTGTGCCTTAGCACTATGGCGCAGATATGATTGTCTTGCCAGAGGAAAGCTATGAACTCTGTAGACCAAACTGTGATGGACACACAGTAACTGCCAAAACTCTTCGCTCCTATGTGCTGGTATCCAGCTCCCACGCTCACTGCAGGACTCTTCCTTTGACATGTGGGTGTTGCAAACTCTGGTAGCCCGCCTGGGCTGGGAGTTAGTCTGAATCCCATATGAGACCTATTTTTCCATCTGACAGCACCTCAGTGCACAGAGGCAGCCGAGACACAACGTGAGAAAGACGTCACAGGCTGCACGTTGGCATCCAACCTCTCATGGATGCCCCAGGATCTAAATGATTATTGGACTGTGCCTCAGCCGTGCATGACATCAGAGTCCCACCCTTTGATATGGATACAAGTGACATTTCCATGCAATTAGGATAAGGCACCTCCCTGTGTGGCTTTAGCACAGGAAAATAAGTCTCACATCCCCTTTGGCTGAATGGTTCTTTTATACAGGAGAGAGCCAACTCCCAGACTGGGCTGGGAGACTTTCATCGATGAGTCTAGCTTGTGTACAGATGCCACCTTCAGTGTGTCCAAAATTCATCAGGCGTGTTTACGGAGTTGAGTGATTCACTTTTCCATTTTTGTGTTATCCATTCATGGCCTATTTTGGGATAACAGGTGAGAAGTTAGGTGTGAATCTAGTGTATCATTTGTTTGAAATTTATTTTTTTCTGCTAATAAAGCTGTCTCTTTACAATAACAAGATTTGGTTTGTGTTTATTTGGTGAATTTTACTTTCACATTATATTTATGATACTTTGATGGTCATAGAATTTGCACTTACACACACACATACTATACACATGTTTTCCATCCTGAGTGATGTCTCTGCTGTGTCCTCAGGTCCAGAGAGCAGTCCAGCAGGAAGTCCAGTGCCAGCGTGTTCGCAGCAGCAGGTCATTCAGCACAACACCATCACCACCTCCACTACGACTGTAGGGGGCAGCAGTGTGCACGGGCAAGCCAACCACCGCACAGACATTAACCCCATCCACTAGGGACAAGAGAGACTATAACCCCGGCTGTAGCCCCGAACTGCCCCCTTGCTCCCCTGCTTTCAGAGGGTCACCGGCTGCACATGCTGCCCACCCTCTCCCTCCATCAAGAAAAACCTCAAAGGCCTGTGAGGCTGTTCTTTATACAGTAGCTACAGTATGTATTTTTATAGACCAACCCTATTAACGCATAAATGTTCTATGGTTTGTTGCCTCTTTTTTAATCTGCTTTTTTGTGCTTAGCAGAAAGGGAGGTTTGCTAATCTCATGCAGCATTTAAGTGACTTTTTCCGTTGTGTAATGGTACAAAATGGACCACAGTGGTCAAGGAACCAGAGGAAAGAGACATAAGCCACAGACTGTCATCTCTATAAGCAGAGCTTACATCTCTGTATGCCTAATGGACTGAATAATGAGTCAAATCATGTCTCTGTGTCACATGTGGGCAGTATGTTGAGTGTATGTGTAGCATGTGTAATCATACAGAAGACTAATAAGTGAGTGGGATGTTGCTGCCTTTAAGTTGTCTTCTGAAACCAAGTCAAAATGTCGCCATGATGTCCTGAAGACAGGAATATGCAAGCAGGTGTAATGATCCTTTTCTTTTCTAGAAATGTATATGACTGTTAACCTTTTCCCTGTCAGAGGTATTCTCAAAGAGTGTTATGATATACAGCATGACAGCGAAAGTACCGTACGATCAAATAGAAGCAATACATCAGAGTATTGATCATCTTCTCTACTGTATGTCCACATTATGATCAGCATGGCCAAGCCACTCTGGTCCCGACGACATACGGTGCTGTTACAGCTACAGAACTGTACACTGTGATACCAGTGAGGCAGCTCGGGAGTTGAAACAAACTCCTCCGCTCTCCAGGACCAACTGAAGCTTTAATTATTGAGGCCTCTTTTTGTGTGTGTTTGTGCATCTGGATCCACATTTTGGATTCAAATTCCATATGAATATAACTTTTGATTGCGTACGTCTGCATAGTTTTGAGTGTGCATGTGAATTATGTATATTATGTGCTTGTATTTTGCCTTCTTTCCCTGCAGAACAAAGTTCAGTGGGTGTGTAAGAAAAAACAAAACAAAAAGAGAGTGAGAAAGTGACTGAGCATGATTTTTTTTTTTCATCCCACAACTGACAGTGTTTTACCGTTTCTAAAGGGGAGTAGTTTATGCCTGTGCTTTCCAAGATGTCACAATGTGCCTGAGGTTTTCTACTGTGGGCAACAAAACCTCTTTTGATCACCATAATTATCATTACTCTTTCTTCATTACAATCAAGGCTTTTATCATTATTTTCTTTGTTATTTGCTTTGTCGTAGATGTTTGCTGCACGTTTCTGCAGGGCAAAACCAGGAGAAAAATAATCCATTATCCGTTTGACCTCTGACCTCTTCATCAATTTCTCTTCCTCTCTCAGGCCTCCTTTGTATTTCAGATGGGCGATGGATGTACTGATAATGATACAGGCTTGACCTTTTCTATCTCCCTGCTAGCCTTGAAACTTAATGCCTTCTCATGTTGACCACGACTCCTCTTTCTTTCCTCTTTCCTCTATGACCAGGAATGTTGATTCATTAGCATGATGACCATAATGCACTGTGTTTTACAGTAGGATGGATGAAATACATTCCACTGACAGGTGGAGTGATCGCAGAGCTGTCTATGCACTTTGTCCTCTGTCATGCCAGAGGGTAGAATAGCCATATTAAGGTCCAAGTAATTCTCAGTGATCCCCCTTTTTCACACACCAGCGAGAAACTTATCTGTGTTTGGCTTTATGGAGAGACTGTGCCTGGCATGCATAACATGTCTATAGATAGAAGAAGGGAACCTAGAGCTTGTATTGTTGAATGAGGCTCAGTTAAGGACCCTGTACCATTTACTTTGTGCCCTTTTTATTCTGGAGGAAAAAACAAATCTCCAGCTCCAATTTTGTCAAAGATTAAGGATGTGAATTGAAAAATGCTTTTTATTCTCACAATGGGTTTACATTCAAGTTTTATTGATACATTCGGACTGTTTATGCCACGTCTTAACCGTGGAGTCTGTGTGTGCAGTAGAGTATGTGTGTTGATGAGACGGAGAAAAAAGCGATTCTCTTGGAAAGGGCTTTGTTGTACCAACCCTTTGAACTGAAGCTTGCCTTATCTTTGGTTGTTTTATAAAGCATATATCGATTATTAGACCATTCCAAATTAACCTCTTGCATGTGAAAATATGGTTATGACCTCAAAACACTTTCAACTGGAATCATTCGGAGGATGTTGCTGTTGTAGGGTCTCTATTTTCATTTTTGACAGCTGATCCAGGTTCAGAAAAAGACATTTGTTACTGTAGAGGCAGACAAAAAGGACAGATGGAAGTGCAGTGTGAGTGTGTCTGTGTGGGTTTGTGTGAGAGGTGGCGAACAATTACCACACATTAATTATAACTGTATTATTTTAAATCTAAAACTATAAATATTGTACATAATGTCATTCATTTCTGTAATCCTGTACATGTAATGCAACCACCTTTCTTTTTGAAGGGAGTAGATGTGTGGTACATGTTTGTAAATAATGTTTGCATAGCACTTGTTGCCTTTTGTTGTATGTCGAGGCTCATTCCAGCGCTTAAATAAATTGTTTATATGTAATGAACTGATGAATCCATTCTTACCTGCATAACTTTGTACATTTTTGTGTCTGTAATGACATTGTCTCCATTTTGTTTTGTTTTGCATTTGTACAGATGTTAAAGTTGTCACTGCAGTTACATTACGGTATGAAAATAAAGCACTTGTTCTGTAACATACAACTACCTGATGTGATTTCACAGCAGTCTCTTCCTGTGTTGATAAGCGGTGAGCAAAAATGAGCCAAGAGACATGAAATATTAAACTAATGTTCAAATCAAACGATCGTCAGCATTTTCCGATGCTTGTCCTTGAGACATAACTGCTCATTAAATAGTTAGATGCTTTAAAGGTTTAGAATACTCATTAATTATTGAACCGTCTAGACAGCTTGATAGTTGCCTGATGAAATAACATGGCAGTTAACTTCAGTGCACAAACATCTTTGTGGCATTCTGTCAAAATGCCAAATCACTACAGAAACCCTGCAGCATGCCAGTTCAATTTTAGCTATGACAATGAAATTAACACACCTTGTGTATTGTTGCAAGTTTTGGGAATGTGCTACTGCAACAGGCTTAATGGTTTCCTGTGATATTGAGTCATTTTAGGTTTTTTTAGAACCCTACTTCAGATAATCTGAGATCTCATGGTATAAACGTATTCATTAAAGTACATTAAGTGACTAGGGTAATTTTGCAGTGTTATTGTTTTTGAGTTTCTGGGTATGCAACTGAGTTTCTTTGTAGCACAGTGACCCCTGGTGTACATTTTGGTGCTTGACCAGACAGTACTTAAAGAGAGGAAAATCAAGTGTTGCAGAAGTCAGTTACAAAAGGCGAAATGACTCCAAAATGAATTGCAGTCTTCTCTGAACATTAAAACATTCAGATTTACAACAACAACAAAAAAACAACATTTTACTTCAAGTCATTTTTTCAGTTTCAAGGTTTTTTTTCTTTACATTTGATCTTCAAGCCTGCACTGACTGATTGCAACATAAGCTATATTTCCCCTCACACGATGCCGCCAACAACAATAAACAAGAATGATTTTCATAGACATCAGGCCTGATAATCAGATTGCCATTTAGTTTTCATTTGATTTTTACTGTGTTAAGTCAAATTCTTAAATGTAGGCAACGATTCAGAGGTCTGAATCCAGGTGAAGAGAAGTTATCTTATTTGCAGAGCATTAGAGAACAGTCCAAAGTCCTGAACCAAATATCACCTCTGCTAAAATGCTAAAAAAAACAAACAAAAAAAAACAAATCAGCTGCAAAGATGTGAACCAAATCTGCAAATGCACTGATTTACATTGGATGTGACAATCAACAGTCTTTCAAATCAGTCACTTATGAAGAATATGCTCTTTAAGGGTGAAGGTGGTTTGATCAGCTGCGTTTCAACTTTAGAACATTTCATATCCAGCCTTGCGTTGAAAGGAATCTGTCAATCATGTCAAAGGACCTCGCGGGTTGGTCGTAAGGCAGAATGTGTCCCCCTCCCCGGATGACGACCTGAGTAACAAGAGAAGAGATAAATAAAGATTTAAAAAAATAAAAAAATAAAAAAATAAAGTGTAAAATGTGTGGAGGACTTTTCACATTGTTGTCGACGATCGTGAATATCTGCTCACCTGGTAAAACTCTTTGACTTGTCTGACGTAACCTGCCACCTCTGTGTCAGAGGGCTGAACCTTCCAGTGGTAGCGTGCGGCTGTTTTGTACTCAGCAGCACCGGTCCAGTTAACGGTTGGCAGGAACCTCTCAGTCAGAGGAGCAGCTACAATTACATCCAGCTGTCCACTGTAGATCAACACCTGGACATAAGGAAAAAGAGCCCAAACAAGGAAAAGGGGTTTAATAAGGACACAGTACAGTACATTAGTCACTTCAAGGTCTAAACATTTCGAGATCAATAATGTGAATGATAGTGATTTCAAACAATATTTACACAAAAAAAATAATAATTAGTGATAAATAAGTCCAACTGACTGAATCTATTGTGCGTTACAGAAAAAACTGCAGTGGACAATTCTCCATCCCTCACCCTGTAGTTGTCCATCAGCACCCCGAGCCACGGTTTGATGCTCTTCATGACATCCTGCACGAGGTGTTTCTCCACCTCCGAGCCGTCATGAAACGTCAGGTTCCCCACGTGGATGGCACGACGCACTGCTGGCAGAGTCACAAACTGGGAGAAGTACTCCTGGTCTTCAGGCTCCTGTGGTGCACACAAATTATATAAATAATACAAGAAACAGTTTCATTTGTGTGTAAAGTTTAAAAAAAATAAAAATAAAAAAAAATAAAATAAAAAAAAGTTCTTGCTCTAAGAAAGTCACACGACGCAGCCTCGAGCTCTGCTAGTGGTTCTCAGTACCTGACATGTCATGTAGTTGAAGTAGTTAGTGCAGCCTGTAGCATTTTGGAAGAAGGAAGGATATGGATCCACGTCACCATTAAGCAAGCGATCGAAAACCTGAAGACAGAAATGTCACCTCAGTCACAGTCAGATTTTATCCACATCTTTAATTGTTTCAGAAAGATATGATAGAAATGAGGGTAAGAGTTTCAACTTGTATTTTGAGAGACATAAGAACCAAATAACAGCTGTTACCTGGAAAGCCTCCACCCACTTCTGCTGCTGGATGAGCTCAACCCCGTAGTCTGTCTGCTTTATAACATACTCCTTCTGCTGTTCATCTATCATGCCTGTTTGGTACAGGAACTCACCGTAACCACCAAGCATCTGAGATCAGAGATTAGAATAGAAAAGAAGTCAAACCTATATTTTAGATGAAAGATGAGAAAGTCCCACAAAGTATTAAGTTCAATCTGGACACCTGGGGAATTCATAAAGTCAAAGATGGTGTAAGTTTAAAGAAAATGACACGCTGTCAGATACGCACCATTTCTGGATCACAGAGCCCATCACCAATCGCCATCCCCTTAAAGTTGATTTTCACCTTGGCAGTGGGGTTGTTTTTATGGATGTAGTAAGAAATGGCAGGAACGTACTTCCCTGCATAAGACTGTACAGAGACAGAGAAAGGTTTATACAGTGAGGACAATTTATTATAATTATAAATACACACACACACAAGTAAATGAGAATAAGACAGTCATTGGGCATATCTAAGTCATTCTACCATTATGTGTACAAGTTAATGCTATTACACAGAAAAAAAAAAAAAAAAAAAAAAAAAAAAAAAAATAGAAACATTTTACCTCTCCAGTTGCATAGAACTCATTGGCCTGATACTCAGGAAAGATCTGGAAGAACTGTGTTAGAGCACTTTTAAGGAAGAGACAGTAGGAGAGAGTCAGTAAACAATGAAACATAAGATCTAAATAGGCCCAAGTGACAAAATGAATGAGTTGGACCGTAGTGTTTACCTGTACAGATCTCTGCCAACGTCATCCTGATCCTGGGCAAAACCTCTGTCATCATTTGTGAAGCTGAAACCTGTTCCAACCTGAAAAAAATTACAAAACAAACTCTTCTTCAATATCTTTCAGGAAATGTTTGTGCACATAAAAAAAATGATGATTTGAGAAACCTTGAATGAAAGATACATTTCATATAAGTAGTTTTGGTCTGAGGATAAATAAAGAGTACATACTGGATTGTCAATGTACAAAACTGAATATCTGGTTGTCCATGCATAGTCCCTCAAACCAACTGCAGAGACAGAAAAGACACACAGGTCAGAAAATCTAAATAATGCTCTATCACAGGTTTTACACACCTCCAGATTATTAGATTCAATCTGGATTACAATGTTCACATATGATACTGTACCAAATCTGTTCTTACCAGTCAAGTTCTTATAAACCACATATGGTCCATGTTCCACAAACAGGCCGAACATGGAGGTGCCACCGGGTCCACCTTGCAGCCAGAGCAGGACTGGAGCGTTCTCTTGGCTCGGCTGTCAGACAGGCCAGTGCAGATACAAGGATTGAGATCTCAGCTCCACCTTGTGGAGACTTTTGTTTATTAACAAAGGTAAAATTAAAGCTTAAATTTAACCACACTTTATTTGCACTTCAATAAACCGATTATCACTCTTCCTAACCAGTGACAGTAATAAAGATTAAAATAGGGTAGAGATCAGACTGTAGAGATGTGGCAAATAATCAAATCACAATGTCAATCCGTCTTTTGTCACTTTATAGTTGATCATTAACATTTCAGGCTGACATAAAGGATTTTATTAGCTCTAGTATAATGTGAAAACAACTTAGTATAACACAAGTGACTTGGACTGAACCCAGAGTTATTTTTGGGGGAGTTAAAAAGGTAATAGTCTGAACTGCAGGTTACAACGTGTGTGTCGTAGAAATGGCATTTGACTTTACTACACTGAGGTATGAAATACAGAGCAAGTTCCTTAAGTTTCTAAAAAATAGCTTGGATAATATTTAGTCTTCCTGTTAGACCTTGGTTAAAAACATGTGATAGTCAACACAAAAACACATCCTGCCATGATAGATGCATTCCTGTACTGCAGCTGACTAAATACACACAGTGCAATATCTTATCACATGTTGACTGAGGGAGCACAGTTAAAATAGAGAAAGTACAATAAATTGGAGTTCCAAAGAAAAACAAGTGCAAGAAATTGTCCCAGAATTTGTCTTCCCCTCGCTCTGATCGTTTCCCAAATTGCAACAACACTGACAGTAATGTGACTCTGTGATATGGAAAGCCCCTGTTGTAAGGAAGAAGTCTCAGCCTACCATGAGTGCAGGGAAGAACCAAAAGAAGAGGTTGCTGTTGTACTTTTTGTTGACAGTGAGGTACCCGGCGTAGCTTTTGACGTTGGCACCAGGCAGATCTCCTACCAGACTCAGTTTCCTGGCTGGAAGAGCAAGACGTCAACACATTAACATTCATGCAGACACTTCAGCCTCTGAAATGAGTTAATTATGAGCATGTTACAGTGAGCCATACTGACTGCAGTATAATTGTAGTGTTTTGTAATGAGTGTTGTTCTACCTTCATCTATGGCACCCTTCTCCAGGTAAGGAGTGAGAAAGAGAGGTGACCCGGGGTCCACTCCATTCAGGCCGCTGACACGATGAGATTTTCGGCAGAAAAACGATGAGCAGCTCCTCGAGCGTGCAGAGTCCAGACAGACCCAGAGTAGCAGGAAACCCAGAGTTTCCTTCAGCAGCCTGCCAGTATTTACAAAATGCATATCAGAATACAAGGCCTGGCCAGTGAAGTGTGAATCTTAAACACCGCAAGTCACTCAGATTTCAAAACAGTCTGACCACAGTGACACCATATGTCTGACTGCGGGCAGAAAGGAGAGAAAAAAAAACATTTTAATTTGTTGAGACTCACCTCATGTTCAGTGTGGAGATATATTTACTCGTTGGTCAGCTGTGGAATGACTTAAATGTGTGAGCCGGTCACGTGATCAGTTCTGAGTCAATCATGTGAGATACTGCATCACGTGATTGTTGTTAAGCTACAGTAGAAATTTTAACCCTCGGCGCGGTCTTGCAGGGTACTCCCGGTGTTTTAGCTAAGTACCTTACGTGGAAAGATGACTGTGGTTTTTGCTAATCCCGCCGATGAAAACAAACCAATTTCCAAGTATTTTAAGTCTGACTTGGTGAGTGAACTGTTCTCCTACAAACCTATAAGTTTCAGTCAAGGTTGTTTTCAGCTAGGTGTTGTCGAGCATAGTGAGAAGACAACCAAATGGGTTGCAAAGCTGACTATTAAGAAACATGGGAGATGTGAAGGTTAGCATTTGGTGCCTGTAACATACTTATCATTTCACAATTCACCAATTTACATGTACAAAATGTTACTTTGGCTTTCTTGAAGGCATATTTTACCCTGCACAGTGTGTCTTATTCACAATAACACCATGACAAAATGAAGCATATTAAATAGGCCGAATAAAAATAATTGACTTCGTAATGGCAGTAACATAAAAGTGAAGTGAAAGCTCTGGTGATACATTTTTATTGCTATTAAATGTCATATATTAATATTGTCATGTCAGATATTTGCACTTGTCTTAGCAGGAAAACCACAGGTGTTACTAATTACACTGATGATGTCTCCGTTTAATTATGTGCCCTATTTAGCTAATAGGCCTTTCCACATCAGACAAGGAAAGAGCTGTTCTAAATTAGCCTAACAATGGCTCTGTTCTCTTCAGTTGTTCCAGTAAGCCACTACAGGACCCTGGAAGCAACTAATCATTCATCAGTCATTTTATTCTTTACCCATGTGCTTTTCCTGCTGTCACATGTGAAATGTTTTCTGTGAAAAAAAACACCTTCACAACAACCAGGGCTTGTAACTGCGACATAAGTAGAGCATTCGTTATTTATGTGATTAATTACACCTGTGTGTGTCCTGCTAAGACACGTCAAAATACAGTGTGTCAAACAGCACCTAACATTCTGGGATTTTTTAAAGCTGCAGTTATTCATATCTGACCACTAGTGGGCAACTCTGGTATATTAGTATCTATATAAAATCATCTATCTCAAGTTACTTGTGTAGTTGACAGACATGAAGGGAAGACGGCACTCACAGCTGGGAAAAAAACTGTGGACTGTGATGTGACAGCTCAGGTGAACAGGTGCGGAGATGGGGGCTGTATCCCAATTGTCTGCTGTTTACAAAGCTGGGTAGGGTATTAATAGGGGATTTCCCTTGTTCTAAAGTCTTGGTAGCAGTTTTAATACGTAGTGTTACTTAAAGAAGCCAGTAAGGCCAGAGGATAGGTATATTTTGAGGCAGTTTTACATTGATTGACAGCTATTTCAGACTACCACACTCAGCCATGCTGCAGGGTTGACATACACATGTTGAAGTGTCCAAGACACAAGATCCCCTAACTGCTCCTGATGCTGCACCATCAGTGTGTGAGCACTTTGAGTGGTTGATAGACTAGAAAACTGCTATATAAATGCAGTTCATTTACTGTTTACCGTGTACAGTTGCTACACTCATTCTGATCTGGAAGCTGCCCAGTACAACCACAGTCTTAACTGTTGGCCAGTGAACATCTGAACCGGAGTATTCAAGGGGATCAGAAAAGGGAGTGCTGTGCAGATTTATCCTGCCACTCCAGTAGGGCTGAACAATTAATGTAAATATTATCGCAATCGCAAGAGTTGCAGTTTTTTTGATAAAGGTAAAATGTGTCCCAACATACCATAAGTGAAGCATTGTGGTGCTACAGAGATGACATAAGGGACCATGCTTGTTTAGTTCAAACGCAACAAAAAATTACATCATCATTTTTATATTTTATTCAGTGAAAATTAAATGCAAAAAAGTACCATTCCAACAGAAATAATGACTCATCGCAATTGTAATATCTGCCAAAAAAAATCAAAATATCCAATCCAATCCAAATTCTGTCTTCCCTCCTTGCACCTCTTCCTTGGAGGGCCATGAGGAAGACGTACAGTGAAGGAAGCAAGAGATCATACATTTGGAGTTGTGGAGAACTCTTGGCTTCAAAGCTTCCCTTCAGAATCTGTAGATTAAAGCCACAGACGCTACATTCATCTTTTTCTTTTGTCTGCCATCTCATGGGAAAGGGGGAAGCCCACCAGATGGCGCAGAAAACACAGGGATTCAGTCTGACGCTTTCAACTTAACATGACATAACATGACATCTGATGAAAAAATGCAAAGCCAAGGCTGGAGTAATGTGGTTTGGCCAATTGGGCTTTGTTTGCATGAACCTCATTGAACTGTGGGACTCAAGAAAAAAAGTAACGTCTGTTTTGGATTTTGCATAGGCCTACATAACTAGTCGGTTGTTTGGGGCTTCTTTTGTAAATCGGGATTGCTTACATCTGGCAACCCTGCTCCAAACTTCCACTTTAAGAAGGCGCGTCTACGCTGCAGTGTAGTGTGTTTATTACAATCCTTAAAGTGGCACATGGAAACCACATCTGATTTCTGCATGGCACAAGAATCTAGACCTACAGATTCTGTCTGTCCAGTATGAGGAAACTGCTTTGAGGAAACTGATCCACGTACACGATCCTGTAGCTTGTCAGACTATTTTTATCTGTGGCAGTAGCACCCACGGTGTATGCGGCAGCGTGAGCTCCCCACCAAGGCGCACAGCGAGCGGGAGGGGAAGGATCCGCGGATTCAGACAGACGGGTGGTGGGCTCGGGGCGAGACGAGACGTGAAATAGTCCCCGGTGCAGCCGTCAAAGGTGAAGCACATTGGGACGTGAGTGAAATGGAGGCACCACCGGGGACGAGCTGCTGGGAGCGCACCTTGGCCAAACGGGAGTAACCGAGCCGTGAAACGGGTTGGGATGGCAGCATCCAGTAACTCAAGCCTCTCAGGTTCATCTCTGTCCTCTGGTAAGAGTTCACTTGACCCAGACTCAGTCTAGACTCTGAGGCATTGCACTTAAGATGATAATAATATTGATAATAATAGCCTACTACTGCTACTACTAATAGTAATAATAATAATAATAATTACAGTGCTTTTATAGAAATTTATAATTGTGTGCTTTGAAATGGATGCCTTTATTTGTCTTAAATCAAACTTTTTTTCATTAACTTGTATAAAGCCATCTCTTACATGTTCACCATTGACACAAGCATCAGGAAATGTGGCACCTTTTTATTTCTGCATCTCACATGCACCTTGTGAACATTAAGCAAATATTAAAGTAGCCTCCAGTGACTGCTGTGATTGAGAATTAAGGATAAATGAAAAGCATCCCCATCTGTTATAACTAAAGTGGTGGAAACATTATTGGGAAAGGACGCCTTTCGTGTGCAGAGGGATTATAAGGTTGTTAGATGCAGTCAGGAGCCTCTGACGTTGGGTTTGGATGTTATCATTAGATTGCCAATCATCTCCATAATTCCCTTATTGACTTTCCACTTGGCTGGCTTTAAGGATTATGTTTGGCCTGTGTAGTCTTCCATTTTCCAAAATGCAGCAGCAGGCTGGGATGTTCTGACACTGTGAAAATCCTAATACACTATGGTTCAGTGACATAATACAGTTACCGCTACAGTGTGCACAAGACTCCAATTAAATCCCCTTTGCATATAATGAGCTATCGTTCAACGATTAGCACCTATTATATGTTTGTTAAAAATTCAATTTTCGCAGAATGAGAACAGTAAGTGGGTTAGCAACTGTTCAAACAAAACCCAGAATGAAACAGCAGCTCCATGCTTGTCTGTGTATATCCCATTCTGTGTTGATAAAACACGTTGCTCATGTTTGCAAGGGTATAAAGTACAAACTCCACTATCACAGTCATTTTTAATGTGGAAGCCCCACCAACAACCAGAGGCGTGTGTGTGACATGAGGGGGGAGAGGCTGTTTATAATACTACGCTCAGCATTTTGGTTTATGTTTACTGTTTCCACCAATATTTTACTTTCATACCATGGAAAATGACATCTAGAAAATACTTTTTCCACTTATGAATGAATAAAAATTAAACTTGATCACTACTATAGGCAAAACTATAGTTGTATTACAGAGTTAGGACATTTTATAGTATATGCAGTGTTTGTTTTACTTTCCTACTCTTTCTACATCCCAACCACACCGCACAGCAGAGTCACATTTCCCAAGGTACTGCCCAATGAGAGGGACAGACAGTCGTTTCCAAGCTGATATAGCCTGTGGTGACCACATGCTTCACAAAGCATTATCTCATGTGTGCGTTTCAGAAAGCAGTGGATTTACTGTTTGACCACTGCTGCTTTAAGAGGAAAGTCTTTTCTTTCTGTGGCATTGGAGGGCTGTCATTACTGTTGGGCTCTCAATATAATTATCAGAGGTTACAAGCTGTGCTGCTGCCAGGGATAGAGTGGTTGTCACAAGGGTATTATTATTTTCATGCAGAGCTCTTTGGCAGTCAGACACAACATTTGAATAATCTTGTCTATGAGGCATATGACTCAAAAATGAATCTAGGCTCAATTTCTGCTCCATATTAGGTCGTCTGTTCTGGCTGCTAACAAAGTGCTTTTGGTGTAGTTATTTCAGCTGCTTCTAATGATACGTCTATCTAGTACTCTTGTTTTGAGGCTGTTTGGAGGAGAGTGTGTAAATAAAGTTAATCTAACTTCTTTCTGTGAACAGTCAAAGTGTCACTGATGGCAGCGTTTTGTGCTGAGCACTGATCTATGATAGTGGTAATGGTAATTAGATTACGGAAGCAAACACTGATTTATTTTTGTACCGACTGTAAATTATTGAAATAAAAGGCTCAATGGTAAGTACACAAACTGCCTTATAGTGTGTGAACTGCATTATATGCACACAACCTATAACTACAACCTTATTGCAGTATTTAAGTATTTTTTAAGGACTGCAACATGATTGCAACATATATGTTGCAATCTCTTCTTTTCCCTAGAAAGATATTTTCTGGCCACTCATCTTGATCAGGGAGGTTCTTACACATTCTTGGCACGGGTGGGCATGGAAGCATGTACTGTACCAGCAGCATACCATTTGCTAGAAGGCTCCAGGAAATAAAGCTTTGAAAATAAATTGCGGGAAGAAGCATGAAAGTATGCCTTCTGCTCCAAGCCTTAAATGACAAAATTGGTCAGGGAGGCAGAATTACAGCCATGTATTACAGAGAGGCTGTCTGCTCAACACCATCCTGCACATGTTTCTGGCAAATGCTGCATTTCACCTCAAAATCTTTCCATTATTTCTATTTCTTGTCCTTTCCAGTGTAATTTGTGTAGGACTGGATTTATGTCATGTATAATGACTTAGTCAAATTAGCTGCATGTTTTACAGCATCAGCGAGGGAGCGGGTTAGTCCCCCAAGTCACCCAGCCCATTAATTACAACAACAGGCGCTTTCAGTGACACAAGGAAATGTCAGATTTAGATCACCAAATTATACTTTGTGTTAAAACTCACCTACAGTTCTTGTTAACAGCAAAACATACAGTTCCACTGAGGGTGCACAGCCCAGCAGCGCACCACAAATAACACACTCCAGAGGCACCCTTGTACTTGTCACATGTTATCTGGTCAGTGCAAAGACTGTGTTGAAATGGTTGTTTTGGACCAGTGTAATACACAGATGGTCTCCCTGCTGCAGCTCTACTGCATCCCACTGACTCTCTGTGTGTGTTGTGTGGGTGTCTGTGTGTGTCTGTGTTTGGTTGTGTGAGGGTCTGTGTGTATCTGTAGCAGTGCTGCACTCAGAGTTCAACTCCAGAATGTGTTATTTTTTTATATACTTTATTTTTTATCAAATAGCCAAATCACGCATAGCCACACATTTGCAATCTCACAAGACTCCACAAAATATTATGAACATTTTCACATTATGTGTATATAGGTTTTAAGTCTAGGAAGGGCTTCGAAGGGAAGTATTGAATATGAACAAACAACAGTTAAGTACTTATAACATTATGGACAAAACTGTGTAGAATCATCTAAATCACACATGCACCATGATGGCAGGTTAAATTGAAAGCAATGCATTGAACTGTGAAATTAAATATGCTTTCATCCCTGTGTTTCTTCAGTTCTAGCAGAACAGAGAACAAAATACACTTAACAAACATGGCAAAATTGCTGGAGGTGAAATTTTTGGTTGTGGTTCAGCAGATTAATACCAACTTAGACATCATCATGGTCATCACTGCTTTGTCAAGGTCACGATAAGATTAGATAAATCGCCAGAAGAATCCGCGATCACAAAGGACACACTCATAGCATGAAATGGAAAAAAAAAAGATGGGAAGATGGGAAATGCACAACAGACTCATTCATCCCAACCCCAACATAGATTAACAGGTGCACATGGCTAATGGAAACATCTCCAATGTACTGTAAAACTGAAATCCACAGGACTTGTGGTAACTACCTGGTTTTAGTATTTTTTTTAAGGAGATTGGTTCATGTCATTATAAGCCTTGAAGTTTGACTAGGTGATAGTAAAAAACAGTGAGGTTTTAAAATGTCTGCGTCCTGTTTAAGAGCTCTTTTTATTATTTTTAATCATAAAAGGCTCTAAACTTGTTGAACTGCTGTCAGCCTTGGACTCGTTTCACCTCCACATAAGTAATTGTTTTATGTGCTGAAGTTGAATATTTTTTTGCATGTGCACAGACTCCAGATGCAGACTTTATCTCAGGGGATAAGAGTCTTGATCTTCATTCATCACATATTCTCTTTGTCACCAAAGCAAACACCCGCCGGTAATTATTTTATTGAATGCCTCTGACTGGTGAGTAATGGAGGGCAACACAATTAATAGCTGTTGCTTTGGGGGAAGAGCCCTCTGGCTGCTCTAGAATTTTAAATTCTCCCTGATCATCAGGCACCATGCAAACTCTGAGCTACTTAGAAATTCTTTTTGATGTTCTTTGGATTTCTGTGTGTGTTTATGCGCGTGTGTGTGCTCGGTTGAGAGTAGATATGCACAGTGTAGCCCAATGTATTTGCACGCGTGTATGTTTGTGCAAGTGTGTGCCAGTGTTTGCATCAGAATCGACCCTTAAGAGCTCCATTTTCTGAGCCGAAGCTGCAGCAGAATTCCAGACTGAAATGCCATTCGTCATTAAAAAGAATCAGATTGAAAAGGGAATATTTGGCAGCCAACCAGATGAAATCACATTCTTTAAACAAGCTGCAGTGGAATAAATCTTTCAGATTGTTGCCAGCGCAATACACAGTGACAAAGCTTCATCATTAGGACAATACATTTTCCAAGACAGCTTGGCCACACATCAGCAAACTGAGCCTGAAGGCTATAGAGTTATATATTTGAAGGTAGACACTCTGTGGAGGGCATTAGTGAAAACATTTACCCTTAGAAAATCCACCTCAGTTGAACTACTTTTTCATCATTTGCATAATTATTCAGCGTTTAAATATATGCACCTATCTTGTCTTTCCTCAGAAATAAATTCAACTTATTGCAAGGTAACTGTGCTGTTATGAGAAGCAATGATGAGCTATTTGTGTGTTTAATAATGTTGCAACAAGCCTCCACTCAAACTCTCCTGCGGTGAGCAGAGAAAACAGCATAAAGGGAAAAACTCTGAAGTGCTGTCAGATGAACAGATGAAAATAGAACAAGAATATACAGAGACCTTATTGATAAAGCTTTAACACTTGTGCCATTTGCTGTATGTTTCGCAATTTCTCTTCCTGTACCTCAGTGCCCACATCCAACAAGTGCTCACTAGTTTTATTAAACAATTCCCTTCCCTTCTCAGGTGTGTTTCATCTCTTTCCCTCTGGCCAGAGGGGTGTGGTGCTAATGTGCTGATGAGTGCAAAGGAATGTTTAAAATGAACAACGTGTCTTCTGGACCAACACAATCCATTATTCACGCAGTCAATTGAATCTTCGAGCAGTGGCACTGGGAGTTTAATGAGAGATATTACATTTAACATCTGAGAGGCAGATGAATCATTTAGTATCATAGCAGCTATTTTGTGCATTTGGCACGTGGTATGAAATGTCTGTGTGTTAGCTACAGAGCAACATTAGCATGCTGCTATACTGAGCATGTAGTTCATACAGTAACTTTAATTAAATCAGTCAAAACCTGCAGGTAAAGCTGAATTGCTATGTAAAAGCTTGTCATCTTCTCAAGGTTCATTCTTGACCTTGAAAACATGAGCTTCAGAAAAAAAAATCATTACAAAAGGTCCAATTTATTTATCCTTTCCAAAGTTTTTCATTGCTTCTTGTGGCCATCCTCAACATGCGAGTTAGAGTAGAGTTGCGCTGGTGTGAGATGTGGATAAAAACAAATAAGTTGGAACTAGTGCTGAGAAATGTTAGTGTCAGCATCGTTATTATATTATGAGTAAAAATATGTTGCACCATTTGTGTCCTAATAACAGCCAGAGATTTTATTACATCACTGACAGTGTAGTACAGCAGCAAATTTTACCATATTTTTGACTTGTTTGGTGACACGTTTTATTACAAGTCATAACTTTACCGAGTAGCTACTACAGTAAATTATCAGATGCTACAGGGCATTTACTTCATCACCTCTCCTAGTGTTTTAAGCTAATATACTGTAACAGCACACTCTATCATGTATTCCAGGAATGTGTTCACATAATCATAAATCAGCCACTATATTTCCCAGAGGTAGATCTTGTTGTGGGTGCTTAGATGTAAATTGTGTTTACCCCCCCTAATTTTGATTACTGAATTTGTCCTCTTGTCTCAGAATAGAGATACTTTGTTCTCAGAACCCTGCCGGCGCGTAATATAGATCAGGTGTGTGCCGACATGATGTTTAGCGAAATGAGCGGACACCTGTATCGATTGTCCTTGAAGCAGAGATACTGATTAGAAGTGTATTCACTGGTGCATCTCAAGAGGCCGCTGCACAGTGTGAAGCCATATGCGTAATCATAACAGAGAGATAAACAACAGCGACATAACCACGTTGAAGGGCTCAAAGTCAGTCCACTGGGAAAGGGCTCGAAATGGAGATTTTAATGAGAGAAAACAGGGCACAGTCTATTAACACCACTGTGAGTCTCTAACAGAAACCTGCTTTATTTTTGTGTTTTACAGACCCTGAGGATTACCAACCGCCCATATGGAAGTCCTACTGTGAGTAATTAATTCATTTTACATGCTGATTAGCAGTGTTTTAACCCGACGTTGGCCTTTAGTGTGTTTCTTCAAATAACAGCACATTTATTTGTGATCTATAAATAACAAAGAGACATTTTTCTATACTTGGAGGAATGGGTTTTGTTGTACATAGTGCAATTAGATACACTGCAGGTTCCAAAACGCTACGCACACATGCACAAAAGGCCCACACTCCAGCACATTCGCCCACACATCACATTCACACAACACATTCACACATGCACAAATGCAAAGCAGCACATCCCTGATCCCTGAGTAAAATAGGTTACCATCACCCAGGAAAACAAGATTTTCTACCTGCAGAGAGGCTCAGCTGAAATGGGGTCCTCAGAACACCCACCTCATTATACAGTGTTTTTGCCAAGTGGGAGGAAATGGGTTGACTCCCCAGAATGTATGTGATGCATTTGTTGAAGCTGAGCACAAATCATTTCGGCTGGAAACTCTGTGTCTGTCCTTAGAGTAATTATTACATTTTGTTTATCCAGTTGCAGTTCATAGCCTTTATATGCACTTTTCCTGCAATTACTGTAAATGTCTCATATGTATAATTTTCCCATAATAATAATGCTTCGTTTCTGAAGTCGCCCATCTTCTCCTGACTCGTCTGGTTCTCTGCTAAGGTATTTTTAGAGCTCACTGTGTCCCTGGAATGGATGATGTCCAGATCTTGCTCTGGTTGGCTTGAATCAGCCTGACAAAACATGAAAATGTCAGGAGTCAGGACATTTTCACAGTCAGGAGTCTTTCTTCCCCTGCCTGGAGAATCTGCTGCAGTGAGGACTTAGCTCAACCTCATGCAGTGATTTCTTTGCTGTAGTACAAGTTGTTAGTAAAGAGGACACTGCTGTAAGTCTTCAGTTCTCAGCTCCATCTCACAAGGCATGGGCATAGACTGCCAAACTGCATCATACAATCATACAGTATAAAACAGTTAAACCTGTTTTTCTGTTATTATCGCAGGATTTTCATACAGTCTGGTATGGAAATGTGGCAGTTTGTCAAACACAAGAGAAACTCCAGCTCTAGACACACAGGATTTAAAAATTGGACATGAAGAAAGAAACCACACTCAGCTACTGATTCCTCTGTGGTGGTAATATTTCTGTCCTGACAGACCTCCAGTTCTGGGAAACAGGAAAAACAGCAGCCGCGTTTTGGCTTCCCTCACTTTTTAATCACTAATTGTAATGTACCAATTCTTGTGAGGCTGCTGAGGTGTTTGCGGTGATTACGCTGCCTGCCGCAAATCCCTCAGTCCCATTTTCACTTTGCTTCACTGCTTTACTTCCAGTTCTCCCAATACTTTAAGTAGACCTAATGCACTCAACCATAGATTTGCAGTATGTATGTATTTGTAAGTGTTAGTATTTCTGTTTTGGAGTAAAAAAGGCTAGTGTGCAGTTATAAGCACAGAACAGCTCTGAATTCACACAAAAGGATTGCAAATATGTGGCTCCTGTCATGTAAACCCTTGACTGCTTAGCCTTGCATATACTTGCATATACAGTTCCTTTGTATCTTATTACCTTTGCACTGAGACAAAGCTGTCTAAGTGTAGATATTGTTTTATGTCCAGTCTAGTCCTGTGATATGAAAGCTGCATTGCGTCATTTCGTTTCCTTCATCTTTAAGTGTGTGTTGAGGTTGTTATTTTGGTAACAAATCTACAATACGTATGTAATTACAACTTGCACTGAGCTGTGTACATAACTCAGAAGGGCAGACGGTCTTAAATAACATGCATATATTTCTCTAACAGTGTACCAGCTACAGCAGGAAGCCCCGAGACCAAAGAGGATCACATGTCCTCAGGAGGTCAGTACATTCATAAATCTGTATACAATAGGCTACTGTAAGAGGCTGAAATGATTGATTCTACATTTTTATTAACTATTTAGTCTTTTTGTGTCTTTGTGTCTTTGCATAGCCCAAAGTCTAAACAGAGGAAACCTGTAATACCTCATAACCTCATATTTGAGGAGCTGGAAGCAGCATTTGTGCAAGTATTTTTCTTAAAGAATGACCTCAACAGTTAGAGGATTATCAGAATAGTCATTGATTAGTTTTTTCAACTAGCTAGTTGATTAACTGGTGTCAGCACTATGACTGTGAATGATTAAAATTAATCACACAAACACACAAAATGTCACACAACAATGAGGAAGAGGAATGGTTCTGATGGGAAATGCAGTCTAGCAACAAACAGTTATGAGCCAGCACCATCCTGTGATTATGGATATGTTTCATGAAAATTTTTAAGCAGCCTTGAAGCACCTTAGCTTAACTGAACCACCTGTTGGCTTCATTTATTTATTTTCCCCTTGCCTTAAAACACAGTCTACTAGACTGCATCTTGCAAACTCAGTTTTTACGCTCAGGTTTTAGCCTGGAAAACATTCACTGAGAAATGACTGAGCCTGGCAGCCGGAAGCCAGACCAATCAGTAACCTATGGGGAGTGACTCGCGGCTTCTCAAAACTCCCACACCTCGTGAGCAATTGTTTTAACTCAGTGGTATGCAAGAGTTCGAAAATTAAACATAATCCTCCAACTGCATGCCTTAAATTTATTTAGGAGTGTAATTTGAATATGTGTGAAAATAGTTGAGGACAAGATTTTTTTGATGTTTCTCTGTCTTTTTTGAACAAAGACCAGAGATCAACCTAGCAAATCCTGTTTCAGTGTTCATATGGACACCTGACTACAGTTTTAAGACAGACTTAAAAACAATTACCATTTCACATCAAGAACAGTAACAAGTAAAGTACCTCAATGTAAGCAGCTGAAACATGTTGAACAGGCAGTACAGACTTTATTCTCAGCTATGTGAATATAAAGCTAATGGCACAAGTTGCTATACTTGTTACTGCCCTCACTGAGAGAACTGTCAATCCTCAATTGTATAACCCACCAGAAATGATGCATGTCTCATCCCATTTTGAGTCTTGCCACATTATGATGGGCAAAGTGAAAGTGATGGGCTGGCTAAGTGAGAGTTGTGGCTGCCCGTTAAATTTAAAATACGAAATGATGTTTGACATTTTACCAAAGTGTTCCCATAAAACTATTATGATTATAACTGAATGTGAAGAGATTTCACACCGACATCTGTAGTGGTCTTGCCCACAGTCTTTGTATAGAAAGGGGTCTCAGTAATTCAGGTGTTTGTAATTTATTATTCTCCGTCAAAATGTTAATGCCGATGTTTGATGTTTTATATCATCTTCAAAATGAAAAGTGTCTTTTAGCCACATCCTGCAGAGACACTGCTCACTAAATATTAATTCTTTGCAGCTGGCCATCTATCACCAGCTGTTTTCTCATACTGCCTCTTATTCATCTCCACACTCTGTGATTTGGCTTTACGGTTTGGTAGCTGCGAATAGACGCAGGGGCATAGATGGAGATAATCTGTCCTGTGGTGTAGAGTCCACTATCTTTCACACAGGCTGTAATAACAATTTGCAAAGCCATTTAATTGAGCTTTCACATCATATTCCTCCAGCCAATATTTCTTCTTCTGGTTTCCAGATGGAGAGCAGACCCAAATACTATGGCAGAGAGTGAGTGTAACTTAATTACTGTCATTTTTTTATGCCTTTTTTTTTTTTTTTAAATATTGTTGGGCAGTGAATGGTTTTATCTATCATTATTGCCTGGCATCAGACGTGGTTAGGGTTTAAGTGGGTGGATGTGTATTTTATGTGTGAGCTTTACTTCTAAAATATCAATCTTTGTATGTTTGAGGATAAAATTCCATTGGATGAAGAGTTATACCCGCTAATTTTTATTTATATATTTCTTCTTTTTATTTTTTTAACAGATTTCATGGCATCATCTCTCGAGAATATGCAGATGAGCTGCTGGCGGCAGTAGAGGGTGCTTACCTCATCAGGGGGAGCCAAAGACAGCCAGGGACTCACACCTTGGCCTTAAGGTACCAACACATCAGTATGCAGCACAGAACCCCTGAAAGGTCGTCCCCTTCAGCGGCCCAGAGCTCGCTCTGTCTCTACCTTGTTCACTTTTACTCAGCCACTCAACCAATTCAACCTCTGCTTATTTTTACTCCCTCTGTATTTTAAGCACATCATCATCCATGTATCTCAATCCAGGTTTGGGCACCAGACCCTCAACTACAGACTGTTCTATGATGGGAAACACTTTGTTGGGGAGAAGAGGTTCGAGTCCGTCCATGACCTTGTGACAGACGCCCTCATCACTCTCTACATCGAGACCAAGGCAGCGGAGTACATCGCCAAAATGACCACTAACCCCATCTACGAGCATCTTGGTTACACCTCACTACTCAAGGACAAGATGGTGCACAGGCTGAGCCGTGGACGCACAGAACCACGCAGGGTCACCTTCCAGAAAGACGACAAGGTGAGTTTTATGACTGTTTATGTCACCAGGAGCATATACATTCTCAAGTTTTAATTTTACGCTGAGTTTACTTTTTGTGTACTGAGGGGTGCTATAATGAGTAGGAAGCTTACTTCTGCTGTTGAGCAAGACACTGCTTCACAGACCACCTTTCTATTAAAGCTGCAACAATTAGTCAGTAAATCAGTTCTGCCATTCATAGAATATTGAATGAAAGATGAAAAGAATGATTCTGGTACTCAATTAATCATGTATTTAATGATTGATTGATGATTAATCGAGTAGTTGATCAACAGAAAGCATCTTTGGGTTTTTGGGCTGATGGTCAGATAAACAAGACATCTTAAGATTTGACTTTGAAGACCATTGTGCATTATATCATGGAGAGAATTATCAATCAAAAAAAGTTTAATTAATGATAATCAATAGTTGCAGCCCTAGTTTGAAAGAATTTATTCTACGAAACTCCATGCTGTATGTATAATTAAAATTAATCTGCTTAAAACTGAACTTGATGTTCACTAAAAACCATTTCCATTTTGTTATTTAAATGTTTTTCAATTTAATTATCCAAATCTGGCCTTCCTATCCTATAATCCTTCTATTATCTGTACATTTAAACTTTGATGATAAGCTACCCAAATTATTTTAAAACAAGAAAAAAAAACTCTTTAGTTGGCTCATCATCTCAGTACATGCAAATTATCTTGTACATTTGTACACTTCTTCCATGCTACTCAGCATCTCCAGTGCATTTCCAGTAGGATGCCTCTGAGAGGACACTTTGTCCTGTGAGTGAGACATACATTATCCCTGTAGCCCCTGGGTGTGTTCACTGCTGGCATGCTTCGTTGCCTCATCTTAAAGGTAATGATGACCAAGGGGACTGGGACTTTGCTCTGCCTGCCGTGCATATCAGACACACTGATCTTGGGTGAGACACATTACACATTGTATTCATTGGCAGTCGTGAGCTGTTGTTGGACTGAAGTCAGTGAATGATTTATCAATGAGGAACGAGGAAAGTCTGTTCTCTGTCTGGAGACAAATTCAAAGTATCCCTCCACTAGATGGCAATCTTAACTTGTTTCCTCCTTTCTTTTTTGCCTGTTGATGGCACTTAGACTCATGCAGAGCTCTTTTTTATTAACTTATACTAATATCTTCATGGTCTCTTCCACTTTAGAGATTTCAGGAACTGTATCTTTAATGTGTCTCTCAGCTTAAAGACAAGATTTATTGCAATAGGAATTTTTTTTGTCTTCAAATTGTCAACCTAGAGTTTGTCAATTTGACAGTCAGCCAGTGACAGACACTTGACAGATCTGTCAGCAGGAGCATCAGTTGCAGTATTAATATCATTGGACTTCAGTTTGGTCTTTGTAACCTGAGACATGAGCCATTAATGTAGCACTTTTGACCTAATGGCCATCGGTCAGTCACTCCATTGACTTATTGTAGTTTTAAATACTACTACAGATGCCACTGCCAACCTCTAGGAAGCCAGAGAACTGCCCTCTGAGACATACAGGCTCGCACATGTTTGCTTAACACACACTGCTTTATTGAACAGTGTAAAGTAGTGTTGCTTTTTGTTTGATTTGAATTTTTGTGGACTGCAGACTCCCTTTAGCATTTAGAAAGTAAATCTGGAGCACGTCGTTCACTAAATGTCAGATTGTCAGTTATCTAGGCGCTTTTGGAAAACTGACTTCAAATTTCCTCCTGCCAAGTTTTATACATGAGGATCCGAATCAGTGACAGCTGTGATGACGGCGGGCATTGTCAGCCAGCGATTGAAAACCTGCCAGTCACTTCGAAAAGACTGAGAGGAAAACAGTTTTCTGTCTGCTCGACTATTACGTGTCCAGGAAGCAGAGACCTGGTCTTGATGGCTCGAATCTGTGGTTGCTTTTTGAACTTCATGTTTGCCAATTACACAGCCACACCCTGAGGCATTACAGCCACAGTGGGTTCCCTGTATGGTCAGCATTCACATGTATTTACTCAGTGTTAGGTTGATACCTCCATATTTACCATGAATGTAAATTCTTCTGTAATTGAAATACTCCTAGAAGGTGAGAGGGGTACTTGATGCGACCTGTAGATCAACCTCCTGCGTTTCCTTCTCTTTGCATGTGCAGGAATTTCCTCAGTGGCCAAAATGTCTGCCACATTTCTCCTGATACTCACCACGCTGGTTTAATCTCAGCAGGGTTCTCGACAGACTGGTCTGCTCGCATGTCCTGGAAAGATTTCCAAGAAATTGTCCTGTTATTTGTTAGGATAATTATCTGTTCTCTCTCTAGAGTTTCATGCTATAAAAAAGCAAAAACAAACTATTTACTACTCCTCACACAGCATTGTAAGTACACATTTATTTTCAGTGTTCCTGTTGCAGACAAAATTGGCAATTTCTTCCATTTTTGAATAGTGAACAATATCTTTGACTACCATATCCTTCACACTATGTCTATTTATATGCCGGCGACAGCCAGGGCCAGAGGCATTATGTTTTTGTCCGTCCGTCTGTCCATACGTCCATCCATCCAGTTCTCATGAATGCGACATCTCACTAACGCCTTGAGGGAATTCACTTGGACTCAAGGATGAACTGATTAGATTTTGGTGATCAAGGTCACTGTGACTTCACAAAACACAATTTTGGCCTGAACACACAAATTCATGAACTAATTAGGACACAATTTAACACAAATGTCTAATAGGATAAAATGGTGTAATGATAAAATTTTATATCCAAATGGTCAAGGGTCGACTTCACTGTGACACCATAATGTTCTGCAAAAACAGTTCTGGCCATTATTCAACGCTGTCGCTCTATTAGTTCTATAAGATCTGTCCTAGTTCTATGTGTCAGAGATGTTGTTAGGGCTGTTTTGTTTGGGATGTGGATAGTTGTATCTTGCTGTTTTACTGTGTCAGTGCCCACTGTGCTGTTTTCCCATGATTCCAAGTACTCGCTTACAACAGCGTCCACTCAGCTGTGCTCTCACAAAGCCTTGCGGGAATAAAAGAGCCAAAGCCACTGAAAAGAAAGCAGAGCTTGTTGTGTGACCACCTTTTGTGTCTTTTCTTCCAAGCTCTTCTTTAAGAGACAAGAAGCCATCTGCCTGCAGACAAAGAGTGGAGCCCTCGTCTCCCTCCCTCCCACCTCGCAAGTCTAAAATATCTTCTAGCGGTCTATTCCTCATCTGTCCCCTCAGACTTAGCTGTGGAGCTGAATTCTATGGTATGGTATGTGTAGGTCTTTTCAAAGAATGTCAGCCACAAAGACAAATATCTTCACCTGTCCTGTCACTCTCCAGCTATCAGCCGGTTAACTGCTTCCTCCAGACATCAGAGACAAAAAAAAAAAGGATGGTACACAAAAGGCCCACAGCAGTTTTTTACTTTGCTTCTGTGTGTGAGCTGCCAACCCTTTTATTTTATCTCAGCTTTGCAGTTACCCCTTGGGCTCTTCGACTCACCACTCTGCTTTTGCTCCAGCTCTTTATCATCACAAATCCAGTGCTTACCAGCTTTCTGACCTTTCCTCCCTGTTTAATAAATCAATTCAACCTTATATTTTTTGTGATGTCTTCCTATGTTCAGGCTTGGCTGTTCTGTAGAATTGCTCTTTGATATAAAACCTCACAGATATTTGTTACTTGATGTGTCGTATGATGTGTAGTTTGGGTTTCTGTCAGTGTTCAGTGCCGCGTTTCAGAGCTTCATGATTAATTAGAAGAGCAGGAAACCTTGTGGTGCTGCTGACTGGTTGTTTACAAGCAGAGCTAATAGGGACAAATTCAGCATGAACATAGCAACAGCCCCCCACTGGCAAAAATACTATATGGCTACAGACCTGCAAATGAGCTTCCTATGGGATTTTACTTGGATTTGGGCACTGTGGGATTATTCCCTGTGTAAGGATTATTGCAGTAATCCCTCCCAATCCCAGTTGATGGTCTGGCTCTGCTGGCCCTCTGAGACAAATGATTGTGATTGGCGTGAGTAGTCTGCAGTCAGAGCGTCTGGAAGATCCAGTCTGGACGGCTGTGTGGGGAATTCCAATGGCCGACTGGCATAACTGGAGGTCGAGATCTGCTTGAATTACGAAGACACAGCCTCAGATCTGTCAGGCCAGAGAATCTCGAGCCTGTCTTTGAGCAGGCGAGTGAACCGGTTAGGAGACCCGGTGCTGACTGAGAGCCGCTGGCAGAAGAGTGTTATCTCCAGTTAAGTGAAGTGGAGTGTATCCGGAAGGCAGCCTGCTAATGGGAGTGTGTTCTATGCTATAAAGAGGGCGTCTGCACTATTGATTCTGCTTTACAGAGCTGTTGAGCTGTGTGAAGTGGTCCTGACAGCACACAACCGCCCTCACTCTCAACCTCCTGGCCCCTCCTCATCAGGACCCTGTTCTCTCTCTCTCTTTCCTTTCTGGGCGTGTGAAAGAGGGCCATTGTTTGAGGCACACTCCTGCCCTCAGGCCGCCCACTACCGGTCCTGTTCCCCCTGCTCTTCTTGCTCTCCGCTGCCACTGGATTCAGACCAGATGCAGAGTCAACCCCGTGCTGGCTGTCATCAGTCACCGTCCTGGGTCAGAGAGGAGTGGAGTGTAGCTGCTGTCTCTGCGCTGGGCTGTTGCCGGCAGCGTCTGCTGCACAGCACCCACATATCTCCTTTGCATCTTTCCCCAGAGGAGACTGAGAGTCTGTGGGACCCCGACCAGTCGAGCATGGAGGCTGAAGAAAACCGAGGAAGTTTAGGAGGGGATCTGATTACCCACAAGGCTAAAAGACAGGAGCGAAAGCGCCAGGAGCTGCTGGCTTTGGCTCTGGGAGTCAAACTGGGGAGTAAGGGGACTATTCTGTGGAAGCCTATTAAACTCTTGGCCTCCTGTCCACAGATCTCCTCACCTCTGGTGCGACGGAGTGCCTTGAAAGACACACCAGAGAAGCAGTGCTCTTATGAAAAGATCCACAACTTCAAGGTGAGCAGTTTATTTTATTAAGAAAAGTTTGATGGCTGCCAACAACTTTACTTTGATACATTTTCAGCAGGTTAGCTCTCACAGTGTTTTGCATTGGTTAATCACTCCTTTAGAGAGATGCATTTAGAGGTGTTTTTGCCTTCCTCAGATGTTTGCCTGTCCCATCATTGACCATAGTGTGTGTTGATGTTTTCATGAGAACACATGCAGCTGACACCCATATGCACTGAGGGGAAATAATGGATACACTGCACAACAGCCCATTAACAGCAGAGCACATTGATTAGCATTGATTTAAAAGCTTTTAGATCCATTTTTGTTTTGTGCTACTGAGTTTGTAAAAATATATATATATATTTAGTTGAAGTTATAGAGTTGAAAAGTGTTGTGTAGTCTGCTCTCCATCAGAGTGGGATGTACAATAGAGTTAGGGTTCTTTAAATATACGAAAGAGAATTTATGGATTCTCTGCCTCTGGGCGCCTCAACATTCTTGCAATTGTATCTTGGGTTTCAGTTAACAGGCAGGCTACAATGACCCCCAGCTTTTTCCATGCTTCCCTTTTGAAAAAGAACAAAAACCTTCTACTCACCACCTGCCATATGCCCTCTTCACTCGTCAGTCTACTGCTACCTATTCAAAGTCCCAGTGAAGGTGTATGTGTGTGTGTGCACGTGCATGCAGGTGTGGCCCCATTTGCCATCTTATCTGTGTTTTACGTTGCACAGTGGGTGTACATCTGTTATTTTGACTTGCAGGCTTGCCTGCATGTATCCAATTGCCCAGGAGCAGATGCCAGACACATTATAGTAAATCCTTTAATCTGCCTTGTATATACAAATGCTCTCATTTGGCCAGGGGTCCCATCCACTGTAGCATGGGATCACAACGTAATCTCTATCCAGTACATCAAAAGGGAGGTTTTCCAGTCTGGACTGGACATAGCAGTGACTTGCAATACATGGGGTGTGTGTGTGTGTGTGTGCGTGTGTGTGTGTGTATGTATGTGTGTGTGTGTTTGTGTGTGTGTGTATAACCATGTTCTCTTTAACTCCAGGTACATACCTTTCGAGGGCCGCACTGGTGCGAGTACTGTGCCAACTTCATGTGGGGCCTGATTGCCCAGGGTGTCCGCTGTTCAGGTAACTATACACCACAACATCAGAATTCCATGTCATGGATTACACAAAGAAAATCATGTACGTCATGGATTACACAAGTAGTGTATGATCTGCAGTTAACACTGTTCTGCCACGCATGTTTCAGTTGCATAATCCTTCTGAAAAATTTTTGCATTTGAATTGGTGATTTGATTACGTCCTGTTTTATGGTTATTTTCCATTTTCCTGTTATATCTATGACAAACCAGTTGAGATCGAAGTATGTTCTTCAGAAAAAAAAGCACAGACACACAGCTGTAACTGCTATCACTCTTTTTGTCATACGAGAATGAAAGGCAATTAGATGTTTTTTACATGGTATCTTCTGATTCCCTTATTACTGCTTACTGTGAAAATAAATTTCATGTGATGCAGTGTGCTGACAGTAGTTACATCAAAATAGTTGTTTCAAAATAAAACATGTAAATTTTATCTAACTATGACAAATGCAGGTCAAACACTGGTCAAATATACTGTAATTGTTGACCAAATATAGCAGCAGAACTAAGACTGATGACATATTAGAGCTCGATGGGGTTTTCAAAGCTTCCATGGTCACAAGATGTGTTCACTGCACAGACACAGTCCTGAAACCGATGTACATGTTGCTGGACTTGGTTGCTTTCTCCCCAAACAGAGTGTTTGTTGTTGAGGCATTTGCCATGCTGATAAGCCAGAGGCAAACACTGGTATCATCAGACACCTCATGTGCTGTGGGAAACAGGAAAGACTTCTTTGTCCTCTCTCACTCCCTCTCTAGCCTCTATTTTTTTTCTTATCTCCTGTTACACTCTCTCTCTGCGAGCGCTGACTGAGAGTGAGGACCCCAATCAGCAGACCAGCAGTAAAAACATCTTTGTGATGAACGATTTCAGTCGGACACCTCGGTCTTCAAGTATGGTTCCCTCAAAACCTTCATTCCAGGCTGTGCTGCGACACAAGCAGGCGTACTTCTAACACACACACACACACACACACCGCTCTTGCCAGCTGTCCAGCACGCTCCGAGTGACTAAAACTATAACAAGAACCCCCGCCCATGCTGCCATGTTCGCCGTTATCTACCTCTGGCGCAGTGCACCGAGACAGCTTAGCAGTGACTGTGCTGGCTGACAGTGCAGTTTATCACTGACTCTGGGAAACCTTTTCAAACGGCTGTCTTTATCCTGCTGTGATGGTTGTGTCATCATCAGTCTGAGACTAATCTCTCTCTCTCTCTCTGTTTATCTCACTCTTGCTCTGCTAGATTGCGGGCTGAATGTACACAAACAGTGCTCCAAACTGGTTCCAAGCGACTGCCAGCCGGACCTGCGCAGGATAAAGAAAGTGTTTAGCTGTGACCTCACCACGCTCGTCAAAGCTCATAACACGACGCGACCCATGGTGGTGGACATGTGTATTCGAGAGATAGAGCTGAGAGGTAGAATGCAACTAGTCAGTCATCACATTAAACCCCATCAATCACTTCACAGAGAGGAAAGTTAGAGCATGAGGCTTGATTTGTAAAGTCTTAACTCAAACATTCAATCATTCTGCAGTGACTAGTTTGCAGTTATTAGAAATGTCATTGATCCTTTTTTTCTTTTTAGAAAAGAGGCCTAAATTCTGACAAATTTTTTTATGTCTAAGAAGCAGAATGTGAGGTAGGCAGGGTGGTAATAGAAAAAAAATTCACAAGCGTCCTAATTTTCTGTTGCAGGTATGAAATCTGAAGGTCTCTACCGAGTGTCTGGCTTCTCGGAGCACATAGAGGATGTGAGGCTCGCCTTTGACCGAGGTTTGTAGACATCAGATTTCTTTGCCCTGGGATCTAGTTCTCTGAGGTTTTAGTTCACATCATTTTGAATAAGAAGCTTGTTTCAGCTGCAGTGCTTCACAAAATAGTATCTGTCTGTCTGTTATTTTGTGACACACAGTACACACTCACATCCAGCTTTTATTTATAATTGTATCCAAATATAAAATTACATGTCAGTCATACATTTTTTATTTCTCATCAACAGATGGTGAAAAGGCAGACATCAGTGCCAATGCCTATGCAGACATCAACATCATTGCTGGTGCTTTGAAGCTCTACTTAAGAGACCTTCCCATTCCAGTCATTACATTTGACTTGTACTCCAAATTTATTCAAGCTGCAAGTAAGAGCTCCTCTCTCTGCAATTCCATGCCATTACTGTGTTGGTAGTGCTCTGCTGTGCTCTGATACTAATCGTTTTACTGATGTGATGTAGAAATTCCAAATGCTGAATCCAGACTGGAGGCCATCCACGAGGGTTTGCTGCAGCTCCCCCCGGCCCACTATGAGACGCTACGATACCTGATGGCTCACCTCAAGAGGTGAGTTCATACACAAATCACAACAAACACAAACCTTTGCTGCGTGTCATTCCCTTTCTCTCTCCCCTGACTTTCCTATCTATCTCTACTGTTGCTATAGAAATGAAGCAGAAATGGCAAAAAAAAAACAACAAAAAAAAAAAAACACATAAATGAGTGTATAACGCTGATACACTGGGTGACATGTTCCCTCATTACTATGAACATGGGAACTTTATTTTGAGTTAATCCCACATACACCATTTTGCTGCCAGAAATACTCACTTGAGTACCAACCGTGTAATAATCTGTGGCTGAAGATAGTCCCCAGCAAATGCAAGAAATGACAGAGCCTGGCTATTTGAAAAAATGATTTAGCCTATTTAAAGAAAATTAATCTGTATGTTTGAAACCTGGTTTTAAAGATTTGTGTCATATGGACTAAATGCCACAAAAGGAGCATGTCAGTTGAAAAGTATTAAGAGACAGCCTAACACATTGTTACTTTTGGTCTTTTCATAGGATTTGTTGAAAATATGACCCTTATCCTTGATTTTAATTTTCCTGAGGTGAATCACCACATGACCTGAAAAAGAAAAAGAAAATATTTTAACACATTAACATCCCTGTTTTGTATTTTGCCTGATTCATCTCTCTCTTTTTATATTTTACAGGGTGACAATGTTCGAAAAGGACAATTTAATGAATTCTGAGAACCTGGGGATTGTCTTTGGTCCAACGCTTATGCAGCCACCGGAGCAGAATGCCTTGACTACCCTGAATGACATGAGGCAGCAGAAACTAGTGGTGCAGCTGATGATAGAGCATGAAGATGTCTTATTCTGAGGACTGAGGCATGCAGAGCTTACTACACGAAGGACAATTATTTATTCTGTCAAAGAGGAAATTCAAGCCACCTTGATTCTAATGAAGTTTCAGAATAGTTTGTAATCAAATTGAACTTGAAACATTTCTTTTTCGCATGACTGTTTTAGCTGACGTTGGTTTAGTGTTGACATTGTCTTGTAACTGTAAGTTTTGGGTTTCCATACTCAGCCAAGACCATCATTTTTATATTAGGGAATGATCCAGTATTTGTAACTATCTACAGCGCTGTTCCCTCCTCGCTTTAATTTGAAGACTGTCACTACCTGGTGTAGACTCAGTCATGACAGACAAGACAGCACTGTGTGAAATCTGCTCCCGGCAGATTGTCAATCATTGTTGGCCTGGTGCTGTGTGAACCAAGCCTCACAGCAGTAGCCAAGTTTATGCTCCCACATGATATGTGTGCATATTTTGATTTTTGTGGGAATGTTGGTTAAAAATTTAATGAAACAATGTGGATCCTGTCATTGTAAATAAACTCAGATCATGTAATGATCAATATTTTAAGTGTGTGTACTAAAAAATGAGAGATGAGACAATAAGGCGCTCATGAAGCACTTTTTTGCAACAAGTGTAAAGATTTATTTTGTAAAGATGTTTATTTTTGTCTTTTACTCTGCATCATGTTCTGTCACAATAATATATACTGTTGAGAATGATGTTTGTTGAATCGATGTCTAAATACAAAACTGTTCACAAGAGAAAAGAGTCAGAAGAATGACAGTTTTTGGATCTACCATTTTCATTTTGAATGTCTTCAGTGTTATGTGAGGAATACACAGGTGGTTAAATACTGGTCATTAATTTACGTTATTTTGCAGACTGCACGACATGAGCAAAGATCTTCTTTACAGATATTGGTCACCAGTTTTGCAGTAATTGTGTTTACATGATGTAATTTGAAATATTTTCAAGTAAATAATAAGAAAAATAAAAAGATTATGGCCCTTTTTTTTCCCTCTTTCTATGCCAGTAACATGGTTCGGTGCTGCAGTATTAGCCATTCACTTCACAGTGCCATTGAAGGTCACAGTGATACTAAAGCTGTACCGAGCGTGTTTCTTTCACACTTTGTTTGATGTGATTAATTGAATCCTTTCTACCAATCCATTTTATTAAAATGTATTTTTGTGACGGTTGCAGTTAAAAATGTAATTTATGAAATGATGATTTATTAAAGGATGTAAAACTTCAGTTTAAAATGAGACCTCAAAGCATTGATGTGACCACAAACCAGTAGTTCTCAAAATGTTGGTTTTCATTTTTCTCAGAAATGCAACATGATCTCACCACAATGAGATAGCAGTAAAAGTGATTCAGCTAGTGACGACTGGTTGAAACCTGCAGAGCAGTGAATCACAGTTATGTGGTTAACTTTCTTTTATCTTGTGACAGCTATTGCCATATCTTGCCAGGTGTTTTGCCCAGAATATCTTATTTCTTATTCAGTCTCTGCCTTGTTTTATATCCTCCTCATTCGTTCAGTTTTACCTGTAGGTGTCAGCACGATGGAATTTTACCAGATACCAAATGAACTGCAGTGTTGATAAAAACAGACATAGTTGCACCAGAGCCTGTTCCTGAGAATATCGCTAGTGCGTATCAACCTCGGTCAAAATGTAATTTTAGCAGGACAAGACTGCAAAACAGTGATAGCTTTATTTCTCACACCTCTTTCTTAATTATACATTTAAAGAATTAAAGTTGGATTGGTTATAGTTTAAGGTACTTACTAAAATAGCAAGCAACCAACAAAACTGAAATGCACACCAGCAGTATGTCTCTATGCTACAGTATTACTCTATTATCATGGTGTGAGTTTCATGCACATCTTTGTAATGCAACCACTGTCTCACAGTCGCTTATGTACAAGACTTTAATACTTTAAACATGTGATGCTGATACATTTTTGGTAACCCTTACAGTTAAGGGGGAAAGATTGCATCCTCCTTTATCTCAACTACATCATGAGACAACTTTGTGCATCAGTATGTGAGAGAGTAAGTGTGTGTGTGTGTGTGTCAGTTTAACGTGGGAGGTTTACATTTGCTGTCAAGATTCCCTCAACCAAAATATTACAAAGCTGCAATTTGGTTTAAAGAAAAGATAAGACTGTGAACAGCATGACAGCTAAAGCATGTCTCTGTGCTCTTTGAGAGACTGAGCTTCCTGCTGCTGAGTAGCGGATAGACCACTGAGCAGTAACTGACTTGTGCTCTATCTCTTCTGTAGCTTGTAGAGTTTGTGACATATATAACCTGTGATTGCCTACATTATAGATACTTTGCAGTTGTTTTATGTCTATTGTTGTAATCCTAACACTTTTTGAACAGCCATTACAATCCTGAGAATGAATTTAGTAAAGTGATCCCTTCTGCAGTTGGGTGGACTCACATGATGTTTGACATACAATGACTATGATTTGACAGAACTATGAGTATGACAAGGGTCACTCAATGACGTTAAATGAGGGTTTTCACTGTCCTCTTTTATAGATTGTTCCCAAACAACTTAAATATCAACTAAAAAACTTTGTTTCCTGCTCAGGCTTCAACAAGACAGTTTTGAATCTGGATACTGTTTTGGGTGGCATTGCTGATATTCTTCATGGCAAAATGTATATATTGAATATCACTAAAGGAATATGATGGCCACTGAAGACTCACTATATTTTTAAATTAACTATAAAATATGGGGAAAGAAATTAAATATGATCTAATTATGGCTTCTTATTCATAATTTTGACATTAGTCATATTTTGATATATCGATGATTGCAACTCACCAGGCCTTTATTATACAAGTGTACTGTACTACTTGCAACTTCCTCTTGATTTAATCTGCATAAAAAGCAAAAGTATATTTGCCTGGCAGTATAGTGCATAGTGTGGCTGTTTTTCAGGGATTAACGACTTACATACGAAAGTAAATGACAACAGTGCCCTCTAGTGACTAATGCAAACACAGAAAAAAAAAACATGTTCATTTTCCAGCACATGAATTGTTCAGATAACTAACAAGTTCTGTTTATTTAAAAAAAAAAAAAAAAAAGTCAGGAAATCAATATTATGAAAATCCAAAACTGCAGCCTGAATAAATCTGTGGTGACATTATCAGTGCATGTACAATGGATATAATTTTACATAAAATGACAAAAAATGGAGCTGATGTATTCAAATTCAACCAAAACTACAAATAATACAACAATATTGTTCAAAGTGTATAAAAACAAGCGTTTGAAAGAGGTGCATGTAAAACAGTCCAGTAACTAAATCATAATTTCTCAATTCATGATGGTTTTGGAGGAAATTCATGAAAAAAAGGCACTCCGGTAGTTAAAAAAAAAGTAGTTAAATCAGTCCTTTACAGCTCATCATGTTGGTAGGTGAATTCCCTCGCAGATATAAAACCATCTTTATCTTCATCCTCATTTTTGAAGATGTCATCTACCATCACTTCGTGGTGTGTGTCATTAGGTGAGTATCCATGTTTCTCAAATTCCTTCTTTAGGTACTCTTTCACCTGAAGTGCATACAGAATAACAATTCACCAATACATTCACTAAGAGTAATAAAACATACCTGTAATCTTAATACACAAAGAGAGGCAGTTGAAAGGAATCTCACACCTCTTGTTTGGAAAGCTTCCAATCATCATTGAGATCCATCTCCTGGAAAGACTCATGTGACCTTGGACCATTTCGAATCTCCATGAGCTCAATATCAAAAATTAGAGTACTGCTTGGAGGGATCTTGCCTGTAAACAAACAAAAAACATTCATGTAAAAAAAAGCAGATAGGTTATTGTGGAACACAGTAGGACGAGGAAATGTGACACAGTATACAGTATACTTCCTACCACTGCTTTTAGAATAAAAGTAGTCTGTGTTGCTGTACCTTTTCCTTCCTTGCCATATGCCAGTGATGGAGGGACGGTCAGCTTCCTGCGCTCTCCTGTGCACATATTCTGCAGACCCTTATCCCAACCCTTAAGCGCCTCTCGGATCCCAAGGGTGAACCATACTGGATTTTGATCCCCCTGTTTGCGGCTGCCAACAGTCACAAATATTCATCAGTTTTCTTTGAGAAAGAAAAGTCCAATGTACACAGAACTGATATCACAAAGATGCACAATAGTGGTTGCCACCTAACTGTAGGGAGAGGTCACTGGTTAATGCTGAGGTCTCAATGGACAATGGCAGAGATACTGACGAATACTGGGCTGCAGCATAGTGTGGTCCATTAGATATGGCTATAATGACTTTTACCCTTATAACTAGCAGTGTGACTTCTCCTGCATGAGGACTGGAGTGTGGCAAAATTGCACGGCAATACATGCAGCATTATTATCATTTATAGATAGATGTTACCTGGAATGAAACATGGTGCCATTACTCTCCAAGAATCCGTCGTAATGAACGAGAAGCATGTCTCCATATTTTGACTTGCGGTAACACATGAAGGGTTTATGTATAACTTCAATTTTCACTTCTGGCTCGGGCAGTTTTCCCCCATTGACAAACACAAACAATGAGGGGAGTATCAAGAAAACAGAAAAAATAATCATTTTGACTTACTGACAGACTTGACAAAAAGCTAATTGAACCCTTTACATAAAATACCGTACCTAAAATAAATACATGGTAGGAATGCCAAATACGTGGCAGCTAACTTCAGCAACAAACGCAACCACTGCTTAGCTAGTGGCCCTCCTCCTTCTACAATTGAATGAATTCATTCTCAAGCCCCGCCCCATATTTGTATCATCCCATTTAATTGGTTCCTGTATGTGTCAGTCACAACAGTCCACACCCACAGTACTTAAATCCCTCTGACGTAGGTAGGAGGAACGTTGTTTGCTCCTCTCGTGATCGCTTATAACCCCATTCATGAAAAAGTTTACGCAGTTTTATCTACGCAGCTGAAATGTAAAGCTGAGGACGTTACTCCGCAAACCACACTGGGCCCCGATGGAGTCGGTGCAATCAGCTGTGCATCATATATTGTTATGATAAACAAGTAATGAACGGCGAAAATACACAATTAAACAATGGAAGGAATGCTGTATAAGTGGACCAATTACATAAGTGGTAAGTTAGTAACACGGTCTTTGTATGTTTTCGGTTATAGCTCGTTTTAAGGCAGCTAGCTAGCATGACAACGTCATAGCGTACTTGTATTGAGTTAGTGGAAGCTGGCGTTAGCTACCGCCAGGTTTCAACTGTCGGAGCTTATGCAACACTTCAACTAGTTTATCTCTGTATTTACCTTACTAATGGTAGCTAGCTGTTTAACGAACGAGAAGTTAACCTTATTTATGGAGTGCTAACAGGTCGCGCTAGCTAATTTGGGTAGTTCTACCATCTGTCATTATAATCTGACTTAACCACTGATTAGTTGTTGTTAGCCCAGAGTATGGGTTAACTCTTTACAAGTTTATGAAGCTAGATGATGCTGCTTTTGCTAAGTAAGATCCAATATTGAAAACGTAATCACACATACTCATTAAACAGCAACGTTACAGCAACGATCTAAACATTTTAAATGCATTTTTCAGGTTGGCAGCCTCGTTGGTTTGTGCTTGATGGAGGAACTTTGTCTTACTATGACTCTCAAGAGGATGCCTGGAAAGGTTGCAAGGGCAGCATTAAAATTTCAGTTTGTGAAATACAAGGTTGGTATTACTCACTTTGCACAGTGTACTGTGTGCTCATTGTGCATGTGAGTTTAAGTAACTTCTACTGCCTTTTGAATGCATTGCTGACAAGCCTATCATTTTGTTTGCTGTTATATTTTAGTTCATTCCTCCGACTCTACACGAGTTGACCTGACCATACCAGGAGAGCAGTACTTTTACCTCAGAGCCATCAATGCAGCAGAAAGGCAGAAATGGCTGGTTGCATTGGGAACAGCCAAAGCTTGCCTCACAGACAACCGAACAAAGAGAGAAAAAGGTATTTGGATGCCATAACATTAAAATCTGACCTAACACTGTTTACACTGGCTAACTGTTGCTGTAAAGTACTGTAATTTCTTTCTGAAATGTTGGCTCACGTGCTGTTATTATTACAGAGCTCCAGGAGAACACAGAGGCACTGAAAACTAAGATGTCAGAACTCAGATTGTACTGTGACCTTCTTCTCCAACAAGTAAACAAGATCAAGGAGAATGATGAGCTGGGAGACTCAGCGGAGGTAAGGTTAAGTTTTGGATGAGCCGATGAAATAAGAGAAGCTGCTGTTGGTGTGAAACTTCAGTATAGGGTAGCCCATTTGTAACTAGAAAGACATCAAATTGCTGTCTGCTTATGCTTACTAATATACCAGATAGGCAGCAAATGTTACCGTACAAATATATTTTTGTAAAAGTCTTGGCTTTATAGATCTGAGTAGATTTTGTTAGCATAGTGTTACCAAACAACATACTTACCTGTCAGGACATTTACAGCAGTGTTAGCTAATGTTTATATTTGTGTGTTCTTTTCAGACAGGTATAGACACTGGAAACATGGTGAAGTCGACATGCACCACGTTCCTTAAGACCCTAGAGGAATGCATGCAGATAGCAAATCGTACCTTTAGTTCGGATATGGCAACACAGAGTCCACCAGGATCTCCTCCTGTAGCAGCCATCAAACCCCAGAAGGTAAGTTTTTCTCACCAAACCTGTGATACAAGCAACCCAGTATAACCAGTCTTGGATTATTCTCAAATATAAATGTATGTATAATCCCCTAAAGTCTTTTTTTTTTCTCCCCAGCAGGTTAAACCAGTCAATCATTTAAATCAGAACCTTGGAGAAAAGTAGGTTGCTTTTTTCTGTTATTATGTATTTATGTTGTCTTCACTGCTTTACCATCTATCGTTAACTGTCACATACATGATGAAATGTGTGCCTTAGCAAATCCACTCTCAAATGTGTTCTGTTGACAGGATGATATTGTGATATTAGTGTGCTATTCATTTATGTTGCATTTCTGTGACACTAGGAACTTGCTAATTAATAGATATTCCCAAGATACAAAGACAACATTAACACAGTGCACTCAAATTCATTCCAGATGGAGAGATTTGGCTGAAACCACAGGAGAAATTGCACATGACAACCAGAGCCTTGACTCTGGAGCAGAGGGACCAGAAGAATCAGATAGACCAGAGCATCATCCTTCCCCATCAGGTAAATCAAGGTGTTCCAGCCACTCACTTTATATGCTGCAGAGTTCCTTGAGCTGAAAACCATTACTGCATGTCATAAAGACCACACATCCCCAAAAGTGACTGGTTGTTGTGTGTACATTATCGGAACTGATGTGGACAGATTATTGCCTTTTAGTGAGCAGACAGTGATGGATGCCCAGCTACATTATTGTATTTCCCTTAGCAGTAACAAAGCCTTTATAGATAGGAAGCTCCTGCCAGTGATGGAAAATAAGCGCAGTCTTTTCTGGGTTGTCTGTAATACATATACTGTATTATAGTATGTATACTTTTTTTTTTTTTTTTTTTTTTTTTTAAACAAAAAAAAAAAACACATTTTAAGAAAAATAGCTATTTGTAGTGTATTTGGGAGGTGTCTTGTAGTGATTTCCTTTTATTAGATATAAGCATTTTAATGTAATGAAACATTATATAGGAATTAGTTGAATTGGTCAACCAAATTTAACTTAGTACATAAACACCTTTTTTCTTTCTGTACATAGTTCAAATTATGTTACATTAGAAATGTTACATACTTTGGTTTTGCATTGACAGCTTTTATTGATGCAGGAGTGCCACTTAATACTGTTGCAAAAGTCAGTGCAACAACACCTGGGGTGGAGCTGCTCTTGAAGGATATCACATAATTTTACTAAAACTGAAGGATGAGTGTGAGGTTTGTGTCAGTATACCCTGCCATTGGATGAAGAGAATAAGTGGATGTGATGGTTTTTGTAAGTTACCAAGTGCTGCTTTCACAATTTGCTGTACCCAGTCTAATGAAATCTTGGCTCTAGACTTCCTGTGATAGATGTCTTGACTGAAACCATATTCTGTATGTGTGCTAGTTTTCTGGTAACATATATTTTATGTGTGTTTGTTTGTCTGCTGTGTCACACAGACATTGAAGCAAGCGACGGTAATGGCTCAGTCCACGAGGAGCAAGTTGATCCTACTCCACACACTACCCAGAATTCCTCTGACACTGAACACTACGACCAACCACCAGAGGGGGATGAGGAAAATGAAGATGATGATGAAAAGGAGATGAAACAAGAGCAGGAGCACAAAGTGGACCAAAGTCAAGAGCACGACAACAACAACAAGGAAGTGAACGCTGTCCAGCCGCAGCACCAACAGGAGACTGTCACAGACCAAGACGAGGGTCAACATGAAGGCGAGACGTCCAGAGATTCAACAGAGCCCGAAGATACAGAGCAGGTGGAAACTTTCTTCAGCACAATGAGTCACAGGTATGAAAATGCTACTCAGGAGGGTCACATCCTTTAGGACACACCAGTTACTGTATGAAGTTACTGTATGATCATCTGTGATATCTCACCATTACAGTATTAAGATGAACCAGTTTAAGCTATATGTAGTGTTTTTGTCTCTGGGGCAACTGCACTTGTGCAGCACCGTTTGACTAAACTGCACAGTTTGTGGAAATATATTAATTGTATTACAGTGTTACACAGAATAAATTAATAACAGCAGGTTTGGAAAATTTTAATTTAAGATTTTTAAGATGTCATGATAAGTGTTTTATATTAGTGTGTTCTCTCTTGATCACATGACACAGCGAGGCCCTCTTCTGATGTTTGGGTTTGTAAAGGTTTTTTTGTTAACATTTCACTATGTGTTTCAAACATATTTTACTTTCTTTTTTTAAGACCTGGAAGAGTGTTACTGAACAACTGACTAGTGTGAATTATCATTTCTGTTAAATTAAGTTTTGAGCTAAACATCATTATTATTATTATTATTATTATTATTATTATCATAATGAAGGAAATCATTGTCTCATTCATCCAGTATTCCACTACTAACTACAGTATATGCATTTTGGAGTTGGTCTTTTAAAATGAATGGGACAGTTTTACACATTAACAAAAAAACAACTCTGAAGTTGTAGACAAGGTAGCAGAATAGTCTCAGGTATTGTCAGGCATAAGACTGCATGACACTGTGTGAATCATTTCTCTGGCTTGGTTTTGACGTTTGTATCCTTTTCTTTTTCTGTTTGATTTGGTCAAATAAAAATTGAAATGGTATACATACCTCTAATATATTCTCCTGTTTGAATCTGTTCTACTTTTTTTTAGATTTAGTGATATAAGACTGGACGACGACAATGGTATCCCTACACAAGAGTTTTTGGACTCATGCTATGCAATAGTGCCTGTATTAGGTAGGCCGGTCACTTTCAGTCTCTCCTCATCTCAGTCTGCAATGCTTCCTCTTTCTCATGATGCCCATTTTACATCTGTGCTTATTTCACCCTTTATAATCTTAATAAGAAAAACTAAATCTTCTGTCTTCTATTTTTCCTGTCCTTTGTGCATGCTGTGTCATTCACATTGTCTGTAATTAATGAGGTGCCAGCCTTGTCTCTTGGATTCATCGTCATCCTTTTCTGTCATGCCCTCATTATTTTCTCATTATGTCTTACAGTAGTTTTATTTCTTTGTTATTTAACACTCACTATTATATGAGTAGCTCACACAGGTTCGTGTGTGTGTGTGTGTGTGTGTGTGTGTGTGTGTCTTTGTCTGTGTAAAACATGTACATAAAGGCGGTCACACACACACACACACACACACACACACACACACACACACAGTGTAATGGTATCAATATCACATTTTCATTGTTTGTCAGTTTTGGACAGGATTGTCAGCGGTTGACAAAAAAAGTGACGATGGACACACGGGGGACCTGCCTGTGTGTCCATCGTTACTTTTTAGAATATTCCATTCTTGGTCCAGTATTCAGGAAGAGAGGTTGGAGTAGGATTCTTGGTCATCAAGAAAATATCTGGTAGCGTGAGCGATTTGCAGATAAACTTGTACAACAGTGTTCACTTTTCACACATGTAAGATCTCTATGGTGATATTAGCCTTATGCTTCATATAGATCAACATCAGCACAGGTCCTGAATATACAGAGTGAGGTGAGATGTAATTGTTCTGTCAAAAAGGTTGAATTAATCATAACATTACACAACAATTAATATCCTGTACTTTACATTAACATTGCTTAAATGGCTGCAAAGCAAAACAATTTGTGAAATATTTTATCTTTATCCTCAGATGTGCGAAGGACTTCCTAAAACCTAAACCTAAAAGGACTTTAGGTTTTCTAGTGTGTCTAAAGCCTTCATTATTTTCACACTGTGGTTACTTTAAATCTGCTGTAAGAGAGACAGTTCTCTCTTTTACTCATTGAATAGGGTCTGGCTGCCTCTTTTATTATTACTTAAATAACCTGAGATAACCTCATCTTTGACTGTGAATGGTCACAACATCATACACTCTTTCAAAATAGGACACAAAATTGAGGATCTTTACTTCAGAAGCAACAAAGAAATGATCATAGATTCTCTCTTCTCAGACAAACTGGGGTCCACAGTCTTTGCACCAGTTAAAATGGATTTTGTTGGAAATATCAAGGTAAGTGCACATGTTTTTGATAAGTAACAGATTTACTGATTAAGAGCTAAAAATGAAAAATTATGAGGTCATTCTGTAAAAGTTGATCTAAATGATGTGCAGAACATATTCTGACAAACTGCATTAATTAATTAATTTATGATGTACAATACAATATGTCAACATGGAGGCAACTGTATGGCTCCCTCTGGTTTATCTTTCAAATCAGACTCATTGTTTATTAATCCCATTACTCTTGCTCTGTTTATATGTATCGCATGAATAACATATTGTAATGTTTCTTAAATGTATATATTTTTTTCATCAGTTGTTCAAATCAGAAAAAGAGTGATAGCAGAATCAGATTTGTGTCACTACATCACTCTGTCTCGTAACCCCTCTAGAAAATTCACCAGAAGTTGATGTCAGACCCCGACAGCTTCCCCACACTACAGTCCATCGTGCTGCATGAAATCCACACAGATGTTGCCCAGGTGCGCAACTCAGCCACCGAGGCTCTGCTATGGCTCAGACGAGGCCTGAAGTTCCTCAAAGAGTTTCTGTCAGAGGTCAACGCAGGACAGCAAGACATCCACGGAGCACTAAGTGAGCCAAGTCGAACATGCACAGACACATTTAATGCAAGTTCACTGTCAAGTTTCCTCATTGTCTTGGTCTTCTTTCACCCAGATAATGCCTATGGAAAGACCCTTCGACAGTACCATGGATGGGTTGTGCGAGGAGTGTTCGCTGTAAGTTTTTTTCCTCACTACACTGTTGCTTTCACTGTTAATCTTTAATCTCCTCTGATGTTCATCCCTGCTTGGAGTGTGACTATAGTGTCATTTTTTTTGCTTTTTTCCCCCAGTTGGCCCTGAGAGCTGCCCCATCTTATCAAAGTTTCACCGCTGCCTTAGTGTCAAGAGAGGGCGACGAGCTGAAGAGCGGCTTCAGCAGCGGCATGCACAGGGATCTGGGCATGTACCTGCCTGCCATGGAAAAACAGCTGGCCATCCTTGATGCTCTGTATGAAGAATACAACCTGGAGTCTGATGAGGTGGTGTGAAACATGGAACAAAGAAATGATTAGAGTATAAGGAAGGACAGAACCTGACATGCAGGGGCAGAGTAGTGTCTAACTGCTGAAGGAAGGTGCCAGATGCCAAGTTTATCTTGTGTACAAAATAATGTGGGCATGTCCCGTGCCAGTGTGAGGTGTTTCCAGTGGTTCTTAAACTCTTCGACCGTTAGATGGTCCAGGTTTGAAGAAGGTGTTACTGTCTGTAGGAGCCCAGAAGGAGCAAAGGACGCATTAACAATGAAGACATTATGGTGTGATGAAATGTAGATTCCAGGTCTTGTTTGAAAGGCCATTGACAATGTAGGGGTATTAAGCCCTGTTATGCAGAATACAAACCATAATTATTCATGGTGACATTTGTTTCTGATGCACCTTTTGTCGCTGTATTGTGGCTTTTTATGTACTGTACGTGTTTGAAGGTACATAACCACAAGGTATTTGGCTCTACTTCCCTGGATGATCATTTGTGATTCTTCTTAAACTGATCAGAATGCAAAGAAATCTTTAATCAAGATTTCCTTTTCCTCAGAGTCACGAAACAAGGTGATTCTTGCAACCAACACAAAGCACTACTTTGACAAAGGCAGTGTAGATTGTCACAATGCTCATTATATGCCTTAAGTATGTGTTGGAAAAACATACTGGGCTAACTCTTAGTGTATTAGGCAAGCTGTTTTTTTGCACTGACTGTTGATGCTTAGTGGAAATTATGATCAATATTGGGTTTTTTTTCTTTTCCCAAAATTTTAGTCCAATAGTTTAACAGTGTATGAATTTGTTTTACATCGCTGACACGTTAGAGACTTTCCATGGGACCAAAAAGGAAGTGTCATGTGAATGGCTTTAGCCTCCGCTGCCTACAGTACCACAACACACAAGAATTAAATAATACAGTATATCTGTTAAAGTACTCAAAACTGCTGAATATTTATGTGGACAACCTCTGCACAAACCTATGCATTTTCACAATGACTATTTATTATGTCTTAAATTATAAAGTTCACATTAATGTCATGGGGATCATTTTCAGTCTGGCTTTTGTATGAATGTATGGACATTTCTATCCATAGAGCATGTTTATTGATTGCATGGTTTTATGTATTAAGTAACATAGGTGCCAATGGAAACTGAATCTAGGCCAAGGCCTTGAATTAGATTAATAATTGTAAAGGGAATAGATTGTGAAGACATCGCTTTTCCTTAATCTATGTACTGATAATGTAACAGTAACCTTCAGCAAGTCTGCTCTACAGATTTCAGCTTTTTTTTTTAACCATCTCGTCCATGCACTGTTCTATATGTACTTGAGTGTTGTTACCAGCTGTACTTTAATACTACATGATGTCAATTCAACAATAAAAAAAAAAATCTGTGGTAAGACACCACCTGGCCAGGTTAAAGTGTGGCCGTAGATTCACTGAGCCATTCGAACAAAGCAGGAACATTCTCATAGGGCTTTTCTTACTGAGACATGCCGCATAGTATTTTTAACTTTATTCAAAAAATTCTTTTGAGTTTTCAGGAATGCATACAGTAAAAACTGCACAGATGCACGGAAGTGCAATAGGCCAATTTCCTGTTCCAATGTTAATCCTGAAACTATGCTATTGTAATATGATAAACATTTGTTTCTTTTTCTATGACTGTATATAAGATGCTATTTGATTTTTACCTAATAAACAATTGAGATGTCTTAGTGTGTGTTCAATCATGTTGCAGTCAAATGTGATGTCTTATATTCTGCATCAGAGAGGAGCCCAGAGGTAGAATAAACATGTTTCTATTTATTAGGCCCTACCTTTCTTGTTAATCAAACAAATCAAAGAGTAAGTAATATAGTTATATATCTTTAAGCTTCAAAACACCTTTGCTTACCTTGCTGTGTTTGTAAAATTTGCGTTTTGCATGTGCAGCAGTAGTGTGTCCTCTGCCAGGACCACAGCACTCTGCATGCCAGTAATTCCTGCCTATAGGTCAGGGATTTTCACTTGGCTTGGGCCAACAGCTGGGTCGCTGCCTGCTTCCTGTCCCTGTGGCCTCCTTTGCATCAACCCCTTGTGCCACAGCTGTAATGCTACACCAGCCAACCTGCACTAAAATAACCCCTTTGTTGGAAAAAGTGTTTGATTTCACTTCATCAACTTAATGCCTGTGACAGCTCAAAATAGAGCCTGCTTCTTACAACTTACTTTGTGAACAGTTTCTTGGAGAGCAGGAAAATTATGGAAGTAGATTTGTTTCAGTATTATTTGTGTGAACAGATTGACAATCCGTGCATAAATGTGTAATATGTAAAAATAAAGCACCTCCCTCAAATACAAAAAATACAAATGCAAATTCAAATAATTATCATGCATATGTAAAACAGATTTGCAAATACTCAAACAAATTCCACAAATAAAAAAAATATCTGAATACATTCAATTAATTTATAAATATATGAAGAGCATCTGTGAATATCTTCCTAACATTTACAACTTTCAAACAGACATTTGTGAATCAATTTTCTATTATTGAAGTAAAAAAGGCATTTGCAGATCTCAATTCTACACTTGTGGATGTCAAATTTACACACATGGAGTTTTGAAACAAACTGTCCGCCAGTCTAAGCCAAAATCGATGTATATCACTTCCTGTTCTCCCTATGCCTGCATGAGTACTCTCATACATGCAATTAGGTTGATTGGTGACTCTACCTTACTGTACCATGACTTTTCCTTGCCTTACTATACTATGACGTTTTCATGACTTTTTATACTTAACTGTACTATGATATTTTTAGGACTTCTTTGCCTTACTATACTATGATGTTTTCATGACATTTTTATACCTTACTGTTACATGCCTGGCTGAGAAAAGTGCATTTGTGTTTGTGAGTGTTTCTCTCTCTCTCTCTCTCCCTTTCTGTCTGTCCTCAGGTGCAATCAGCCTGATTGGCCTGCACCTGTGGAGTGTGGGTGCACCTGGACCAGCTAATCACCTCCTCATACAAAAGGACTGTGCATGCAGTGCTGTGGGCACTTCTTTTCTCCCTCTGCTTGCTGGAGCTGCTGGTTGTTGTGTGTTTTCGATTCGTGACTTTGTGCTAATTTAGTAACTTAAAACAAGGTTTGTGGAGTGAGGTGGTGGATATAGGTAAGTCGGGGTACCCTTTATACATTGCACTCATGTAGGACTCCTCTGTATAGAACCTTAGAACCTTCTCACTGTGGGATGACAGTAACCACTGCACCACCCTGCTGCCCCATAAAAAAATATAGTATAGTAAGACATAAAAGATCATAGTACAGAAAGGCATAAAAACACCATAGTATAGTAAGTCATAAAAACATCATAGCATAGTATGGCATAAAAAGTCATACTATGGTAAAACATAAAAAAGTCATAGTATGATAAGGCATAAAAAGAAAGAAAACTTCACTTAGGGGATTCTTCTGTCTGCACAGCAGATCTTTTCATTACGAAGCAGGTTGCCCACTGCATCTCCAGTGACATTTAATGCTGTACTGAGACATCTGTGGTACAAATCTGATTGGCCTGGTTAGGGGGAATGCATGTGATGGGATAAATACACCAAGGTAAGCTTTTACTCAGACATCTCAGAAGACAAATTGTCCTGATGTGATTTAGAAAAGAAATACAGCATGCTAATAGGGTTATATGATTGCATTGAGCCTCAAACATCTCTGCTGCAACACTGGCTGGATGCCCGTCCCCAAAGCTGTATCGCTGTGCCTCATCTCCAGGCGCAGACTCAGCTCAGAGGGGCTTCATAGAGACAGAATGAAAAGCTGAAAACCTATTGTCATGTCTGAGAGAACAGCAAGAGTTCACTGTGGTCTGTTTACTTTTAAGTCTAACACAGCACTTTGCAAGGAGCTGCTGACAGCATCTTTTTTCCATTTGATGGATATCAGCATTTTTTTTTTTTTTTTTACAGTGAGAGCTGTTCTCTGAGGGAACGTCAATAGCATCTCTATCACTGTCTGTTGGCTTTTTTGCACAGCTCCCCACTGTCACTGCTTGCTCACAACAGAGAGGAAGCAAAGCTGCTGACAAACCCCTGACCAGAATGTGAAGACGCATATGGAAGACAGAGCGAATGATTTCAATTCTTTTTATTTTCAGTTCTTTTGAAAACTGTCCACAACTCCTGTATAAATCATATCAGAATAAAGACACAAAATGAACTTTCACTATCCCAGTCACATTGAATAATATATTTCATAAAGCTTTACAGTACGTTACCGCATGCATGTTATGTTTCAACATTGTTGTGCATACACAGTACAGGATACATCACAGCATCACAGGCCACAAGCACAACATTCAACATAGTTTCCAAATGGTATTTCAGCTTTGTGCATGGCACAGTTCATCACTATCATATAAGGTGTGTCACACATACAGTACTTAGCTACACTCTGGCCAGAGCAAGGCTGACATTTCTTAAGACACCCGCTATGCTGATGAATGCGATGATTAACAAAACAATGTTTGGCAAAGTGGAAGCGTTGCACAGTCATTAGCACGGTATCACAAGCATGCGGACACTATATAGTAACAGTCTTTATCTTTCGATTGCTTTTTACAGATGAATCACTTTATAACACCTGACTACATCTAAGTATGGCTGAGAAAAGGTCTCCCTTGGCACTGCGACTCATACAGTAGCTTATGGAAAATGTCAGCTTATATCGGCAAAGTCATTTTCACCATCGGTGCCCAGCACACAGCAGACTACATCTACACTGTTAAGTTTACTGTTGAGTTTCTCCGTTGCTGTATATACTGTAAGACAGAAAGACTGGATAAAGAGGTATTAGAGTAAATACAGTAATGACCATAGAACAGACTGGAATTGAGATTCCTCCCCCTTTAGCAGCTACAGACTATTCCAGCCTTTCCTGTGCAGTGAGAAAATTAAGAACATAACAGTTTCAAGCCTTCACATACAGTATATTTCATTTCTCATTGGAGCACAGGGAAGGAACTCGATCGTACCTACAGGACTGCACATTGTCGATCCATTAAAAGCTCTTGTTTGAGTTACCTGTGCGCCTCAGTGTACAGTCACTGCCTTTTGATTTACAAAGAGAGTAGTGGAGGATGCCTGTGAAAGGTGCTGTGTGGAGCTACATTACCTGTTGGTTCCTGAGAAGTTTTTGAATTAATGAAACCTTGTCCAGACTCTGGATGTCCCTGTCAAGTACAGTACCATCACAAGGTAATAATGTCCAGTCAGCCTCTGAAGTTTCCCAGGAGCTGGGAGACTCCTCAGTGCAGTCTCCTGGTATAACAGACTCACTGAAATATTACAAGTGCACAATTGATGCACAATTGTATCTCCATCTCTAACCATACATATTGATCTTACTATATGCCTGGTTTTACCTGTATGACTGAAATTAGTGATGTGATATTGAGAGTATACAATACGAACCTTGTTGTGTCAATAATAAATAAACGGATAGGTTACATGCTTGGATAGTGACAGCTACTGTCGTGGTCTTAGTAATCCCAGCCTCATGCAAATACTGTGCACTGTCACTCTCAGTGCAGTAGAATACCTGGGGCCATGGCTCTGGATGTCCTACTGCCTCTCTTTCTCAACAGTAACTGGGTCAAGATTAATATGACTCAGGCCCGGTTACTGCTCCTCTGCAACATCTCCCACTGGCACTTAATTAAGTCTCTGCATGGCTGTCACACAACTGTTGCATCTAGAGGCTGATTCCGGTCCAATCAGGCGTGGAGAGGAGGCCAGTCTTAAGTCCTGCTTGTTAAGACAGATTGCAGTTGTCCTGTGCATTTCCTATGTGTGGGTTAAGGCTTTCGCCTCCCCTGACCGACTCTATAACTCCGGGGAGCTACGTGGCATCTCAGCAGCAATACAGAGGAGTTATATTTATGTATGTTTTGATTTTCTTTCGTCATAGAATCATTGGCTTCCTCTTCCTTCAGAGTCTCTTGCTTGGTGCATTATTGTTCTTTGTTTTGCATGAAAATATTCCTGTTATGTGTCAAGAGAAACAACACACAGAGGATCCCACTGCACTGTCCATCCTCCTCCTCAAGTGAAGTACTTGCAGTTTGTGGAGTCAATAACACAGTATGGTGTGCACTTGAGGTGACCATATGACCTGCAAATAAGAGGAGAAACACCCTCAGGTCAGTTTACATGTCAACAAAACAATTGTCTTTTATTGTAGCTAAGAGTTTTATCCACAAATAGTTGTAAACTGTGCTTACCCTGGAAGATATGAATTGCATGTCTGGTATCCAAAGTCTTTTCCATCACACTCCTCAGCCCCCTCATAGCGATATCCGTCTCCACAGTAGGCGTGTTTACACTCTGTGGTAAGGGGAGACAGCAGGGGTGGAGGGGTCACGTTATATGTGCACAGCAAAGTACAACTAAGGAGTTATCAGAGACCACCTAACATAGACGCATGACTTACTGACGCAGCTGTCAGTGACGACTCTGTTTCTGTCATCACACTCCTCCCCACTGGAAATCTGCACTATCCCGTCACCGCAGTAACCTTCATCATCAGGTGCGTTTTCCATGGACTGGAACGGTGTCAGCTGGAATGGAAAAGTCTTTCACAGAGTTTAAAAAATTTAGAAAGGAAGGAAAAAACTGACTGTATAATCACAGTGTGTAAAAAAAAAAAAATATATGAAGATATAGAAAATATAAAGATAAAATGAGATTATGGTGCATGCTGTGATACCTGGATTGGCAGCCAGCCATCAATGTCTTTGAAATAGAGCGATCTCTGGTCTTTGCGGAATGCAAGAGCGTTATCAGTGTGAAGGCGCTCCAGTTCTTCCTCATTGCTAACAACAAATATCTGTATGAAAGGTAAAGTGAAAGAGTTTACTGTCATGTTTTCAATACTTAGGGCATTTTGAATTTTAAGGTCGAGTTTCATCGGTGTGCAATTTTGAGATATTGAGCATCAAAATTTAATATCCCAGCTGGCAATATGCGTCTCAAAGCAATATTCATCTCCCCACTAGGCACACTTTTATCTTTTAATACTTTTTAGCTTTAAATAATTAACTCAGAGGTTATTAAAACCCAATAACCCCAGGGTTTCCAAAAATTTACAAGTCAAAATAACATCTAGTTGCATTATATCATTAATTTTAAATATATACAGATTTTAGATTTTGTTAAGAATCCTTAACATTTTTTTCAGAGATGTCTCAAATGATTCTGTACATTCTTGAATGTATAAGCCCCATAACAAACAGCACACATTACTGTACATAACCTTTTACATTTGACTGCAACAGGAACTATTTATTCTCACCGCTGGTACTTTGGGATAGTTTCCTCTGGAAGAATAATCATCAAATGCAGAGCTGCTGCAGCTACACTTTCCAGGAGGCCCTGGTGGACCACGTGCACCCTTTGTTCCAACCATGTAAAGACCTAAACATACGCAGAGAGAAAAGTCATCACTGTGTACAAAGGCTCCAAAAGGCAACTACAGGCTACATGTTTACTGCCAAGTAACAGAATGCTGCAGGCTCAAGAGGGGAGGTGTTGTTGAGAGTACACGCTGTACAGTAGCTGATGTAAGTACCATAAGTCATGAAAGTAGTGTGTGAAAGTACATGTAGTATCTCTAGTTCATCTATCAAGAGGTAAACACAATCAATTTTTTTCTTGCAGACACCTGATCAAGATAACAAATGTCACTTTAATTATGTGGTGACATAATATTTGTAAAACTGTAGGGAGGCCTGCCATCTGTGAACCCATTTCAGCCACATGATGTCATGACGAGAGCATCTTGTTTCACCTCAGGAGATTAGATTTCTCTGGTGCTAAATAAGACTACCGGTGTTACCTCTTACACTGGTCTAGAGTGTGTTTCCTTTTGCTGATAGGGATGTTTTCTTGTCTTCGCATTGGTAGCACAGCTTTTCACACACTCTCAGAGAACAGAGGAAGTGCAGAGCTACACGCAAACCAATCCCTTCAAAAAGGATGTGAGTTCTTGCGCCGACTAAACATCCTTTCAGTGTCCTCAGGGTTTTTTTCTTGGGAGGATTATTTCTGCTCTCTTGGAAAATAGGAGAGGTAAAGGTTCTCACCTGTGGCAGGTGAACCAGGAGGACCAGGGTGGCCTTGAGGTCCCTGTGGGCCTGCAGGTCCCATAGGACCAGTACTGCCTGGGTCCCCTTTCACTCCCTGACACACAATCAAAACAACACACAAAGTCACATTTCTTTACAGAATGTTTCAGAGATCAAAAGGTCAAGTTTCTCTCCTCTGTGGACTATCAAGTTGGCCTGCATTCTTATGGTATTTTCTCTACAAAATATAACTTATTAAAATCTTTTTCTGTGCGCAAAATGTCCCACCACACACTCAGAATTGAGGCACAAATACAGCCCACAAACACCTCACCTGCTTGCCTCTCTTCCCTGGTCTGCCAGTGGGTCCTCTGTTTCCTGAGATTCCAGGTTCTCCTTTTGGACCCATTTCGCCCTGGGTGAAAAATCACATCAACTCAACATTGAGTTAAAGTTGTAATTCTGGGTAACAAATTAACTTAACAACTTCTGCTCTCTTGAATGTGTTGCTCACTTTCTGTCCAAGCATTCCTGGGAAACCCATTGCACCCTGTGGATACAGAACAGTAAATGATAGTATCATAACAGAGTTTGTACAGTGTACAGTACATATACACAGGTCTGCTTTAACATTTGCAGTTTGCCCACCTTGTCGCCTTTCACTCCACTCTCACCACGATCACCTCGAGAGCCCTGATGGAGCAGAACACAGTGTGTTACACAATATATACTTTAAATGCAAAAGTAAATTCAATAAAATTCAACGTGTATGTTATACTCAATGATTTTAATAAAAATGGCCACATACCTTTTCACCTTTATACCCAGGTAAACCCTAGAGTAAAGATACAAAATATCTAAGATGAAACAAAATAATGCGAAAGAGGAGATCACACACGTGTCGTCTGCATAGGTTGTATGTAGATCATACCCTCGGCCCAATTGGTCCTCTGGCTCCAGGTAAACCCATCAGCCCCGGGTCTCCTTTCTCACCCTGACACAGGAAACATCAGGCAAATGTGGATTGGCTTCATTTTTGGGAACACATGTTCCAAATACTACTCCACCCCAAAGAAGACATAATGAGTGGAGACTAGGTTCATTTGTACAGTTTCAATCAAGCATGTGTATGGAAAAGGTTGCATGTTACATAACAGAGTATTTCATTGTACAAATCGGTACACAAATCAAAACTGCGCTCATCTACACCACCGTGTATATTGGCACTTACTGGTCTCAAGTCATGTCATATATTATATCATCTACGTTATGAGGTCTGACTTACTCACTTTGGGCCCACTTGGTCCTGGCCATCCAGCTGGTCCCTGCTTCCCAGGAAGTCCAGGAGGACCTGTCCGACCCTATCAGAAGAAATCAATTTTAACACATAATCTGACACAGACATAGTTTATAAAAGGTTAATAAAACAACTGCTGCCACAGCTGAAGAACCCGTTAGAAGTTGTTTATGAAATCATGGTCACTTATGCTTGTTTGACAGCCTGCTTGCTATAGTATTTATCAGACACGGCTGCACATGTAGGGGGAAAATGACTTTAACGAGCCCTGTCACATTGCTCTCTTTAATTAAATGATGGGCTGTATATAGAACAAGAGTTCGTGCTTGTGGGAAATAAAATGATTTATGACCTGGCTGAAGCACTAAGCTAAATTGCACCGCAGTGCTGCAAAGCTGCTCGGTCAGGCCACCAGCCAGTGAAGCTCTCCCACTGGGCTGCTTTTACTGCTCAACCACAGTGACTGATCATGGAGGAGGTCACTTCTCTTCTGCCTGCGGTGATCAAACCCTGGGCTTTCAATAAAGCGGTGTGCCCTCATTCTCCTTTTGTAAAAGAGAGGGAGGGCCATCTGACAGGGAGGCATGATGCTGGATGTCTTTGAGGGGTCGATAGGGAGGCAATATGTTCCCCCTCTGTGAGAGGAGATCAACAGCATGTTAACTCCCCTCTGCTAACAAAACAGCCTGTCTCAGCAGCTCTGTATCCCTCACATCCTGTCAATGTGTCTGTTCTGTCTCCTGTCAAGGTTGCACTTGCTCACAATTTCTTGATGCACACAACCAGGCGCAGGCAGTGCTCTGAGTTACAGCTAGCAAGCAGGCGGAGGCACTGTATCTCATTTTTGAGTAAATCCACTTAGCGGAGAATATGGAGTGATTAATGGAGACTCTCACCTTTTGCCCAGGTCTTCCAATTTCTCCCTGACAACAGGATGTGGAGGAGGGAACACGGACAGCGGTCATTTAATACTCTTCCAGCAAGCATCTTTCAGTCATGTGCAACAGGTCAATTCGATTTTAGCTTACAAAATAATGAGTAGCTTGAATGTGCGTGAATGTATAATGACCAAAATAAATGAGATGAGACTGGAACATGGGGAAGTAAACAACTTACCTTTTCTCCCTTAGGCCCCCCTATGCCAGGTAATCCAGGTGGACCCTGATGAGCATAAAAAAACAATAAATGCAAAGCATACGCTTATAAATGCCAGAGATAGCCACCTAAATTAGTTTTATTGTCCATGATATCCCACCACAAAGTCATGTCTGCTTCTGGAGGCCCACAGCTGCAGTTTCAATTAGCTAAAGGCTGAGTGGCCACTATTGATTTAAAAAGTGCCTTGTGGGTCTCTTTTGATATACTGAAATGCTGCTGCAGTCCAGCTGGTGCTGTAACAACCTGAGACAGGCAAACACAGTTAAAGCTTTAACAATCATTTGGTAAATCTGCTTTTCACTAATGAAACGCTGGGCTAACAGGGGAGGAGGTTAGGTTTACAAGAACCTACTGAACCAAAATGTCTTCATATCTTTCATCACCAGAGAACACAAACACACGCACACATGCTTGTGTTGGTAATCCCTGGAATTTACGCGACACAGTATTCCTTTCCAGGCAGACAGCTCTTCGGACAGTTTCTGAGAATGATGTGTGGCGCACTGGCAGGCAGTGGAAAAAGGCTATTTGTGTCTCAGCTAAATGTAAAGCGTTAATGGGCTGCTGTGTTGCATTGGCCAGAGAAAACCCCATCCGCTGCTCTGCAGGAACTCTCAAGTTGGAGAGGAGGTGAGGGGTAATATGTTGCTGGAGTACTAAATCTTAACACCTTAAATCTATGCAAACCCCAAACATGAAGCAGAGACAGTCTGTGATTCAGCCAAACTGACAGTGAATCCTACTCAAGAAAAATTGCGTGAGGTAATGGAATTGTGTTACGAAAATACCAAGGTCCCAGATCTATGGTACATTATTAATGCTGGGATAATGATGTTTGGGAAGAGTCTGGATCCTACCTGAGGTCCAGGGGGACCTGCAGGCCCAGGGAGGCCTCGGACACAGGGAGAACCTTTATGCTCATTGCCCAGCTCAGACTCAGCACCATTGTTAGAAAAACCTTCATTCTGTAAAATAAAAAATATAAATAAGATACAATGTTTATCTTACAGCTTTGACAAATACTAAGTGGAGAGAAGGGTGTCAACTGAATAACTCTTGGACAATGGGAGTTTTACTGACTTTACAAAGTTTGTCAAAGAACTTTATGTCTGAATTTCATCACATCCTCATCATAAAATTTTATAACTCACAGCAAAGGACTTGTTAAGCCATTTCTTCCCACAAACATGTTCCACTATCTGAGTATTTTTAACAGCCTTGTTCAGGGGTCAAAAGACAGTAAGAGCAGGGCAACCTGGATTTCACCCAAGGACATGTTAACGGTCAGATATTCCACAATAGAAAGTCACATGACTTTGACTCACATGAGCGTGGCGGCGCCAAAGTGAAGGGGGTGGAGGAAACAGTGGGGGTGGAGGTGGACTCAGTAAACAGCATGGGTTGAATCTCTTCTGCTGCTCCTGGGGTCTGAGAGCTGTGCAAGGTGAGCAAGCAGTCAGTCACACAGGCAGCGATGCCAGATGTCAAACAGTACAACTGAAGGCGTATCCTGACCTCTTCATCAAAATTAGCAGAGAAACGCTCAACTCATGACACATGGACATGCACGGGCAACTATATAAGGGACATGTGATGCAACAAATATCCCACACATACAGTTAAAACCTGGACAAAGCATAGAGGTTAGAACATGCAGGGGCAGCATAAGTGACAGGGAAACAGGTGCAAACTATCAAATCATGACACCCGTCCAGCAGAGTTCCTAAAGCTGGACACAGATATGAAGTGCCTGTGCCTCTCACTGAAGAACTGGAGCTGGTCTCGCTATTTATAGAGGCATTTCCAGTCTACCTCATGGGCGACAAGAAAATAAAAACAAGTGTATTTTACTAACATATTGAGCTCAAAATAAATCCCATGCTTTTACAGCTCAACTCCCTGAATACCTGTGCATGCATAACACTGTATGTACAGTACAATATACACACCTACACACAGACAGACACATACAGGCTCAGGAATAGAGTTTTCCTACCTGCTGGGAATGAAATAAAGCTGTCCAGAAAAGAGGACTGGGCCAGGCCATAACAAAACCACAGTGGCAGATACAATCCAAGTGTTAGAAGAGTCATGCTGCTCCAGATAGTTGCCTGACTTTGTTTCTGAGCCACAGCAGCGCTCACACGCTGCCTTTCTCTCTCCCTCTCTCCTCACTGTCCTCTCCCCTCCCTCTCTGCTCGCTCTGCTCTGTCTCCTTTACGCCCTCAGAAGAGGGTACGCCGACCAATGCCCATTAAATCTTTCCTCCGCATCAGTGTGCGCTAAAATTACAGGAGACAGCCCGCCAGCTGCTTCGGGTGCCAATATTAGATCTCTACAACTGCAGGGGGGTGCCTTTTGTTGTTTCCACTCCTCTCACAGGGAGACAAGACTAACCCACAGTGGGTTTTTCTGCAAGAGATTCAAATAGGATGCTGCCTGAAGGTGTAAAAGTGCATTTGTGCATCATGTGACAACTTTCCTAAGTGTATCAATCTTCTGTGTGTCTATATAGATTCCTACATCTTTCTGTATGCAGTGTGCATCCCACCGTGCATCATGGTATCCATTTAGGCCAGGACAGATTGGTTTTATTGCCCAGTCTGTCCCACAAAATTAAGTGTCTGCATTTCCAAAGAGGCTCTTTGGGGGATGTGAGAGCTGTAAAAAGAACAAACAAAAAAACAACTGGAAATCCAGACAACATTACCTCTCAAGAGCACTTCATCTGTAATGATATGGAAATTATCTACTACTCATGCACAAATGAAAAAGATGCATCATTTGGGTCTGCAAGAGACTGAGTGAGTGATGAAGCCATATACTGATACACAAACATGTATCTAATGAAACTGATCGCACTCAATCATTTTTGCAAAGATGTCACTGCACTGAAATAAAAAAAAAAAGTAGATATTGCATAAGATGGTCACTTCTGTTTGTTTAAAGATGTCCCTGACAAGGTGTGAGATTAAAGGAGAGTGTGAATTTATCTAAATGCAAATGCAAATTTAGAAACTTAAAAAAAAAAATGGATTTCAACACCAAGTGGATATAAAATGTGATTTCACTTTCCCATCATTTGCATTTGTGTTTGCACTGGATCATTTTGGATGACAGGTTTGATAAGCCATATACAGTACAATCACTTTACCTACTACATTTATTATGTGGGAGTAGAGCTGAAATGATAAGTTGATTGATTGATACGTTGATTGACGGAAAATCTATTAACTATTGACAACAATTTTGATAATCGATGAATCACTTGAGTCATTTTAGTAAGCAGAAAATTCTGTCTGTGGTTCTGTTTTCAGATGCAATTTGTCCTTTTTTTTAATATCATTGTAAACTGAATATCTTTGAGTTCTGGACTTTTGTCAGACAGAGCAAGCAATCTTAAAATGTCACACTGGGCATTAGGTAAATGTGAAGGTATACTTCATAGGTTTTTTTTACATTTTCTAGGTCAAACAATTAATCACGACATTAATCATTAGAGTAATAGTTACAGCCATACGTAAGAACTGACTGACTTGACAGAAGAAGAAATAAAGAAGAAATAAAGTTCATTGTATAATGTGTAAAAAACTTTATTGTGGTATTATTTAGTAAAATGTATCACTACTGAGTTGTAGGAATCAATAAAAATATTCAGTTATTTCACAGAAACAATCACAAAAAACAAAAACAACCTCATATTTTCCCAGTTTCAGTGTCCTGAGGAAAATGCTGCTGTTCTGATAATGTTCTGGATAAAGGAGGAAGCACTTCTCTCTCTATAAGTTGGAGCGTGTGAGCCAAGGAAACTCCTGCAAATACAGACAACACAGCATTGTATTAAACTGCCATAGATGATAGAGCCATTATAATTATGTAAAGGGCCTTTTGTGGCCTAGACGAATGCTGGTATCCATTTGACCTCCAAATTCAGAAATGTAGTTGTGAAGGAACAAAGAATATTTTGTCTTCAACTATTATCTAAGACTCAACCTTAATTCCAACTGAAGTGAATAACAGTCAGGAGACAAACAATGACGGCAGCACACGTCAAATAAGGGAGGGGGTCTTTCTGCTGGCCACAGAGTGCACAACCATGGGGTTCAGCACCATGGGGTTCAGCACCATGGATACGGCCCTCAATACAACCTTAAAACATGTCTGTGAAGGGTTGCGTGGATACATTCAACATAAACACAGAGGGCCATGCTTTCTAATTATGGGGACCCTGAAATAGAAAGGTCAGGTTGGTGTGAGGTGCAGGGATTGTGAGGGGAATACAACAGTTCTGCAGTGCACCTGGAGCATTTGGATTACTGTTCAGTAAGGCATGTCAGTCACGTAACAGTATGAGGATGAGAAAAAGACAAGTAAACACCAAACTGTTTCGTTGCTCTGCACTAATCATCAACTCAAACGCTTCCACTTTTAATCACTCTTGGCTTTACAGCTGCGACTGTCAGTGTCACTCATCGTGCATCTTCTGTCTGTCTTACTTCCAGATAAAATGAAACAGGGCCTGAATCCAAATGTCCACCCCTCCTAACGTACAGTCTTTGGTTATGCACACTCTCACATGTCTGAAGTGCTCATTAGCATCACATCAAGTCGGCGAGAGCACTCGGCTGCAAAGGGATAAAATATTGGCATGAGACAAGACTTAAGATCTCAATCGCCATAACCAACGCCAACATCTTGACTCTGTAATCCTGGTTCTGAAGCTAGTCCTCAACGTTTGTCCCAGGAGGTGCCATCTCTTAACTGACCTAAGTAGCATGTCTAATTTCACCTTTGACAGGTAAAGTCCTAGCCACCTTGATTGGGGCAATGAGAATTTTGGAGAAAGCCCAATTTGACAACAGTGTTTTAATCAGGTGAAAAGTAGCAGTGCAGCATCAGTAACATCCTCGACCACCAGGGGGCGTGTCATTTCCACAGTATAGATGCTAAGATATCCGGCCTGTCATTACAGCTGAAGAACCCATTCAGATGCACGACTAAATCTGACTTCATAACAAAAGATGAAGATGAAGATGACAGTTACCTGCTGTTTTCTGTCGGAGGAAGGGTCGATAAGAACGTTGAGGAGACTCGGTCTCTCCCAGTCAGTCAAGCTAAGCTGTAAGGCGTTGCACAGCTCCTCCACCGTCCTCACCAGGAAGCCCCGACCTCCAAACGCTGTCATAATCTCATCATAGCGTGCCTCAGGTAGGAGGGTCACAGGAGGGGCACTGACAAGCAACATGAGATACCTCTCATTACGTCAGAGCTGATAACATGGAGGAAACCATCATAGTGAACGTACTGTATTATGATCACTTGACTCACATAGAGGTCAGATCTCCCATTTTTGCCATTTCTTTCCATGTTTCAGGATCCACTCCGCTGTATATACCATTATTATTGACCACAATAATGACCACAGGTAGATTATACCTATGAGAATAACAAGAAGATTGTGAAATCAAGTTGTACTAGGAGGCTGAATCAAATACACTGCATAGAGAGGGGGTAAGCAAACCCACCTGCACATGGTCTCAACCTCCATGCCAGAAAATCCAAAGGCACTGTCTCCTTCCACACAGACAACCCTCCGGCCTTTATTCTCGCTCCTCTCCACAGCAGCTGCCGCTATCGCAAAACCAAGGCCTACTCCCATTGTTCCGAATGTGCCTGCATCCAACCTGCACATCATCAGGATTAGCTAACCACAGACTACAAAAAATGTGCAGAGGCTTAAAGACTTAGTTAAATACCACTCTAATACAGTAAACTACTTGTCAACAGTGACTATATTTATATTGCTTCAGTGTGAAAATGTACATTTGCTGTGTTTTGTATGAACTGCATATACCTGAAGATTTGTTAGTATGTAAAATTTGCACAGAAAGGGCTAAAGAAAAATCTCCCAAGAGGATGAGAGGGGCTTAAACATTTACACAGTAAGATCGGGTCACTCATCCTTTCGAGGTGCATTTGGAAAACTACTTGATTTGTTACTCCTTCCCGCAACATAGTCACTGTATGAGGCCTCTGTTATTTCACACTCCTTTCTAATCGCTATGGAATATGCGTTTTCACAGTTGTGTTTCAATGAGACTGCCTTGCCTGTGTCGAGGTAGGTAGTTGTTCAACATAGTGCGGCCTATGTCCATGGTGTTTGCTCCCTCGCTGACAATGATGCAGTCATGTGGCAGCAGCTGGGAGACATGGTGAAACACTGTGTAGTAGTTCATGGGCAACGTTGACTGCAGAGCGAGTGCCTGGGGAGACAAACAGCAAAAATCTTGTGAAACTGCATAAATAATAACAATATCTAAATGGAATACATGAAATACCTGGCTATTAAATTAATGTCATCAGCTTTTTATAAATGAGTCTAAACCCACCTTTGATATTTTTGCATTAGCTGCAATTTTGTCCTTGAGTGAGTTCCACCACTCTGTATCAGAGGGATATTTCCAACCATCTTGACGGACACACGTCAGGAGCTGAAGGAAGAAAAAACAATACAGTGAATCAAAGACATCTTTACATCTTTAAAACACATCAGGATCTCAGGACAAAGACCACAAAGAGAGAGATGCATCAAAGATGTGAGAGTTTGTGTGCTGAGTCTGACTGAGTTGCACTTAATGTACCTGAGTGACAATAGCAATGATGTCCCCCAGGAGAGCAACAGCGGGCCTCACATTGTTCCCCATCTCCTCAGCACAAAGGTCAACCTGCACACAGAGCGCAACTGTGTTGTGTTATTGTAGCACAGCATTTGCAGCACCGGTAAATTAATAGAGCATTAGCTTTAAAGCAGTAAGGTATCCTGAATATTATTTTAGAAGGTCTCAAATGCAGCACTGATTGTACACAAATCAAAAAAATATTTAACCTGCTCATTTACATACCTGGATTACTTTGACATCAGGGTCAAATCGAGGTGGTAGACCAAAATGCAGAATCCAGTTGAGCCTGGCTCCAAGCAGAAGCACGACATCAGCCTGGAGAAGAGCTCTTGATAACGGAAACAACAGAGGAGGGAGGGGGGATGACATTTAGGTCGAGGTGGAAAGAGACAATCAAAAACAAACTGTATACATTGTGAAATGATCTTAAATAAAACTTTACTCATATATATTTAATATAAGAAGTGAGTAATCAGGAATTACATAAACTTTACATCTCATCATAAAAAACAACAATTATGATGCATTTATATTCTCACATTTCTTTCTTCTATAGCCATTAGATGAGACAGATCTTACTCTCTGTCTCTCAGTGACAAAGTGTTGTATCAGCAACTTTAAAACGTTGACACATATACCTGACACAGATACAATGCTCTTTGACTTATTTCATAGCTAAGGGCAATGAAACCCACTTTTGTGGAGAAACCTGGCTTTTCTAAAAGTATACTTTGTGGATTTTGTTTTAGAGTATTTATATAGAAGCACTTGCCATGTAACTCTACATACTTTTAGCTGTTTATCTGGGAGAGTTGCAGCTCCAATCCAATTTTTGATAACATTTAGCTCTTGCTCCTTTTGACTTATTGTAAGTCCCTTTGGACAAAAGTGTCTGCCAAATGAATGCAATGTAATGTAATATGGATCATCTATCTCAGTACATAATCCAAAGTTTTTGATATATATATATATATATATATATATATATATATATATATTTGTTCTTAATAAATATGCTCTCTCTTTTCATTCCTGCACATTCTTTTAGTGAAAGATTGTCTCACCTAGAGCGAGCAGCAGCCACACAGTTGGGGTGATCATCGGGCAGCACTCCTTTCCCCATGGGGGTTGGCAGGAACGGCAAGCCGCTCATTTCCACAAACTCCCTAAGAACGATTTCTGCTCGGCCATAGGCTGCTCCTGTTGGGCACAACAATACTCATATATCATCATAACTTATTCAATGATACTCTGTTCACCAGTAATGGAGGAAAGTGTAAGTTTCTAGCTCATCCAATGTGATAATTCCAAGAGATATTACAAATCTTTATTTTGATGTTACCTTTGCCAATGATGACCAAGGGTCTTTTAGCTGCTTTCAAGACAGAAATGGTCTCAGTGATTGCACCGTGGTCAGCTAAACTCACTGGGGGAGCTGGACAACAGGATACAACTCTACAAGAGAAAAATACTTCTCTCAGTGTCTTTACACTTGTAACCACAGAGGTGATGCCTCACAGAAAATAATCTTTAAAACCTATCTTTAAAACGTGTAAATGACAGCAAACCTGACTTTGCTCCTGTCCACTTTGGCATTGACCATGTCTCCTGCAATGTCAACGTAACAAGCACCGGGACGGCCATACAAGCTTGTACGAACTGCCTGCAAGCAACCAAACACACAATAAAACTTTAAACCACTTTTTCTTTTTTTATATCATCAAACTGCACAAAATGTCTGACTGAGTCTGTCAGGTACATTAGTGAGGTGTACTAAAAGGAAAAAGACAGACAGTGTCTATCTATCTATCTATCTATCTATCTATCTATCTATCTATCGGTTGAGATGTTACCTTCTCTATCACTGCGGGAATGGCTTCCAGGCTGCTGGGTCTGGCAGAGAACTTGCTGTAAAGGCGACATGCTTCCACCTAACGCCAAATGAAAAACAGTATCAATTTAATGAAGCGTCAACAGGGAAAAAAATCCACATGAAGGCATGCTTTACCTGAGGAAACTCCTGAAAGGCCCCTGCTGTTTCCTGGTTTCGATCTGAGGACCCTCCAATTACAACCACAGGCCTGTGCACAGTCAACAAGTAGTGTTTCATCTATATGGCCACAGATGCTATGGTTAAAATGTAAAAAAAAACAAATCCACATCAGTTTTCATACCAGCAGTTCATGTTAGCATTGGCCATTCCACCCAGAGCATGAATCAGTCCAGGTCCAGACACCACCAGGCAGGCACCTGGTCTGGATACAGATAACCACAGGAGACAGCAACAAGTAAGAAAAATAAACTGATCTGGGCTCATATTATTCTCTTCAGGAAGTCAGAGTCTTACCTCCCAGTTAGGTATCCAGTGGCAGAGGCTGCATAGCATGCCTGTTGTGTGACAGATTTGATTTGAATACAGTAAAATCTATGCATTACAACAGCAGGTAAACAGCAGTGCAACAGAATAATAAATATTTTACCGCTTGTTCGTTGCGCATTCCCACATATTTGATCCCTGCAGCCTGAGCAGCCATGGCCACTTCAATGACAGGGACACCAACTATCCCAAACATGTACTCCACTTTCTGCAAGGGAGGTAAAATGCCAATTTAAAAAAAACCCAACACTAAAATATACAAGTTTCATGAAGACGTGTGATTGTAAATGTAAATAAACTGTATTTTACCGTATTAAAAGTTTATTAAACTTGGCAGCGCGGCACATGAACCTTGACACAGTTTTTGGTGTGGTAACATTGTTCAATACAGACACAGCTGGTAAGTTAACGTGTGGGTTAGATACTTCAGAAATCTTCGCAATGTTCATGTTTATTTAACGGTCTTACCTGAGCTTTGAGAGACTCAGCAATCAGCTGAGCTCCTGTCACTTCTTCCATGGCTCTATTTTGTACCTGGAGAGCAACTAGTGAGGCCAAACTGTCAGAAACTGCTTCAACTACCACCTACACGGACAGGTCACTGGCTGGTGTTTTTTACCATCCTCCCCCTTGAACCCGCCCCGATTCTACCACTTCCGATATGCAAGCCAATCACAGGAGCCACGGTTCGTTACGTCAAAAAAAATCATTACACGATCTCTCATAGGCTGATTTACTGTAGCGCTACAATGACTGAACGTATTGGCAGCTGTTCTCAACACATCATTTTAAATCAAGTTAAAAAGTCAAACTTTAAAATAATCTTACATCTTGAAGGATTTTTTGAAACATCATTACACTTATTGTATAATTCTGACTTTTATTTAAATATTACGATATCAACCTGATTAAATTACAAAATCAAGGCTGCAACTAATGATTATTTTCATTATTGATTCATCTCTCGATTGGATTTTTTTTATATATTAATTAATTGTATAATGTATAAAATGTCCATGAATACTGAAAATGTTCATATTAGTTTCTTCTATTCCAAAGTGAAATTTTGTGCAACCAGCAATACAAACCCCCAAAACACTAATCAATTTACCATCATAGAAGAGCAAGAAAACAATTGAATATTTAGTTTAGAGGCTGGAACACTTTTCTTCATTTTTGCTTAAAAAATAACAATAATGAAAATTGTTTAGATTAATTTTCAATAAATTTCAATTGACTAATTGAATAATCAAATAATCAACTCAGCTCTATATTAAATATATAATATTGAAATTGATTAATACATTTTTGAAATAGCCAATTAACTAATAACGGTGACAGGTTTCGAGATTTTAATGCTGCTTTAGATAAACCTGGATCATTATAGTGTTTCAATAATTGCTGTTTTCAAAGAAGTCTGATCAGTGCATCACTTGTCATAGGTTGTGAAAAACATTCCTACACCACGAAGTGAAGTAACTAAGAAAAGTTCGGTGGATGTAGCACGACTAACATTAACTGCATCCAAAAAAACAGATACTACTCTGCAAATTCTACTACTGACTTATTATAAATAATCAATCTCCTCCACAGGAGTGCCCTGGCCAAAGCTGCAAACACAACATAGAATTTACAAAACAAAAAAAACACATTTATAACATTTTATAGAGAATAATCAAGTGTAGGTTTAAATTAAGTCTCATAGATAATGTCAAATTGTTAACATCACTCAAGATACCATTAGAAAAAGTTTTGAAAACAACACATTTTACATGTGATTTTCCTATTGTGACAAAATGTCTTCTCTGAAAACAGACTCTCAAGTTGCTTCATGTGTGCCATGTTTTTAACAGAATTAAAGGCAATACTCCATAAAGACTCGTGTTCATTATTAAATAACTCATTTCTTTATTACTCATAAAATATACAGCAATCTCAGTACTGAAAGAATTCATTGGAGCTTTGAATTCACAGTCATAATTTCTATATACATGCTAGTTTCATCCCTCTTCAAGAAAAATCAAGGAAAAGAAAAAAAATCTTTTCCATTCTAATGAAGCTAGCAAATGTATTGTACACATTTCCAGTTAAAAGGATCTTTCAACAGACAGAAAAGGGAGTTTTGAATCATGGTAGGATTGAGTGGTTTCTTTTTTGAAGTTAAAGCAAGCAAAACCTGTCAACAAACATTGACTATAAGAGCAAAAAAATATCATTCAAACAGAAGAAAATCAAATGCTGTCCTATCATTGGTTTACAGTGTTTCTCCTCACAAAGCTGAGCCTCAGCTACCTCAGTATTGGATCAGTGCTTCTTACAGTTGTATCATTACTTACCTAGTGTGCATCACTGTACTTTCACAGCTGCCTCTACAAACCCATCTTTTCTCAGTAACTAATGAAGGCACAAAATAAACACATAAATAGGAACCAAAAGTACACAAATAATTTATTCTTGAAAGACTAAACCGCAATGGACAGGTCAATATACAAAGGTAAGGTTGATCAACTTAAAAATAACCTGGTGCACATATCAAATGTTTTTATATTACTCAGGTCAGAAAATCTGATTTTTTTCCTAGAAGATAAGGAGTTTAAGACATGAACATGGCTATATTAAAATTTTGATCTCAAAAAATAAATGATTTTCCCCCTGTATGACTTACAGACTTGAAGGACAAGTGTAGTCTGACGAATGTAGTGTGAGGATATCAACCTTAAACGCCTCACAAAAATTTCCAAAATGAAAACTGGCTCCTTCTACCCCCCCGCTAACTGATCAACCCAAATTCTCATCTCATGTACACAGTTAAAACTGGGTTAAAATGCGTCCATGTCTTTTGGTCCCTGTCCGTTTAGCTCTCTGTGAAGTGCTACCATCCCTCTTCAGCATGTTATTGCCTTACAAAGGTCGCTGTCTGCCCAACAAGTAAAGTTTTTAGCACGCAAGAAGTCAGTGTTGGTAAAGCAGCTGAGGTCCAGTATCAGCTGGAAGGACACCTGGTGCTGGATGAGGTCGGGATGAATGTGGGCCAGCCTGCTGCACCTCCTCCCTCTCTTGTTCTCTGGTCAGGGGGACTCTTAAGGCTCCTGTGGCGGCTATTCTCTTCTTCTGCCCTCCCAAGCTGGCGGTGGGTGATTTTTAAGACACAGTGTGTGTGTTTATGCATTTATCACTTCCTCCTGTCCCTCAGTACGTCTCTGAATCAGAGTCATTGAGCTCCTCGTCCTTGTAGAAGCCCTCGTGATGGCTGATGTTATTGAAGCTGCAGTAGGAGCTGTGCTCACCGCGCAGCACGGGCAGACTGTCGAAGGTGACACTCTTGGAGGGGCTGGTGGTGTAGTGGTTAATGGCACTGAAAGGGAGGGTTGGTGCCGGGGTGCAGGGGGACACAGGCATCATGGTGGCCAGGATGAGGGCTAGGCAGTCTGCCACATCTTTGTTGGGGGCACAAGCCAAGGCGGGTGTATAACCTGAAACAATGACAGTGCACCAGTGTTACACATTTTATACAAGTAATACACAGCTTCATGTTAGACCAAGAAAAGCTGCAAAATCTCACTTCTGAGAACCTGAAATATTTGGTGTATTTTCAGCTGCATGACTGAATTTTCCTTTTAACCATATAGATGCTTAAATCAACCATTTTTGTACTGATGTTAGTTTTAGTGCTAGAGTATAAATAACAGTTAGTTACCTGTTTTGCGCTATACAACATAGGGTATCCATAGGAGTTTGTCATTCACTTGATTAAAACTGCTGGAGCTCTATGAACTTTATCAAATTCAATTAATATCAAATCTGACTATACAACACATCCTCTTTAAACCAGTGAGTCTGAGAATTTCTTATCAAGCTGATCTAAAAGATTAGTATTGGATATTGGACACACAGGCAGGTGATAGCAAGTGATTTAATTGGCTTTCAACTGATCAAATTCTTATCCAATATGTCAGCTATCATTTTTCCTAAAGGAACATTATCCATAAGGCAAAGGTTTTAGAACTTTGACAAGCAACTTAAATATTTGAAGTGTGGAATTATTTTAAACTGGAAAATAAAAAGGAGCTCAAAGCCATTCGTAAAGCCATTTAAGTATCCATGAATTTCTGATTTTGTTGTCTCCACTTCTGAATGTACTGTAAGAGAGAAAATATATAGTTGATTGTATATACCAAAAGAAATGTTACTCTGAATTTACCGTTTTCATCAACTGCAAGTACACTGGCTCCCTTTGCAAGCAGCTCTTGCACCACCACAGTCAGACCATTTCTTGCAGCCACGTGTAGGGGCCTTAAAAGAAAAGTTACAACATGAATATGCCACAGACAGGTTCATATTTTTCAGTTGGTTCTACATCACTGATAATAATTCAAATCCACACAGCTATCTTCAAAGACTACCAATCATTCCATCGCTCAGATACAGGAAGAGACAAGACAATAATATAATACAAGTGATACATACGTCTGTAAGGCGGCGTTAGTGGCATTTATGAGGTTTCTGTCTGTAATCTTCTCTAATATCAACAAGGCACTGGTTTCATGTCCCTGTAGAAAAGAGGTACAGAACAATGAATGTCAAAATAACCATATACAGTAGCTTCAAAATGTATAGTAGATACAGATTGTCAGTATTAGGGAGCATACTGTATATTTGCTGCGGTAGAATGTAATAATAGTGCCACCATATGGTGATACACACCTTACTGCAGGCCAGATGAAGTGCAGTGTTCTTCACAGCATCCTGCAGAGTGAGATCTGCTTTTGCACTGCTCACCAGCAGTTCTAACAGTGAGGGTGAGAGGGTACATCACAACGAAAAGCGAATTAAAGTTAATTCAATGCAACATTGCTTATTAATTCAATACTGCGCCGATTATTACGCCCACAGTGATATTTCCCAGTCTGCCGGTTAAAGCAGAGAACCAATCGTACCGACAGCGTTGGTCTGGCCATTCTCAGCAGCCATCATGAGTGGGGTCTTCCCTGCAGTGTCAACACTGTTGACCTGAGCGTTGTGGCTCAGCAGCAGCTGGAGACACTCCACATGGTCAGTGAATGCTGCTGCATGCAGGGGGGTCCTGCACAAATAACATCAGAACAAGGCTTTTAAATCAAGCAATCCTATACAAGATTTTACTTTTTAATTTTTCATTTGAAATAATAATTCCCTAAGAAAGGTGCTCAGAATCAGGTGTGTTACAAAACTCTTGAAGCTGCAGTTCTTGTTGTACATTGCTTATATGAGCATGTATACCTGTTTTTACTGTCTTTGGTATTGACAATGGCAGGGCCCAGAGTGTCTATCAGCATCTCGGCTGCACCTTCGTTGTCATGGATCCTAAAGAAGAGAAAAGTGCCATTTATTTTTTCTGTGGAAGGTTCTGTCCTTGCATACACTAATGGAAACAGAAGACAGCAGAGGATCTTACACAGCACAGTGGAGGGGGCTGAAAGAATTGCCTTCAGCCTTGTGAAAAACCTCCTGTTCCAGCAAAACCTCCACACATGTATCATGACCTGCAGGAAAGAATACAGAAAGCATTAGCTGCACCAGCCTTCATCTCTGGGTGCTCACAGTCGGGGCTCTCTTCAACATTTTTCCTTATCAACATGTCAAAATTCAAACTTGGGTGCAGTAGGAGATTGAACAAAAGAATAATATAAAGAACGAGCACGAAACATGAAAAATAAAATGTGGATGAGTATTTTAAATCTACAAGTGCTGAAGCGCTCCATTTAACTCTCTTGGCCGCATGTCTGTATTTAAGAGCATACATTGCCAAACATTTCCCTAACTATATGCATTTCTTTTTAAGAGGTCTTCAAAGCCTCATCTCTGTACCATTGTAGCAGGCCCAGTGCAGTGGGGTGTAGCCTTGGTTGTCTGTTAAGACAGGGAGTGTTTCCACTGATTGGGCAGCATGCAGCAGGCCTCCCAGTACCCCAGTGTGTCCACATGCTGCTGCCAGGTGGATCGGTGTGCGCCCTTTACAGTCTCGCACCAGGAAGCTAGCGCTGTGCTGAAGCAAGGCCTCCACACATTCCTCATGACCGGTCACTGCCTGAAGACAGAAAGCAGTTTTTACTGATGATTGATTATACCCTGAATGATGATGTAATTGAATGACAAGAGCTGTGTTTTTCAGTTGGTTCCTTCCAAAGACAAAGAGAGGGAAGTTTGTGCTTATAGTTTCTTTGTAGGGCTGCTCCACCCAGATTCAAAAACAAATGTGGTTCAGGTGACTATTACTTGCCACAAGGAGAAAAAATGTATGTAAGAATAATGACATCCCCTTACTCCTCTATGCAAGGCCGTCCTGCCCCACTTGTCTTTGGCTTCTACATTGGCTCCCTTATTTAACAGAGAATACACACAATCTGTGTGTCCACTCAGGACCGACAGCATCAGAGGGGTTCTAAGAGATAAGAAACAATAATGTCAGCAATTACTTTAGAACATAAGTGGGGGGAAAAAAATCACATCACAATACATTTTACTTACTGTCCATTCCCATCTTGAATATCTACTGCACTTTGAAGATCAGCATTTCCAATCAGCAAACGCAAACATTCTGAATGACCATTGGTAGCTGTAGGGAAAGGAAACTCCATTAGCATTACTCACTATATTGTATTTAGGTCTGAAGAGTCAAATGTAGGCAAATTCATGACCTACTAACTCCAGGTGCATACCTGCAGCATGGATGGGGGTTCGCTTCAAGGTGAAGTCTTTGACAAGGATGGAGGCTCCTTGGTTGATTAAGACATCCACACACTCTACATGACCCTTAAAGGCAGCCAGGTCTAATGGTGTGCGCCCTTGGCTGTTTCTCACATCAAGATCCAGCAGAGACTGTACCAGAACCTCCATAGCATGGTGGTGACCATGGTATGCCTGAAAGATTAATTTACCATGAATAAGTTAACATAAATAAACTGAGACCGAGAACAATGCCAATATAAAGGTAATACACTCACAGCAAGGTGCAAGGGGCTGACGGGAGCTCTGACATCAGAGTCATTGAGGATGTCTGTCCCTGAGGTTTCCATTAGCTGAACAAACCAAATGCAGAAGTTAGAGCTTCCTGCTCATATAATGACTCTGATCTATGTGAGTTGTGGCCTATTTTATACATGAAAAATCCCAAACATACACATGGAAGACAGCACAAATTCTACTCACCACATCTAGAGGTGTTTCACTTGCAATCTGTAAAATGGAGTGGGGGAAGCAGTGAGGCATTAAACATAGCAATACAGCAAGACGTAAATATGGACACGCTGATTATCATACGTCGTTTACTCTGGAGTAAAGTTCTCACCAGCTCCAGACAGAGGCGATGTCCGTACGCCGAGGCGTAGTGCACAGCATTATAGCCCTGATTGTCCCGGATCCCTGGATTTGCATCATTTCGCAGTAAGTATTCCAGGCACCTGCACACACAACAGACACTGTCGTCAAGGAAACAAGATCTTCTTTGAACTGTTACTTAGCATAACCGATAATGCAAGTGAGCTTTCATCCCAAAAACCCTCAAACATAACCCGCCTGCCACACAGGCACCACCTCCTTCAAAAAAAAAAAGAGATTTTTCAGAGTATTACTGACTTTCCATCTGTGTCAGAGGCAGCGGCGTAGTGGAGCGGAGTGCAGCCCCGTTCGTCTAAGTCATTGACACTGGCCCCAGAGCCCACCAGAGCAAACAGGCACTGGTAGTTACAGTTGGCAGCAGCATAGTGCAGAGGGGTCCTGGAAAAGCAAACATGGCTCAGTTCACTGTTCAAATTTGACAGAAACTGGCAGAGGACAAACTCTTGATCTAAGTCGACCAGTAAATGCTACAAACCTGCCAAAACTGTCCTTCCTGTTAAAGTCTGCACCCGTGTTGAGGAGAAGATTGAGACATTCCAGGTTTCTGAGGGGGTTAGAGAGATTTATATAATGATGTACCGATACTTACAATATATTTTTGTTACAGGTCATGAGCTATATCTTAACACTTATTGCTAATTATTAATATTAAAGATGCTATTCCTGTACTCACCCCCCAGCAGCTGCAGCATGTAAACAGGTCCTTCCGAAGTCATCAGGAGTATCAATATCAAAGCCTGCGTAGAGTAAAGGACATGATCCTACATATACTGCTTACTGTATGTGAGATTTTACAGTACAGATGTTTTGAAGTGTTCAAATTTTGGATAACAAAATGAAAAACCTTGTCAAGAATTTTGGCTTATTAAACTGCAGTATCGTAACAATTCAAATACAAGACTGGTATCATTTTGTTTTGTGGACAGCCTCACAACTTGAATAAAGATTTGCTCACCTGAGGACAGGAGCTTTCGGCAGCAGTCAGAGAATCCACTGAGAGCAGCCAAATGCAGCGGGAACATACCATGAACACCTCGTCTAAAAAAGACACAATCATATTGCTTTAGCCAGTATCACTGGTGCTAAACTGAGGTTTTACTCTATTAATAGTACAGAATCATCTGTAATCATCTATATCAGCTACATACCAGTCAATACTTGTCAGCTTTGGAAAGGTTTTTAAACATGGAGCTCTTTCACATTGTATAAAGTTGGAACAGTTGCTGGAAAAGGGCAAACAGGCTGACTTACTTAGCTGTGTCAGCTCTGTTGGTGATGAGAGTGTTGATGAGGAGCTCGTGTCCGTATCGGGCAGCAATGTGTAGTGGTGTATTTCCGTTTTTATCTTCACAGTCAATTTCAGCACCTTCAGAAGAGAATAAAAACAAGCACTCAGCAAGCGTTACACTACGAGGCAGTTTCAGTTTTGCTGTCCAGTGAGGGAAATAACGTCAGTTAGGCTGAATTTTTAGAGGAGCTCACCATTCTCGATGATTGCTTGCGACCTAGAAAACCTCCCATGGATGGCTGTCATGTGGAGGGGAGTCTTACCATCTTTACTCTGGAATCAAGCAAGAGCATAGTGGTATCAGCAATGGTCATTACTATGGCTTTCAGCTATAAAGTATAATGCCCAATCAACAGGCTCCAAAAAAACAATGAGAAGTTATAAAACTTTACTTCTGACCTGAAGAAAAAAAGGCACAGTTATGTTGCAGTGCAATTACTTACGGCCACTTTACACTTGGACTCAAACACAAGTGACACACGAGACTGTTTAAGTTTCCTAGTTCACAATGTGCAACCCTTTTCCAAGTAATCCGTGTTAAAACAGTGAGAGGAGACATTCTGGATTTTATTCACCTTGATGTTGACATCAGCCCCGTTGCACACTAGCAGCTCCAGGCAGAGCGCCCCATGGCGTGAGGCAGCGGTAAAATGGAGAGGTGCAAAGCCCTTCTCGTTCACCTGGTTGACATTAGCTCCACATTCAATGAGCTCGTTCACCACCACGTCCTGCCCGTTGTAGCAGGCCACGTGGAGGGGTGTGTTGCCATATGCATTGGGCTCATTGATCTAGACAGGAAGATAAACACAAAGGACAAATTGGTACTAATACAGGGCTGTTACTTTTATAGCACACAATATAGAAATCTGTTGAGTCATTATTCAAAACATATCTCTCTCGATCAGATAATAAGATCTGGCAGTGTCTACAGTGTAATGAAGGTGGGTGGAACTTACATCCACCCCCAAGTCCAGGAGGTATTTGACAACACTAATCATTCCACTGGAGGCTGCCGCATGTAGGGGGGTGTAAGATTTCTTATCTTTGCAGGCCACCTCGGCCCCATGAGATGCCAGCAGCTTCACCACTTCTATGTGCCCTGAAGACAAAAAGAGAATGATTTCATTACATGTCTATGCTATCAAGATATGATCAAATATTTCATACAGTCATATTTGGCTACACTGGGCAACATTATTGCAGCAGACAGTACAGACAACAAAACACAATAACAGTTTCAAGCTTGAATGTTAAATTTCTTTTCTAAATGTTGACGTCAAAGGCAACATTTTAAAAAGATTCTTTGCTGGTATATTTTGTTGAAGTTAGTTATAAGTAGGTAGTTAGTTGTAGTAAGTTAGTTATAACTTCATATGCATCTCTCACTTATGTTCCATGCAGCAACTGTATATACAATCTTTCCTAAAGGGCCTCAAACTAAAATATATCAACATATTACATATTAACAAAAAAAAATATATGCATGTATTTTTGTTAAATAAAAGTATTAATTTCAGAGTGCATTACTTTTAGTGCTTTTACATATAGTTAAAACAAATAAAAAACATATAGTTAAAACAAATAAAAAACACTACTACAACACTACTATAATTAAATCCTGGTGACTTCTAGTAAGCATATGAGATGAATTCCGAATGTAATTTGATGTAGAAATCCATGTGGTTGATTTATTACCCATGTAGGCTGCCCAGTGGATTGCACGTCGGTCCTTCTTGTCAAAGGCATTGATGTTTGCTCCTCTGGAGAGCAAGAGCCTCACCATCTAACAACATCAATAGAGAAAAAAGAGCAATCAGGAAAGATGTCAAGAGGAGTTGCAACCTGAAGACTACCAATTCTGCTGCCTTTGAGTCAATGTGGCAACTCATAAAACCATGGTGTTTAATGCCTTAATAATAGGGCTAACGTACTGATCCTACTGATGCTCTGTACACCACATACATGTGTACAGCTACTTTCAATTTAGTCTAATCTCATGAATTAGGAGCATCCACAAGGCTTTAAACTCTTTTTTTTTAATCCCTGAACAAATGGGGGTTGGAAAAACTTTTTGACCTTTAGCATAAACTCAATGCAGGTAAACCAACAGAACGAGAAGACATAAGCATGAAACTGTCAGTTTTCACTCAGTGCCCATATTGCAGCATATGCATAGGTTATGTTATGATGTTGAACATAGGCTACAACTGTGTGTCCTCACCTCGCTATTTCTTGTGTGTTTTACTGGAATATTGCTAAATAACCAAAAGGTTCTTTGAATGTCTTTTATGCATTGATTTGCATTACCCCATAATTAAATGAAACATTGAAACTTTAATCTACTTTACATGCAAGTATATGATTGCAATGAGTTATTTGCATGCAAGCACGATTCGGCGAGCACTGTCTGTACATATTGTGCCCTTGACTGTGTGACCACAATTTATGACTGACAACTCGCAGTGTCAGTCTAAAAAATGATGATCTGAGAGAAATTTATTTCATTTTTCTAAAAAAGCTATGACTGGTTCATTTGAAAGCAACTTTATTGTTTGTTGAGCTGTGGCTTCTCCAGTTTGTCCTAATGTTTGGATTTGTGCAACTGACACCCAGATCAAAAGGGATTATTATCATCCTACCCAACCTCGATTTTACTATACACTCACTAATACAGCAAAAGCTGAGCTTAGCTATTTGTTTAAAATGGAATGTAAAACCTGTAAGACTAGGTCACAACGGACGCCAAATTCTGCAGATAAAGTAACTTAATTTGCTGTTAAAATATTTTTCATTACATACAGTATTAAAGAACAAAACAAAACAAAAGATAGACGAAGAGAAATAACTATTTCTAAAAGAAAAGCTGACTAATGACTGCATGTTTGTCTAACTAATTGCTGTGGTTATGACTGTTAAACAGTGGCAGGTTTATATGGACATGTTGATTGTTTCATCTCACACTTCTTAAATGGGTAAAAATGTAGCCATTGTTCAGTTGTTCTGCACAGAACATTGTACAATGCCCAATGTGTTTACACATTTATGAGGCAAGCAGAAACACTTCCTTTCAGTAACAGCTAGGTAACACACCCAACCAACAGTTTGCGAGTAAAAACTTTGTGTGCAAGGTACATCCTCTCTTGAGAGGAGAATTATACTGTATTCATCAATATGAATAGTATTAAGGTGGTTACAGTTTTAAAAACACAATGAAGACAGGACAGACTGTACAGCCACACAGTCAGCACACGTTTTGTTTAAGGGGATTGATATTCAAATGTCTATCCATTAAGGTACAACTAAATCAATACTAAAGGCATTAAAGCACTTCTTAAGAGTACAGCCCAATCAGTACAGAGTACAATCAAACAATACTTTAGGACTTAATTTTACCTCCAGATGACCGCTGAAGGCTGCATGGTGCAGCGCAGTCCGGCCTGCCCTATCTGACACATTCACATTGCTAAGCTGTGGGACGAGGGCTTCAGCGCAGCGGACAGCCTTATTGGCTGCAGCGATGTGAAGCGGCGTCTGCCAGTTCTTGTCTCGGGCGTTTACGTCTGCAGAGTGTTTCAGCAAAACCTGGACAGCCTCCTGCAAGAAGTCATCACATATAGGTGTGTATTGTTTTGATTTGTAAAACAATATGTGATAGAGAATAAAAGAAACATTCACATACCTCACTGCAGGAGGCCACAGCCCGGTGCAGAGGAGTGAGCCACTTGTTATCTTTGGCATTTACTCTGGCACCTACGAGTCAGAGGACATTGGCTGTGAGACTGTTTAAGGTCATGCAGTTACATGACATCTAGTGCAGCATTTCAACAAAATGACTGAGGCCTTTCCAACAGCAATGAAGTGCTGTTTTGTAATATCTCCATTTGCAGAGCAGACTGCAAAGGGTGCATGTAGAGCTATTTCACAATATTGAATACAGATGCACCATCTGGCCACATAAGCATATAAATATTCAACTGATTTTCACATTTGAAACATGTCATTATGCTGTCAGACAGGGTAACATTGCTATCATTCACCACTTCCTCCAGTACCCGGAAAAGAGAACCAAGTACGTCAGGACCTCCATGTATGGCGGGGAGTAGAAAGGTGACAATGACTTTGCCCAAGGTGATTCTCTAAGGTTTCAGTGGATGCAAATATCACGAGGAACGTTCCCAAATTGATATGATGAGTTTGGCCATATCTATCTCCTTCAATAATATGGCTGTATCTGACTTTAAAAGCCTGTTTACATAAATTTCTCCTTCTAAAAAAAATACCTGAAAGAATCAGCAGCTCTATAATTTCTGCATCTCCGAGATAGGCAGCAGCATGCAGTGGAGTTCGCTTCTCATTGTCCTGTAGGAATGTGAAGAGAAAAACAATACTATGACTAAAAAGACACATAACAGCTTGCATTACACTTTAACTTTGTGTTCTTTCTCTACTTTATACATGCAAATATGGTCTGTCCTGACCTGTTGGGACATTAAAGAAAAAGTGTATTTTTTTATGTCCCAACAGATCAGGAATGCATGAAAAAGGAGAAATAGCAATTAAATGTTGACAGCCACACAGTCGCCATTCATGGCAAAAAGGGTGTTAAAACATAAATTCAGTAATTTGAAGCCTTCCAGTGAAATACAAGCAAGTATAACCCAGCCATATTTTGAAACAAACACACCCCCCCGCAGTAACTGTGAGGAATGCAATAAAATAAGTAGAGCCAGATCATGCAGTGGGAACTGTAAAAACCAACCAGGTGCTGTTTTATACTCTGCAACTCTTAATTGAAAGAGTTGTACGAGGCCTTTCAAGGACAATTATACACGGGAGGTTTTAAATTCAGTGTTGTTGGGATGTTTTTAAAAAAATATATATATAACAATAATAAGAGAAAACGGGTGCAGCTTTAGTGGGAGTCTGTTGGGATTACCTGTGCATTCACATCCTCTTTTTTGAATATGAGTGAGCGTACTTCATCTGGGTCGACATTGAAAATAGCTTTCAGCAAAGCAGGCTGTAAAAGAAAGAGACGGTGTCAGACATGAAACACCAACAGTATAGGTAACATTTGAGAAAACAATAACCATTCAAACCTTGGAGACCTTAGACCTTAGAGAGACTTCTGGATCCTCGTCATCAAGCACCACAATACACACACGATTCATTTGCACTGAGATTAAACAGTCATGTTTAGGCTGCGACAAAGTCACTAAATATTCCTGTTTAAAATCCTTCAAAAAGGCAGAGACAGAGGCATTTTAACACAATGATGACTCCACAAATCAGAACTTGATGGAGGCGGACTGTCAGGATCAATACTGACAAAAGCTGAGAAGCTACTTTCTAATTCTGTTCTGTGTTTACAGTCTGTTGGTAAGACAGAAAGCCATGTGCATACTATGCCACAGAGAGAAATACCACAATCTTTAAAAGAATACAAGTCCAGGAATGACTCCATATGACTGATGTGCTGCCCATCTTCACTTTCTGTCCAGATAGATTTTAAACTTTAGCATGACTAGCCTCCTGTGACGGTCTGCATCTTGACAAAAAACAAGAACGAGAAAAAAGAGAAAACTATCCTCCGCTGATCTCGGTCACTATTACAACAGGTGGCAAAGATGATAAAAGTTAAACAAGGTTTCCAAAATAAAACTGGAGAAAAGGAGAAAGTTGTTGAAGTTCTTTGTGAAGTCTGACTCTTAAAGATTGTGCCATTCCTGCCCTGGCTTCTAATTTAGCTGGCTCCACCCTTCTTAGGGGAGTATACACAGGGAAAATACTGCTGTGTATTTTAGAAAAATATATATATATATTTCCTTATTTCCATTTGGCATGAACATTCATTAATTTAAAAAAAAATCAAAGATTTCCAAGAGTAACTGTGTTTTATAAGACATGTAACTAAAACCATAAAGATTTAAGGCAATATTTGCCCATGTGTGGGTAGCTTAAGTGATTTATTGTGACACTGTTGCAGCGTTTTGCCAATACTTCCTGTAAGACAGAGCTCTCTCACAACACCTGCAATGTCCCTAAAGAGTGAGTTGGGACTGAGAAACCAGTGCTCCAACACAGCAGGCTTAAAACTTGACAGTGTCTACAGCATCTTATCCATATAGTTGCTTACAAATGCTCAACAGTCCGCTCAGCAGTGCTCACTGTAAGAATAATGACAACCAAAAGTGATAACTTCAACATTAAACTCCAGCTGCCACTGCAAATTGTTCAGAATAAAAAAAGGTCACTCACTTGTTGGTAAAGCGTAGTTTTGCCACATCATAAACAAAAAGTCTGAGCCCCAAAGAGAGTCGATTTAAAATTACTAGTTCATCTTTCATTTCATCTCTGGACAGCCTGGTCCTTCACAAAATACCAAGCTGGGTGAAAATCAGTTTGTCATCGCTTATATGCTTGTTTCATTCTAAAAAGCATAACATCAACTTTTTTCAGTGTTTCATCTCTAAAATTGATCACATTTACCTGAAACCAATGCTGAAATCAATGCCCCTATAAACAGTCACAAACTGTATAATTAAGTCTGCTAACGGACCCTCATGCATCATGTTGGCCAGCTCAGAATTGCTGTGCTCCCCTATCTGATCCTCCATAACACCAGCAGAGTGTTTGATCAGGCAGTTTTCCACTGCCTGTGGGAGGAGGCTGGCATGGATGGGGAGAACAGTGAGGGCAGGGGATCCCTTCCAGAGGCTGCAACTGGTTACCCATGAAAGACCCAGATGGAACATTCCTAGCTTCCACAAAAACTTAACCCTTTCCTGACTATAGTCAAGTTTCTAAAAAACAAATTAAGCCATCGTGGTGAGCTTACAGCTGCAACCAGTTAGAAGTTGTTTCAACTAGTAACATCTGTGAAATTTGGTGATACTCAAATGTTGTGCAAAATGTAAGATAAAGAAGCAGGAGGTTCCTGTTACAAAAAGTGCCAAGAGTCAGCAGAGTTTAAAAATCACCTGCTGCAACGTTTGGCTTAATGAAAACTGTATTATCTTGCATTGCCTTTATCTGCCATCAATACACCTTTGGTGGAAAAAGCTGAGGAGGAAAATCTTTAATTTGAACAGTCAAGCTCTCTGGATACAATCATTTCCATGAGTTGCATTTCTTTTTACATACATTCAGAATGATGTAGCATGCTGAGTGCATTTGTTCATTAAGATCTCATCCCTCATTTAACCCATCGGGCTGCCCAGCTAGCTAATTAGCTAATGTGCAGCCATGTACCTCATAATACTTAATGTGTAGTTTACACGGCACAGTTTGAGCCACATACTTTACAAACTGTATCAAACAGAACTAGCTGAACTGAACTGCTTCCCCATAGGTTTCAGTAGCTAACAAGGTACTTAAAGTCAAGCACGGAGCCAAAACACTTTCACCCTTTGCTGTACTGTAAGGCTTCTATACTATAGTATATTACTATGCATGGCGACTTGGGTAAAATTATTCCTTTTGACATGTGATGAAACCATAAGGACAAGATAGGTTTTGCCCTTGTACAAATTTGAGCCACATGATGTATTTCAGCAGTTGGATTGATGTTCAATAAGTATTTAGAATAAGCAAGACAAAAACGATCATTACCATTCAGGGAGTCAGTAGCTTACAGCCCCATTTTAAAAACATAGCACAGGCCTTTCATTCACTTATTATAATGCCCATGAATATCTGCAGGGTGCAATGGAGGTTACAGTTACTGAGGATTTAATTCAGGGTAACAAGCAGGCACTTGTGCTTCTTATACTGTTTCATTTTGACGATTTCTGAATATCCCCCACAGTTACAAGGAAGGACAAATCTGCATTTTGTTGTTTTCAGTTCTTCAGTACTGCATGATTGGTGTAGGAGATTTTCTATGCTTCTCTAGCTGCACGACTGTGCACCTCCTCTCTTCATACAAGCCAGCCTAGTTAATACCATCACCATGGAGACAGCTCTTTGGCAACTCCACTGGCTCACAGGAGCCTAGGCACACGATCATTCAAGCACACACACAATGAAAGACACATGCACGTACATAATATGTTACAAGAATAGCAGGCATGTGCAAAACACAGTTCTTAGATGATAACAGAAAGCTATTCTCGTTTTCATGAGTAGGTGGCAAGTGTTTAATACAGTTAGAGGACACATGTCTAATACTGTCACACTGCCAGTCACCTCAAACATTTATTATAACCATTACACAGCAGTTTGCCTGCATGTATTTATATAGTAGAAATAAATACATTTTGCTAAATGACTATTTCCTTAACAGCTTACAGAGACGGCTTATCTATTTGCAGTATTTACAACAGACAGTTGATCACACAAATGCTTGTGATCAAGGACATAACTTATATGTTATTAACCTGCTTTATCAAAATCTAACATTCACAGCATTAACAATCACTGAACAGAACAGGGTACAAATCTTATGACAGAGCCCCCCTTCCACAAAACGGTAGTGATATTCAAATAAAATTAAACATTTAGTGAGGTGAATCCGTTGAAAAATACTACACTATTTATTAAGTGTTTACATTTTATCCTATTTCCCAGCTATCACAAAACCTCCCCATCTAAGGTAGTTTACATATATATGTCACAAACGTCCAGTTGTCACAGTAATGTCACAATCAACAGATCACTTTGGTTGTTATGGTCATCATCTCAATCCACATTGCAGAGATTTAGTGTCTATTATTAAATCGTTGAATCACTTGCAAGCGACAACATAAGCCCAGCTTTGTATTGTTTTGTCACAATATGCTAAGTGGTCACTTTCCAAGTGAATAGCTGGTGGCATTTTGCGCAGGCTCTGGCTAATTGCTGGAGATAAACACAGGCTCATTAGCTGGTTACAACTCTATAACCGCTTGACCATGTGTCTGTGTAAATGTGATGGCTCTTATTATCGCCAAAAACATGACTCCATATGTGATTCATCTGACAGCACTATGCTTCACTTTCACCCTTAAAGTTACCATTCAATATGTAGATTCCCATGAAACGCTTTAGGAAACCCTTCCGTTTCGGAGAATAGCTTAAGAGACTCGAATTACATTCCGCTGGCGATGGTTGAAATCGGGGCAGCTAGCTACCTTACGCTAGCCAGCCAACATTAGCTTAAACTTAGGTCTGCTTTTGACACAACGAACACTTACCTGGTCTCGAATTTTGAGAACCACCATATTTCTGAGATTTTAACTGTTCTCATGCAGATTCATAAAGGGATATTTGTCTCCTTCCGAATAGCAGTGTTTGATCTCGGTAGCACTCCCGCTGGTCCACTGGAGGCCTAGCGTGACGCTAACTTAGCTCTCTTGCTAGCTCCCTAACCTATGGCATGAAAGCAGAGGAGTAGCGGAAACTCCATAACATTGCCGCCACCATACTTCCCCTCCGAAGAAGATGCAATACCATAGGTCAAACTCGCCTCACGTGCCAGTAAGAGAGCTAGTGATTGGTTGTTGCTAACACCGCTCTATGACAGACGCACTGTGTTGAATATTACATCGCGGTCTATGTTCATGTAAAAATATATGTATGTAATGAACATTTCTGATCTATTTATCCGGCACGAAATTAATTAACATTATAGCAAAATGTTACTGCGCTCTTAATGCATGTGTGTGGCTCCGTTTGGTCAGCTAATTGGTAACAGCTACTTATTATTCTATTTACACACTGTGACTCATCTTGAAGTTGCACTAAACCCGAGAGCGATGCTAACAATGTACGCGGAAGAGGACCCACCGGGGATAAATATGAACAACAATATTCTGTCAGGAAGAGGAGTTTCTCCGGACATACGGCTGGTCACTGACTCACCCTTTTTCAAGAAGGTAGCAATACTGACACAACAACCAGGATACATAATTAATTGGTCACATGGAAACTGGTCTGTCAGTTCTGACATTTTGTGCAGCCATAACAAGTAATATTCTTAAAGACAAATTCTGACACTGGTCACACCCTTCCAAGACACTTAATTTAGTGGTAAAATCTTTCAATAACAATACAAACTCTTTGGGTGGTGCCTGCCATCTGCTTCTTAACTAATACATTTACTAGTAAGCTCAATAAACAGTAAGCTGTTCATTGCCAGTAGCCTGTACAATCAGGCTATATAAAAAAGTGTAACTGATGGGGTAAAAATTAATTTTATGCACCCACAGATCATAGTTTCCACATAAAATAATTATCATCTGCTACACAAGCTGTTTTCTGTGTTCGACATCATCATGGACACAACCTAAACCATATACTCCTGTATGCCTTTTAAACACACTTATATCTGCTGACAATGAACTCTTAAACATATCTTATGGGTTTATTGTAAAATGAGTGTGTTTCAGGTCCTGTGACCAAACACCGAAATGTGGTGAAATATGGCCCTCTAGTGAGTTACCCTTCAACTACAAGCAGACCTTGATCGAACTGAACAGATGCTTAAATAAATGGAAAATACAAATACAGTAAATAGACTTGTGGATTTAGAGCCTAATTGTCTTATCTGTACTTATTAGGTCTTATTTGGACACATTTAATTGACACAGGGTGAATTTGGTGGCTTAGTTAACTATACAACCTTTTGATGATAAGGGTGATAACCATTCACATTTACTTAAAAAACTTTGAGGAAAAATATGCACACTGAGTGTTAGTGATTTCAGATCTACACATATAATCCAGACTTTATAAACTTTATATGATATATAATAATGTGATAAGCTTGTGCGTTGTTGAAAATAAGGGTGTCTGCTATTGAATAGTTGAATTACTCATGGAATGTTACATCCACAACAGCTGATGATGTGGGACAGTAATTTCCTCTGTGCAGTGAAAACACCACAGACAGGACTGGTGGGGATGATGTTATGGAAGAGTGCCAAAAGGCTTGGACACAAAACTGTCTGTTTATGGTGCACTCAGTGACTCAATGATCCTGTCACTGACACAGACCCAGTACACTTGGATTTAAAAGTTAACAGAGTAGCAATTCAGGAGTGGAAGAACTGCTGCTATATATTACCAGTGGTAGACATATTTATAAATTACTGTACAGTCACGTCATATTGTGACTTTTCATTTTATTTTTGCAATACAGACTATTCAGCTTTTACAGCTATAGATAGATATAAAACCAGAACAGTTTTAATATAGCATATTAATATAGCATAATGATAATATGTAACTGTGAATGCTACAGCATAAAAAACACTAAAGACATCTGCTGCAGAACAGCAGATGTCTAACAATTAATTACTGCATTTGGCATTGATTATAAGTCTTTATGCCACTATTCTACATAAACATGTTAGTAACAAGCGCCCACTGTAACTCATTCACTATCTTGGCAGCTATCTATCTCAAGCTGCCATGCAGGGGGCAGAGGTGATTACACGATGTGATTACTGTCCACCAAATGGAACCAGTTCTATTACAAAATTAGAAATAAAAAAAAAGCAGTTAAGCAAAATAGTACAGTTACTCTGAGAGTGAGGGAGGTAGCGGGGGTCTTTGTGAAAGAATGTGCGTTATGCTCACCAGGCAACTTTCCAGAGTAGTCTCACATTTCAAGGCCCTGGAAACAAAGAAAGGGGAGAGGGAAAAGGTTGTGGCAGCTATGCTGGTGATTTTGGGTGTAGGTTTGGTCGCCTTTGCTGGGGGTAATCCTTCAGGATCTGTCCTTAAGCCCCCTGAAGACCACAGTAACCCCTGCAGGAATACTTTCTTACTGGGGAGGGCTGTGATGGAAAGGGGTTCTCACAAATTAAATTAAGAGGAGAGGCTATGGACAAAGGAGTAAATGCATAAATGAAGAAAACAGATGCTTATGCACATACCTCACCAATCTCCACCCCTCTTTAAAACTGCACCCTGACCCTGTGTTTACACCCTTAATGTTTACAGGACCTTTTGTATGAATGTGTGGGAGAAAGTGAGAGAGAGGGAGAAAAAGAAAGTTATCCTTTCTTCTGGAGCACTTTTTGGTTTCTTTAGTCAAATATAATAACATTTTAAACTCTTTGCTAGAGAAAAAATCCAAAGCTCCAATTTCTAGCTCTCCCCACCTTCCACTAAAACAGAATAATATAGTAACATTAATAGAAATAATGAAAAAGAAATTACCAGACAGAACAAATATTAGAATAAGTGCCTATGCTTTACAGGAAAAAGTCACATGCTGGGAAGTCATTACTGTATCAGGGTTGAAAGTAATATTTTTATCCTGGTCAGAAAATGCACCTCAGAACCTGTGAAAATGTTCATTAGAGCCAGTTTAGTTTGAGAGGATGGCATTTCATGCAGTGAGACAGATTTCCAGTTCTGTAACCATTACAAAAACTGTACTTCTTGTGCATCATAAATCAAAAACTAAGTCTCTTCAAAGCAGGAAAAAGGGGGATAATTCTTCATCAACATGTATCTTTCTGCCACAGAAAACCATTGGAAGATGTCCTACCAGTGCTACCTAACCCTAACCCAGGTGTGGAGGTTTTAAAAAAGGTAAGTGTCATTACCCACCCTCACCTTGCATCTGTTACAGAGAAGTGACATTGATGAATACACTTTCTTCAACTTTTATTAAAAGTGTGGAATTTTTGGGACAGCGGTTTTACAGCATCAAATGATGAAGTTGTTGCTCAAATGTACCCCTCCACAGCGCACACAATATTGCAATATATCATTCTGACAATAAGATGTTTATACATCTGTGAACACTGCAAAACTCATGACATTCTTAGCTGTTGCTGAGTAATGACATGGTCCTTAGTGTCTAGGTGCCAGCTGTGGGGTCCTGCACATGCGATGAGACAGCCACAGTGACATGCATGCAGGATCATGCCTCAGATGTGCTGATGTTTAGCTGTGCCCCTGTCTGTCCAGCCATCAGGATGAGGGATAGCAAACAGCTGGCCAGTCGGGGTCCTGGAATGAAAGTGGTGTCACCCACTGGGTCAATCCCAGCTGCTGCAGGACAGTAGCAAGATGAGAAGGGAGAGAATTTAATTTCACCGTTTCCCACCACTGCTCCTGGAGTGTTGATGTCGCGTCAGACGCCACATAATCCAAATTCCTGTAATATATTTGTGTCTCCCTAAAAGTCTAAAGGTAGGGTATAACAGGGCATAAACAGGAAAAAGTCAAGGCTCAAAGTATTTCAAGAGGAATAATCATTGAGCTGTACCCAAACATCCAAACACATTGTGTCGTGATGAGCAGTGATGTGGGAAACAGGTGAACAGAGACGAGAGACGTGCTTTGTTCTTCTTGCAAATGGAAGACATTTGTCCACTGGGCCAAACAGTAAACTAAGGAGAGCTACTGAAGAATGCTTTGAAGTGACAAATAAAAATGTGAGACCACGGACAGCTGTAGATTTATGACGATGACAAATCTGCATATAATCTCTTCTAATCACACAGTCAGTCAGACCCTGCTCCTGCTTGGGATGAAAGCATCTCCCTTTTTTTTTTCTTTCACTTTTTTACTAAAATTCCCACCAGTGTGTTCATGTAACCAGAACAGTGGGGAAGTGCCCAGGTGGTAGCTTCTCAGCTTATCTTTAATATTGGCCACAGTTTCGCAATATATCACAAACCTGGTCTGAACATGTGCCAGACCACTGGACATCTATGATGAAATGTATTTATCAGTGTGCAAAGAATATTGTTGTTGGAGCAACTGATGCGACAAAGGCCAAACACTTTGTCTCAAACCTCCCAGTGGAGTCCAAGCTAATGAGTAGTATCACCAGTAGATGGCACTGTTTCCATTTTGATGATGTTTTTGTGGACCTGTGGACGCTACAGGTGCTATTTTTAGGGGGTGCATCACCGCAAACTAGTCTGTGGACACAGCTGTCATAGCATTCACATGTCGGAAATTTTGTATTATGCAATAACAAGCAAATAATAGCCTCTTTACAAACGGCGAGCTACTTGAGTGTCCCATACAACTATTATCAAAATTCCTAGTGCATTCATGTATCATTATTATTATCAAATGAGGAAGAACTTAACACTAGAACGGTTGAAAATGGTAAAAATGAAACACTATAAGAATAGAGGAAAAGGCACAAAATATGTACAGGCAAACCTGTCTATAATCCGAGCTTTATACAATGGTTTAAAGCACCAGTGAAAATGATCGCCTCATTTCTCTACTTCACTTGTTTTTAGTAAGGGGAGACGATTGATGAATTTGCTGGACAGAGACGAGTGCACCTGCTGAGGACAGACAGTGGTCGAACTGACCTCGTCTCTCCATCACAGAGATTATCAGAGACAGTGGCCAGACAGGGCGCTCAGGCTGCCACTAACTTGGCGCAGATTTTGTATCACCCTCCTCCCCTCCCTCCCTCCACAGCCACCTTCGACCAAGCGAGATTATTTATAGCCCAGTCGTCATACTGCCTCAAACACTGACCGCATCCCGCACGTCCTCTAGTCCAAACACAGCAGCACACCCGTCAAAGCCTCAACCCTGTCCCCGAGGTAGACGTATCGACTGTGAGTATGTTAGTAGAACAAATTCGACATTCAATTTCTGCAAAACTACAGTATGTTTAAAAAAACGTATTACTGTTCACGCTAATAATAATATGTTCCATACTCCATAATATGACCGCAAAGTTACTTTTATAACACGACAGTCATGGGCAAAACAGTGAAAGCAAAGGGTCAATTTATATTGTAGTTGTAATTATTTAAGAACAAATATGTTTTTTTTCCACCAGGTTAGCATCATGTTAGCTAGAAAGCAAAAGGTCAGCGGATTAATATCTTAAGTCACGTTGGTTCTGCGGTCACAGGTGGTCGTTTTGTAATCAATTTCTGTTGTGAGTCCGCCAATAAAAGTGGACCGAAAAGTCTCATTCTCTCACTCCACACAATCACAGAACTGCAAGGGGTTTTTTTCTAAGTACTGACTGTCCTCACCATCAGTGCTTTCGCAGACTGTTATTAGGTCCAACGTGTAGGGTATTGTTGTCAGACTGCCATCTATAAATACACTTGCTTACGAATGTATGATCGCACCAAACGTGGTTGAAGTGTGAAAGTAATTATTCAATAACTCGTCTATTAATCAGATGCATCACCCCTTGTCACAGACTACGCATTACTTGATTTGATTAATATTTTAAATAAGAAACTGAATGGGATGTAACAATCTCTTGGGATCTTGAGGAGTGTGATGTACATCCATACTAGGCTACTACCCACTAAATCACATAATTCCCAGAGCTGTTTTACATCACATTAGATCTAGTGGTGGAAGAAGTATTCAGATCATTTACTTAAGCGTATACCACACCAGATACTGCAAATACGCCATTACAAGTAGAAATCCTGCATTAAAATTTTTAGTCAAATAAAAGAACAGAAGTATTAATGTTCTTAAAGTATCAAAAGTAAATGTACTCACAATGTGGAATGTCTCAGTGTTACATCAGTGTACTACTAGGTCATTATTATTGGTGCATCAACATGTAAGCAGTACTTATACTGCTTTATTGTAACGTTCAACTTTAACTGCTTTTGTACTTATGCATTGTTTAATCCATAGCAGTGCATTGTATTTTATAAACTGATCATATGTTTTTTTTAAATGTAAAATCATACTCTAAAATAAACTATAGCTGTTAAATAAGTGTAGTGTAGTAAATATGCAATATTTGCTTCAGAAATCAAGTAGAACAAAAGTGTAAAGTAGCATAAAAATGAAAATACTACAAGTATGTCAAAATTGTACATAAACTCAGGACCTAGCAGTAAATGCAATCAGTTATTTTCCAACACTTGCAACATCTTAAACTTTACTTCTATATATCTATCCTTTACAATGTCTATATCACATTTTGTTTATGTCCCATTTGGCTGAATATTTCATATCCCATGTTCCATATTCATTTTTAAAGTATATATTTATGTAAAGTACTTACATTCTACTGCTTCCTGCATTGTACATACTTTTGCTTTTTGCTCCTTTATGTTTATATTTTTAGAAAAACCTGCATATTTTTTCTTTTCATGCAATATAATAATTATGATGATGATAATAATGTAATATGACAGTAGTATACTTGCTTACTGTATCTCCACAGGAGTTTGGACTTTTCACTGCATTTTGTATGTGACGAATACACCTTTTAACCTACAGCTACCTTCCTGTATATTTAGTTTTTCACAGATACTGAAAAACCTAAACTGTCATCACAAGCAGACGATGATATGAACATGTTGGAGTCAGAAGCAAGGAGCTTGTTTTTTACACTAGATGTAAGTTAACTGACAGCGCAGCTGTTGTAATGAGGGTTGTATTATGTATAATGTTAGTCTGGTTCTTGGTTGTTTTGCTGAACACCTTGTCACTCCAACAAAAACTTTTAGCAGATGTGTTACATTTGAAATGGCTCTTGTATAATGGCTTTGGTGACCAGTGCTTTTTCTGCTCTTCAAGCACAAGAACCACAGACCCTCCAGTGTACACATGACTTTTTCACTTAGATGGTGACACAAGAAAAACACTGCTCATACTTGACATGAAAGCCTTTCACAGCCACTCCAAATGACCCTTCAGCTGTCTTTCCATTTCAGAATATTTATGATATTTTTACATTAGACTTGTTCTTGGCAGGTTAGTGCTCACAGATGTCTGCAATGCTCAGATGGCTTGAGGGGGCAGGTACCATCTGAGCTGTGCCAGAGAGAGAAAGTACCTTACACTTAGCCTAACACATAATTTCATAGTACCAATGAATGTGTTAATGAGACAAAATGTTTTCGATAGAACAAATCTTGGCAGGCGTCTGTGAGTTATTCACTGGACCTGATAAGTTAACATGTTCGGACATACAATTGGCAAGAAGTATTCACTGTAGCAGCATGTCGCAGCACTGCTTTGTAATGCATTATAACCATGGTGACTTGATATTGTCCTAAAGTTGGTGTCTGGCAGATTTGTATTAGTAAATATATTCTATAGAGACCACAAAATAATCAGTCAGCTACCAGCAGAGATGACATAAGATGTGAGAGTGAGCTTGTTTTTCAAAGTAGAGAGAATACAACGCCTTTTCCTTTTTTTTTCTCACAACTACAGTGATGAAAGTGATGAATTACGCTTTGTCACTGTGGATTTATTTCCTGCGTTTGTGTGCCATCCTTGACTGACTGTGATGGTGTGAAGGCTGCCTTCATGTCACTCAGCAGAAATTGCAGTTCCAGTAGAGAAAAAGGATGCTGTGGGGTTTTGTGCTGGGTGACAAAAAGTATGATATGACAAAATGCTTTAGCCAATCGTCTGCCGCGGTTGGGCTATTGTAGAAAAAACACACGTGTAAGCCTGTGTATATGTGTGTGTGGGTGTGTACAGTATATGGGTGTCTGTGTTTCTAGTCCATAGTTGAAAGACGGTTGGTAGAATAGATTTAAGATATTTTTTTTTGAAGCAGCGATGTCTCAGTAACAAAGTTTTCAGTAGATAACAGTGTTTCAATATTAGTTGTAATGAAGTAAGGTGGTGAATTATGATTAAGAACCTCCATGGCTGATATAACAGCCTCCCGAAATAAAGCTGAGTTCAGTTTTATATGACATTTATTACAGAAAATGTCATATGATATTAATAGTGCTTAATGTCTCTGACATTGATATGTTGTTTTAGCACAGGGGGGTTCTATATTCATTTGTTTGTTGTTTGCGGCTTTTACTACAGATTGTGTGATTTGCTTTATAATTTAATGAGTTATGCAGTAAGTCACTATGGGGAATTAATAAGAGTTCCAAAACCCGCAATAGAGCACAATAGAGTCCCAAGACCCATAATATGATGAAATACTGTGTATGAACAAAGCAATTATAGGTAAAGATATGATGCCCAAAAGACACATAACACCAAACTCATAATGTATTATAGATTGTGACATTTTCTGATACAGTTAGGATGTCAAGCCTAATTGTAATGTTCTCATATTGGATGCATAAAAGATATATTAGAACCAACCATGAGCATGGACCATTACAAAGTATTGAGTGTTAAGTGATATGTCTTTGTGATAGGTAAAATCTGTCACAATTCACACATTTCTGGGGAGGGGGCAATTTTTGTGATTCTTTATGATCCAAAAGACTTAAAACAGCTTTGGTAATTAGTACCCAGCCTCCACTGCCAGTCAGCATAATGTGTTCTTTAGCTGGATTTCACACTTGGAAATAAGCTCTCATTTTATCCATCATTTCACTTGTAAAATGACAGATGAATAATAATTATATAATTTCACAAGTGGCTGCAATTACAAAAACACTCACAAAATTCTTATAAACGCAAGCTGAGAAGTGAGATTTGATTCTTAAACATACATCTCATGATATGTTTCTCAGCTCCATGTAGGCTATGCTTGTTGACACCCTTAAACTACTTTTTGTGTGGTCTAGGATCTATTATTGGCTCTGGCTGTAAGTGTTTTCTGTTCTGTAGCAAGATGAATCCTCAACATGGCATTAGGTTACCAGGCAACAGTGTACACTCCACTGCGTGGTTATAATTTTCTTTGTATAGTTATGATGTTTAATAGTAAGTGACTACATGGCAGTCGGCCAAAATTAACCACTGTTCGCAGAACCCGTAGAGCCTGATGTATGTCAGGCGGCGTAGAGACTAGCAGGCTATATTTGGCTGCTATGTTCCCTTCAAAGAGACGAGTTCTAGGTCTGGACTTGACATTTCTCTTAGACTGGAAAAAATGGGTTTGGGTCAGTGAGTTTTTGCGGGAGGAGGGGTGCTGTTGATGCTCAGAGGAAGGTGCTGGTCTCTGTTCTGCAGTGGCTCATTGTTATGTTCTCTTCATCTTTACAGTACAGGAAGCTTAAATGACAGGATAAAACTAGCAATTATATGTGATGAAATACAACACAGTCTTTGCTACACAAAGGGCTGTCAGGACTTTCTTCCAACAGATAATCATCACTGTAATCCACACAAGTTACCCGTAAGAACAGGACAAACTGTCACAGGTTAAAACTTTGTACATGCATCACATAACACTTGTAAAACTTATATTATAGTTTCAAAAGTTAAATACATTGTCAACAACTGAAAACAAGCCTGCTGACAACGTGACATGGTGGAAATTCCAGGTTTTGACAAGTGACAGTAGCTTGATGTCAGTCTGTAGGGAACATCCCTGGAGTGGCCTCATTGATCTGGCAGGGGCACAACATATTCACAGGTGATGTTAGAAATCAGTCAGTCAGCTAAGATCAGTTCATCATTCTTGGAAACATTGCTGAGCAGCTACAGACCTACTTTATGAAGCAGTTGTAAGTAATATAACTTTATACTTTATAGTTCTGTTTTTGATTAGGCTCTTCTGCGTGTGCTGTATGTGTTTTGAGTTTAAATAGAGGCATGTGGAGTGCAATCCTGGGCTTTATCTCCATGTGTTGTCATGAAAAAGAAATGGAAAATCATGTTCACACCTTTATTTATTTTGCTGTTCCCGGCTGCTGCTCCATGAGTGTGGCTGTAAAGCAGACACTGTGCAGACAATCTGAATGAAGCCGAAGTGCCAAAAAACTATTCTTTGACTTATATAAGTTTTTCCTCACTCACACTCGTAGTGTTCACTTTTTCTGTTCTTTTTTGTGCAGTTGCAAGTTATTAACATCAACTCTATTCAATGCAATTGCATTGCATACACAGAAAATATTTTAATCAGTCCTTATACCAAACTTATATGATTTATCTCATATGTCAAATCCTAATAATAAACAAGTGAAAACATGTCCTGCAGGTTGAAAAAGTCAGAGGTGTTCTCACAGTGCAGAGTTGGGGCTGGAGCTGTGTGTGTGTGTGTGTGTGTGTGTGTGTGTGTGTGTGTGTGTGTGTGTGTGTGTGTGTGTGTGAGAGTGAGAGGAATTATTTTCTCTCTATATAGATAGTAGGAGGAGGGCAGTGGCCCAGAGGGGGAATCTGGCTCCTGTTGCAGCTGGGACACAGAGCTTGGTAGGTTAAGCCTGGTGTTCTCAGTGTTGTTCATCCAGCTCCATAGTAGACCCTGGGCTCTCCGATGGAGGGGGAGGTACTTCCATTTGTTTTCACATCCTGTCCAAATGGAGTTAGAGAGATGAATCATTCATGTCTTTGAGAGGCCTCTTGTGTGGATGAAAAATGGGGAGAGTTAAGGCTCCTGCCATGAGTATTTAAGATAGATTAATATGCAATGCTTTTTGAGGAATCCTTTTTTTACTTTAGGTTTTTGCTAAAGCAACACATTTATGATTTCCATTAGATTTTTTTTTCTTCATTTCAAGTATTTTAAAAGGCTTGCTATTTTTAACTGAAGTATTTGTGTGTTGTTATCTTGCCTATCTACTTATACCCATCTGCTTATCTGTCTGTCAGTACGCCCACTGACAGGCGCCATGCAGGGTGCCCCTGCCCTAACTCAATCCTGGTCTGTCAAATCTGCATGGTAAAATCAGTGAAGGTGATAAATGAGCTGTGCTTCAGAGTTCTCGGTATGCCAAGCCTGATGGGCATATTGTCGATTATGGAAACAGACAAAACTCAGACTTACCAGGCCTATTAGTTGTCACTCCATGCCATCCCATCATCCACTGGGGCCCAGACTCCGCTGCCATGCATCATACTAAACATCTCTTTGTTGTTACCTTTTATCTGGGGGTACCTGTCAGGTCACTCAGTCCATTCTGTGAGTTATGGGACTGCAGGAGGTCATGGCCGCAACCCCTCCCCACTTGGCGTGAAATGTGCAGAACAAACGGATCCAGGAATTACACAGAGATTGGACACACTGGCTGCATATCTAAGAGCAGAGCCCTCGTAAAGGTCTCTTTGGCCAGATAGGTGTGAAAAGGTTACCAGCCCATCTGTTTCCAAAACAGAACATTTTACCCCCTTTCAGGTGACAACCTCAGAGCATACTCTAAGTTCTCCTTTTTAGCTTTGCGTGGCATTATCTCAGTTCAAAGCTGGTGACAACATTTAAGGTTTCCAAAAGGAGAGGCTTGAAAGCTACTTGTGTTCTCTTTAGAATAAAAAAATGACATCTGGAAAGGAGGTTTTACCCATGGCATTTATATGTATTTAAAAGCACATAATTATATCAATGAATGGCATGTTGTATCAGAGAGCAGAGTTGTTTTTTCTTTCTCTTACTTATTAGGTTTGCTTTGCTCTTTAAGTTAGGAGTCTCCATATTTTGTTGTTCAGGAGGAAACATCCATGTTGTCAGCTTCATTTCATCTTTTGATTTCTCACACACACAAGGGGCTTGCTTATAGCATCAGTAAAAAAAACAAACAAAAAAAAGTTTCACTGACAGCTTTGAGGAGATCACATAGCTGTAACTGTTTTTGTTTCTGTGCTGGTAATAAAAGAGAGAGCCAAAGCTTGTTAGGCCGTGTGTTACTGAAGAGGCTGGGCTGAAAAATCAGTTTGGTTACTGGATCCGAGATGAAAGGCAGAGGTCAGGAACGCTGCAGCCACTCCCAAGCACAGCATGGTGGCATTGCTATGTGAATGTGCGTGTGCATGTGTCTGTTGGTTTGTCTGTGCATGTATTTTTGTTTGCAGAGTAAGTGTCCTGATGTCTTTCTACAATATCTGTACTCCTTGGACCTGCTGTCAGTGCATTTGCAACATTTTCTCCTCTCTTCTTGAGTCCACTTGCTTTAGCACAGTGTTTGTTGTGTGTCAGAGTATTTGTCTTCCTGGTCCTTGGAGTTTGCTATGGAAAGTTCACAGTAATATCTCTAGCATCTCAAGCATTTCTTGGTCTCTACATTTTGCGTTCCTGTTCTTAATCAACCTGCAGGGTGCACTGTTGCTGAAGGATCCACCAGGGGTTTTACCCCATTGGACAGTGTCCCACAATTACAAGTCCTGCTGCCTTAGTTACTGTTACACTTTCCAGTCTCAACCGAGCTAATGAAACTCACAAATAGCAGAAATGATTGACAAAAAGAGAGATGCAGAGTTTGTAATATCTTCATTATTACAACACATGCAATGACAAAAACCACAATACAACAAAAACTGGCCAGAGTGTGGAGAGAGGGTGAGAGAGAGAGATTTATAAATAGTGAAAAAACAGCACGAGACTCATTGCTTACTGCACACAAGAATTTCATCCATGATTGAAGCAGCTGTAGCACTACTGGTTGTTTTCCCACCAAACAAGTGAGATGACCCCTGAACCATTCCTTTGCCTCTCATGGGACTAAGGAAATATGGAGGTGTCTGACTCTTTTAGGTGCTCTCTTAGGAATTGCAAAAGTAGAACATTGTCTTTACAATGCAGTTTGTGTAACACAAGCCAGTAACTTCCACTACATAAAAATATGGTAGCCCATCAGGGTGAATTTGTAACTTTGGTGGAAAAAATATAGGCTATATATATATGAATGTGATGCTGGAATAAGATCCAGAAACTCAAGGTCACCCTAGCAAAGTGTTTAAAAATACATCTGGATCCCCTCCAGGTTTATGCATATGGAGCAGCCCAGACATTAGCATTGTAACAGAGGTTGTGGGTGCACTGTGGGACATTTCCTGGTATGCATAGCACTACCTTAATAATCAGAGGAAGAGCTATTTTTCAGAGGCATTGTTGTGTTTTAGACCTTTGAGACACCACAGGAGGAGAGCACTGTGACTGTGCTGTGGTCAAGTAAAGAAGTGTTGGCGTAGGTGGAAGTGGCCTGGACAATAAGCATCAACCCACCCTTCCCATAGTAAACTAGATTTCCTCTTGTACTTTTTTTTACATGGACCTTTAAAATCCATGAATGGAGTTTCGCTTGAGTCTTTAAAGGTCATTGACAAATCCAGAATAGCAGTCAAGCAGTAAGCATACCCTGTTATTAAACAACTATAGTTTTCATTATGTTATGCTGTCGGGTTTTTTCTTTGGTAAGTTTGGTTAACATATTCAGGTCACTGAAGTCAGGTTTGTCCCTTTAAAAAAAAATCTGGATGTTCGATGAAAACTGCCTGTATGTTTTCTGTGACTGAAATAACAATTCTGGTATTTTTCCAAATGACAAACAAGACTGATAAAATGAGTTTTCTCAAAAACTGTGGTGATAACAAAATATATTTTGTTATCATAAGATAATAACTCCAAATCACTTGGGAGGGGGGATGCTATGATTATCCACTCATAAATAGGCTCGACTAGCAGGATGTGGATTGGAAGGATGCCTCTGAACAGAGAACCTTTGTTTTTATTAATCCCTCAGGGATTTTCTAAGGTCAGCTAAACTTGGCTGGTTTCCATCAAAGTCACATGTGTCTGTTTGGGCTAGTGTGTTCGTCTGATACAGATGACGCATTTGATTTCTGGAGGCATTTCAATGATGTAGGCATAAAAGCCACTGATGCAATAATTCTGTGGATTCAGGCAGAAAAGTCCTGCTTCATGTTCATTGGGTAATAGCTCGCTAAAATGCCGGCTGACATTTAGAATGATCTTTCAAAGACTAATCAATGCTAAGCCTTTTGGTGTTAGAATATCATCAGCGGATCAATGGCTTGTGTTGCTTTGAGAGCAGGTGCTGGGCAAGGGGAGAAAGTGGAACATAAAGTAAGGCTTGTGATGATTGAGTGTAGGGTGGAAGTTGTACAACAACAACATGGTCAATTTGATACAAACAATGGATCAATGGTTTCCAGCCGAGATGAGCACATTGATCAGTAAAAATACTGAGAGCTGCCCTCTGTTTCCAGTGGGCTTTTGTGCTCCACATCTATTTTTAGAAAGCCTATGGCAGCAGATGAAGGCACGGCATCAGGGACCTATTCAAAGTTAGAAAGTAAACTGACCTCAAGGTCGGTGCACAATAATAGGATGCTTTGAAATTGTTGTGTTTTTTGCCTTTTTAGAACTCTGTTATAGTTCACCCTGTCTCACATCTCAGATAGAAGGTTCACAGGAAATGAATGAACATATTTTTCTGAAAGTTTTTTTTGTTTGTTTTTTAAGGGACATTGGTTGATTCATTTCTCTCATTGAATTGTACCATCTCTGTCTGTCTTTCTTTAAAGGATAGAGAGAAACCCATAAAGCTTCGTAGGCTCCATCCAACTGCGTTATTATTAGCTGCATTGCAAAACTTTGTTGCCAGTGTTTCGAGATTAAGTACCAAACATGACTTCCTTTATATGCTTTTTCATGTTATTTGATCCAACCTGTTAAGTGCATTCTATATCACCCTGAAAGTCCAACAGGAAATACCACAGGATGCCAGACAGAGTAACCCAATAAAAGCTAGAGCGCCCTAATCATTAGTGGGGAAACACACTCACATAACACATCCAGATGTAGAGGCTAATTGGATTTTACCATCAAATCAACAATTGTAGTGCCTTTGTGCTTTTATGAGACTGACCGCAAGGTAAACGGAAAGTGGGCTGTTTGAAGTGACAAAACTTTGCCTGTGGCTTTTAGCAGGTAGAGTGGCTGAGCTTGGTTGCTAACAGTGCATGCTGTATTCCACATACAGTGACTGGAGCAGCAATGCGCCATGGCTTCACTCCCTAAATTGATCTAGGAAGTCTTCCACAGCAATGGTGGTGACTCATCAGTGGCTGATGTAAGTAAGATGGCAGGCATTGAGGTAATTGGTGTGGAGAGGTAATTTCCCTCCTGTTCCAGGGCTGCCCTCAGAGATGTGGCGGCCACTAGAGAGAAGAAACTGAGGGGACAGAGTGTGTGTGTGGAGGGGGGCATGGTTACGTCAGAAGTTGCTGTTAGTATGCAGCCCCTCTCTTGGGAGGAACATCCCCTCTGACTGGAGGAATAAGCACCTGGCAATGATCACATCCGCTGCAGCTCTCCCAGGGTGGCATGATGAAACCCTGCATCCACACAGGCAGCAATAGGTAGGAAGGCAGAGAGGTGGATGAAATGAACTCAATTAAAACAGACTGTAATAAACATGTATCTATTAAGATCATGGGCTGTGAAGCCATACCCCCCCACACACCCCCCCAGATACATGGGTGCTTTGAATTTCAGAGAACACGGAACAACAACACATGGCTGACTCATTCCCTCCCAAACATGGATCATCTGCTATTAGGGGGAACAAAACATTTTCGAGCCGGATCAAATTAGTTGTGAGGAGCGCTGTTTGTCCACCCCTCATATCTGTTGCAACACTTAAGCTCAGCTCCTCCAGTCTGCCTCCCTGCTGGGTTTCATCATGCACAGTGTGTCACAGGGCAGCAGTGCTATGGTGATTAAGCCACAGAACTTTGGGAGTTGATTTGGAACTGGTACAGTAATTGTGGTGAGTAGGCTTATTTGGTAGAATAAAAAACAAGTCTCCAGGTTATGACCACAGTCTCTTGAAATAGAACGGAAAGAGCTGAAGCACCATAGCGGGAAGTATGTCTTTGTTATATTTCTAGTCCCAATAGATCATTTGAAATGACTAAGTTGGAGTAAACAACATAACAACAATGTGTGCATGGGTGCATGTGTATGTGTGTATGTATACTGACATCTTTTGCTCTTTAAAATAGGCTATAACGGCCTTTTGTTTAAATTTGGAAAGTGCTAGGGGCACTTCAACACTCTGGCCCACTTGTTCTCTCAACTCTAATATTCCCCCACTCCACGTCGGTGCTCTGATGTCAAAACATACACACATGCATGTACGAAGACACTCACACACATACACAGAGTTGCTGTTTGATATGAGGGAGGTGACAGACAGTCGAGCCCCGGCCCTGGAGAGCAGAGTGGAGTGGCTCTCCAGCAGGGACGCTGACGTTCACACTTAAATGCTTTAATAGGACTAAAGTAGACAAAGGCCGCCGGTGACGCATTAGGAGCTATAATGGGCTTGCCACATTGCAGGTTTACTGGACCCTGCCTATTTCCAATCCCACAATCCCTCATCAGCCCCAGGAAGCTAGTTATAAATAAAAGTGTAGGTTAATCGCTGCTAACCTGTCCCAGTGAATGTCTCTGTTTTTGTTTTTTTTGTTTTTTTTTTTCTTTTCTTGAGGAGCAGTAGGGCAGGTTGTTCGAGGACTGCAAATACGATACCAGGAACTAATTATTTACTTCCAAGTGCAGAGAGATTTGTTTGACTTTACATGGTTTTATAAGACTAAATAAACCACAAATCTATATATACTACAACTACAACAACGAAGATAGGAAATAAATCAAATCCAGATATGAATAATTTAGAGCTTGCAACATATAGTATTTTACCCAATAGTTTTATTGTGCAATAATGACCAACCACAAGAACAGGGATGTTGCAAAATACATTTTAAGCTTTTCATTTTAGGATTTTGTCAAGTTTCAGGCAAAATCACTTTGTCATGTTATATAAATAGGGATTCCATGGTCATGATAATTGCCATTCATGTGACTTCCTCTTTTGATCAATTATGCCTTCGCCTCTGTTGAGGTCAGCGTACGGGGTCAGAGCTCGCCTGCTCTGACAGATACTGTGACAGATGGAGCTCTGGGTCTTTAGCCATCGTTACCTTGGACATGAAAGCCTGTTATCTCTCACACCATCTTTTCCAACTTGAATGCCAAAACGTAATTCACAAAGTTCAGGAGTTTGTAAAAAAAAAAAATAGATAAATTTTGATAGCTTGTTCACAATGTTCTATGACTATTTTGTTTCTTTCAGCTATAACAGAGTAAAGAAACATGAAAAAAATATTCCAGTTATTTATTTTAGTTTTTATATAACCATGGTGTAAATATATTTTATTCCATATATATGTATGGAATAGAAATGATTATTTGCATAGCCCCTGTTGTCTCTGTTTATAAGTAATCAAGTTACACAACAATTATCATACATTAGCCTTAAGAGTTGTTTTATGTCTGGGGCGAGCCTGCAAGCTGTGCATTTCCTTCTTGGCTACTTGGTTGCACTGTGATAAAAGGATTGAAGGGTTAAATGTTTGTCCAGCTGAAACAACACAGTAAAACTCCTTCTCTGTGTCTCTGTAGCCCAGTCGTCAGAGCTCAGGACCTAAAAATAGCCATGCTGGCTCCACGCCCCTGGCTGGGGGACAGGTCAAATTATGAAGGAAGATGAAAAATTTAAAGGCACAGGCTGCTTGGCCACAAACCTAGTCCTACATCAGTGGTCAGATAGAACATTTGACTTGACTTTTATGGGCTGGAGTCAGATTATATTAACTATGGATCTTGGCCAGTTTGGGATGTAATATTAATTGAAAAAGTCCTACTATGTAGCTAGTTGGTGTAATTTAGTTCTTCAAATGTATGTATTTGTCTTCTGTAGTCTTTCGTTTGTTATTTCTCAAATCCACCGTAAAACAGTATCAAGGGTATTTCAAGGGAATAGGAAGTGTAATCCCGGAGAGGTGTTCTTGACACAGTTTGAGAGGTTTATGTAATTGCGATCATGCTGTTATGGCATCTTACAGTTGGCTTCCTTGGCTAGCTAGCTGAAAGCATGCTTCCTGAGTAGCAGCACTGCCCTGGATACACACTGAACCCCACACACACGCTGAGCTAATGCAGTGAGGTTACACTTAAATGAACACAGTGTTCATTTGGTGATCTGATTTGACTTAACACATCTTGTCAGATTTTACCCAAATGCTATTGCATTTGTATTAGGTTGGGTTTGTTGAATTTTGTCATCATAATTTTTTTTTTTACTATTTGCCAAAAAAAATTAAATACACTATTTTCATGTTCTGTGAATCACATAAAAGACAGCCATTTTATGTTGCATAAATGTAAAGTTTATATGTGGCTCTTTTAGTACATCAAGGCAAAAATGGATCATTCCACCCATGTACCTGAGAGAACAAAATGAAGACATAAATAGAGTGAGAGAGAGAGACAAATCAGAAAAGAAAGAGATAGAGGAATCAAGCCTCCATCTGCAGAGAGGGAGTCAGGAGACATGCCTTCTGGCAGGAGCTGAAGAAGACAGCTGTGTTTGGTGTGGTATTTTTAAACGCATCAATGCTGCTCCAATCCCCGCGCCTCGCCTGACCTATTTTTAGCCAGGGCTGGCCATTGTTCTATTTCTGTCACCTGTGGGCCACGCAGTTGTTGATTCACATGCAAATGAAGCTTGCTCCCTCCCTGGCTTGCATTACTGCCTCAGCGAGGTGCTCAGTACGTGGTACGCGGCTTTCCTGGCAACTCAGCTTTACATTTTTCTCGGTCTCGGCTCAGTCACTTTGCTTAGAAGAGAAAAAGCCACAGCCTGGAGAGAAATAGGGAGAGAGGCAGATAAGAAAAAAAAAAAAGCTGGACTCTTCTCCTAACACTGTGTTAGTGTTTGGACCAGACTAAGGCAGGGCATTTGGAGCCTGCAGAGAGAGTGTGCAGTTTGTGTTATTGCTCTACAGTGAGAGTGGTTTCTCAGAGGAGGAGGCAGAGGAAGGGAGAGAGTTGCCTGTTGTGGTGGTCTCTCCCCTGAGTGGCTGAGGGGTGGCTCTTGGTGACAGGAAACGCAAGGCTTGCGATGAGACCTGAGCGCTGAGTGGAGTATGCTGCAGACGATTTACGAGGGCGAGTCAAGTTTCTCCACAACAGAGGGGCGCGTTGGACACCAGCAGCTCCCCAACCAGAGCAAGATGCACAACGTGAACAACTCAGGTGATCACACAGCCCCGGTGTTTCTACTCCTCTTGAGGGATCTCAGTTTTTTACCCTTCTCTATTTTTACCGTCTTTGCATTCCAGTCCCTGTCTTTTCCTCTACTGCTGAATCCGTTCCTACTTCTCTGCTATCTTACATCCTCTGTGCCTCTCTCGCACACATTCACTCCGTCCCTCTCTCCCTCTCTCTCACGTACTCTCAACTCTTTGCGCTCAGCTGGTCTCTCATTCTGTGTGAAAAGAGAACTCAAAGCTTCTCAGCACAGCAACGTGGTAGGATCAGGCACTTCTTCCTGAATCAAGGTATTTACTCTTGTGATGACATGCGCGGCTTTATGAGTTGTTTCTCGGAGGGATTGTTACCTTAATCTGTGTTAAACGATGTCTTGCGATTTGTTTAAAAAGTGCTGTTTATCCTAATATATTCAGCATGCACAGTGTTGTTTTTCTACTAAAAGGAGGAAATGTGTTAACACTATTCCCATGCTCTCCTTGCCTGAAATGAGTCACTGTGAACATGAAAGGGGTGTTGTGTTTTGCGAGCTTCCATGTCACAGTGCACTTTTCAGGGAACAGGAAAACCTGTGAGAGAAATACTGAGGAAACAACTGAAAGGTTTCTCTCAGGATATTTACCACAGACACTGACTGTTCTATTTTTGACCTGAGAATTGAATTGAAGAGTACATGGCTGACATCAGTATGAGTAACATCTATTCACTGAATTGACTCAAGATGAGTCACACCTTATTTGCTTTGTTTTTTTTTTTTTAGCATGTGGCTTTTGATAAAATGTGAAAATTGTTTCTGGAAACTAGTTTCAAGTTGAGGCATTGTGTTCTGTGAAAACATTGTCATGTGGGCTTTTCAGAAGCATGTGCAACCCAAAGTGCAGATTGAGTCATTTGAGTGCTAAATTTACCGAAAAATATATTATGACCTATGAGTTGTCACTGCATTGTCTACAGTTAGCCAGCAGCAAGAGGGAAAGACATGTTGCAATGTTGAATAATTTAAACTAATAGTTAAATGTGCATTTAGATTTTTTTACAGACTGTCAGCTCAGTATTGTTGGTGTAAGAGATAAGTTACAAAAACCCACAGCATTCAGTCTGACTTCAGGCAAACAAAATGGGTGACTGACAACATCCACAGGCAGTGGGCTAAACGTGAGGAGATTTAAAAATAAAACAGGAGGATGACAGGTAGATGACACATTCCATCTCTGTCAATAGAGCAGGTCTGACTATCAGGCTACACTGTCTTAGCGGCCTCTGAGCCAAACAACAGATATACCGAGCGCCTGAATTCGGGCTCCTTGCTTATTCTGTGGGTCAGCTATTCTTAGGTGAGTTATTTTCAGCTTATGGCATTAGCCTGCTAAGATTAGGCGTATGTGCGTTATCATTCCATCTCTGCATGCTCCTGATATAACAGCGGGTTGGAACAGATATTTATAGAAAATTTGCCTGTTTAATTTGTTCTTTCCACTCTTTAGTAAATCACTTGACAGTGACTAACATTATCTGTCTAAAATGTTGCTCCAGGATGCCTTTGTATGTAGTTTACTGGGTGCCCTGTAAGTGTTGTTTGTAGCGCAGACATTTAAGACCTTTAAGACAGCCCCGGGGGTGAACTGATTATTATCAGTGTTTTAGGATATTAGTCTTTTGTTTATGAAGTGATCCTTGTGTAAGCTGAATGCATTCTTTGTGAATTACTTTCAAAAGCAAACTTCTTGACATATTATATGACACTCTGCTGCTCTGCTGTTCCATTTCAAGTGGAATATGAAAATAAAGGGCATAATGTTTTGATTAGTGCCAGTAACATCAAAGTTGTGACAGAAACAGCCCTCAGACGGGCTCTCCAACAAGGGAAAACTAATTAGTCCCCCTTGAGTGCAAAATATCATGTAAAATATCATGCAAGCTCCCTTCAATAGGGACCTTTCAGACAGTAACAATGCTGCACCTTTCAAGTCCTCTTGTCTGTATCCTGTATCTATTCACTGTCTGTGTTTCAGGTGCTCACTGCTAAAGAGCCCGAGCAAAATAATACAAATATATATTCACTATCACTTAACAATTGCTCATTATGAGAATGAAGTAACTTATTTTAAACCATTACCAAACCATAATGAAGTGAAGAGCCCGCTGAACAAAAAGCCCAAATGAAAATACATAATACTTTTTGCATAATTTTTTCTGTTTTTCTTAAAGGCATGTTGTTGAAAAGCGGAGCTTAGCAGCTTGTGTTTTATCAGTAATGTTTTATCAGTAATGCTAAGGGATGCTTTTCCTCTGGTTGGTGGGATTTGGTTTGGCTCAGGGCGTTAAGATAATTGACTCTTGCTGATTGATTCATCAGGAATTTTATTGATTGTAAGATGTGGTGCCAGTGCTTTCCACAGAGTATTGGATAATGATAAAAAGTCGTGACAGAGGGACACCTAGAGTTTCCTGTGTTTTCTTAGTCGTTTTGCTTGGATAGCGATTTAGCATTTGTCGTTTTGTGTGTAGTTGTTTTGTAAGGCAGTTTGGCATGATGGCAGAACAGGTAATGACTGGACCCCTGGCTCCCCTCAGTAAAAGACCCGTGGTGGTTCAGCTCAGCTTTCTTTGTTAGCAGATAGCCTGCAAGCCGCAGCTCTGGCTTAGCTGCAAGGACGAGCCTGAGTCTTAAAAATAAGACCTGTTTCCTGCTTTAGACATGCCAGCTGCTCAAAATAACAAGGCACTTAATGAGAGATCCAGCACCACATTGCAGTCCGAAGCATCAGCTTATTTTTGCCCTCAAACATCTTCTGTATCTCTGGTTCTATTTATACTGTCAACAGGGAATTTAGATCAGCAACCATCTGTATTGCACACTAAATGCTCGCAACATACATGCTTATGGGGTAAACACAAAGTGTGCATTATGTTTACTCACAGCTGCCTAATCAGTAATAAATATGCACTAAAGATGGTGACGTGTGTTCAGATCATGTTGGGTTAAGGTACTCTGAACACATATCCTTTGGACACACTGAACACTGATGGAGCATCGGGTTCTCCAGTACTAAAGACTTTACTTTAACAACTTCACTTTAAATGTTTAGGGGATTGTACTGGTCTTAATTCGTAGTTATGAGGAAATTCTGCGAAAAGCAGGTAACATATGTAACATAGTATTTTTATAACTGTCTGAGCCTAATGAAAAGGTAAATTAACTCATCAGTATATAATTCTTAACATGCAAATATGACTGTTGCATAATTGTGACAACAATATTAATATCAAGTAATGAGTTAATTCAGAACATTACAGGTAAACATTTGTTCTCACAGTACATATGTGCTAATACTGAAAAACAACTCCACGAAACCTAAATTCCAGAATAAACATCCATGTTAATGATTTTTACCACCAAGTGAAATTGTTAATTTAATTTCATAAACACCCACCTTTCAACACTAAACACAACATGTTCTGTGTGTTACAGCATTTAAGTTTTATTTCTTTTTTATGATGAAATCTGAATATTATTAGCCTTATTCAGTGACACCAAGAGGTCCCTCTAGGTGCAACCTAACTTGCTAAAGGTTTAAGAATAGCAGCACAATTTATATTCAGCGGTATAATGTTTACAATCTTAATATCTCCTCTCACGTTAGTTGTCAGTTTATGTTTTAGTGTGATAAAAAAAATATTACATTGAAATGTCAAGGTCCTCTTTAAAACTAAAGTCCAACTTGAGTCTGCATGATGACTTATGTTGATAATGTTTTACTATATATATATATGTATATTACTATGTTATAGTAATGTCAATGGTGATGTGCGTCCATCTCCCTTCAGGGTGGGAAGACTGTTAATGTGGCCTGGGGCAAAAAAAGACAGCCATCCAACATCTCAAATTAAGGCTGTGATTGTCACTCTAACCACCACCAAGGCTAATGAGAGGCAGATTGCTTATAGAAATAAACACTTTGGGGACACTGGCGGTGCGATGCTGCAGTGGGAGTGTGGTCACAGGCCATGAGTCACCCAATCCCCCCTTGGCTGGCTCTCCACAGGGAGGAATTTAGGCATGGGGCAGGCTGCTTGTCGCACCCTTGTGCTAAAAACAAATTTGGGACCTGTCATTCATAAATCTCTTGTTTACCAGTGCCTAGAGACACTTCTGTGCACTTTCCACCAATCAGGAGACACCTCACTCTCACCCGGAATAAAACATTCATATCAAGGGTCATGATCGCCAATGGCACTATAGGAACACTGAACCAGAGGTGGCAGGCTCTTCTTTGCGAGTGATCATTTCAGAAGTATAAATGCAACACTGCGCTTTTATTTTTGCCCGTGTTAAATTGAGCAGGCGGCCTCACAACTGTGACAGTCTTTCGCACATTGTCTATATTAAGACCCTGCTCAGAAAAGCATTTATATTTAGCCCTAGTTACTGGTGGTTCCGTATTCTCCTCTGCCTAGGGAGTATTTTTGTAACACAGAAACAGTAGATTTCAGTTTCGGGTAGTTTCAGGGTACATTTGACTTGTATCACATGTATCTCCTGTAAATGTATGGCAATAGATGCAAAGGTCTAATGTATTCTGTGGTTGAGTGAAGTACACAGACAGAGGCATATTTTGACCTTTTCTATGTGTTTCAATCATCACGGAGAATGATGTCAATCGTGAAGAATTTAAGTTGTAAATTATACATTAGGTAGAGGCTTCAGCAGAGCTCGAACAATGCCTATCTACCTTTAGGACCTCATTATGTTCCCTCCTTCCATCCAGCGTTATTCTTGCCGACACAGTGGACAGAGAGTGGACAAGAATAAAACAGGCACATGAGGCTGTTGTGGTTTCCTCAAGGGCCATTTCATACAGCCTCGGTTATCAAAGGTGGCTTAAGCTTTCACACTCCTCCTCCTCCTCCTCCCCCTTCACATCCTGTTAAACCGCTGTCTGAGATTTTCTGATGGAGGCTCAGCTTGATGTGCTGATCAAAGTGGAGATCCTTAATGCCAGTCACAGTGAGGGTACAGAATGAAATATGAGATTAATTAGATATCACAGTGGTGAATACTCCCAGGCAGCAGGTGTTTTTGTTGCTATATTTAGGTCCATTAGGCAAAAAGTAGCACTAAGGCTTGTCTGAGGCTCTGAGCCCTTCAGTGGTTCACAGGTTCACGGCTACCCCTGGAACAGCGCCTGCTACAAAAGAGTCCTTTGTCAAGTACTTACAAGCTAAGATTAATATTCCCTGTCAGGAGAGAAGGAGTCTGTTCTACAGGTGCCTGTTCTCTCTGCCTGCCGAGCTGTTGTCCTCCTCTGTCATTTGATTGGAGCTGTTTTTAGAACATAGAGAGAAAAAATACAGCACAGGAGTCCCCTCTAGCTGTCTTCACTCTTTGAACATGTTTCAAGACAACTTATCACTTAGCCACTGAATATCTACAGAGAACGTGTGTGTTTTGGAGAGTTTTGTAATGCTTTCTCTCTGCCTCTCTCTGCTGGGGACTCCTTTCTTATATAAGAGCTGAAAAGCTGATATAATAGTCAACATGTCACATTGCCACTGTAGGCAGGAGATGACATGCAGTGAGACTCGATATCTGCAGGATGGGGAGACGTAATTACGTCGCCAGCGTTGCCATGGCAGCGGCAAGTTAGGGTGGTGGATACTAGGGTGTGGGGGTTGTTACAGACCAGGATTGCGCCACTTGCTTTTATGTTTCTATTTATAATCATCACCGCGGCATACACATGGAATGGTGGCAATGAAAAACAGACTACATGACAAAACGGGCGCCAGTGAGCATCAGTGAACAGGAGGGCACTGCTTCTTAATTGATGGCTACTGTAGACTGAAGCTGCTTCCTTTGGCAGGTTTAAACTCCTTTTTATTGGTATTTTATTATAGTTTTTGGGGATAAATGCATGACAGGACCAACACAAGATTATTTATGTGAACATATAAAGTGTAACGTGTCACTTTTCTCTCATGCTTCCAAAGAACAGGTGGTGTAGAAACATTGCCTGCGTTTGTTCTCTTAAATGTGACCCTTGAGAAGATTAAGGCAATGAATACACTCAATAAATCTCCCGCCAGCCACTGGAATTTTAAGTAGGTTTGAATATTTCTCTGGTCTCAAAATGGATGAGACATTATACAGTCTGGACAATGCTTATCCTTACTTGAATGTCATGCCATGATCAGCATAACTAACATGTCATTTATTTTTCCAAGAATTGGACATTTTTATTTAATCACTGGCCAAATATACTGTAGGCCTAAATACCTTATTTAATATCTAATATTGGTTCAAAGATGTGATTCTGTAAAAAAAAAATAAAAAAAACCCTCACTCAAGCCAGCTGATAAATTCAGCTGGATACAGAAGTGCGGATTAGTGTGGAACAGAAACATAAATAGGAAAAAGAAAAATATTGTGCAATTACTAATCATCCTCTATGGAATAGAGTGATGAAGTAGTCCTGTCTCCTATGTTCTTAAACGGAAATCGATTCTCTCTGTGGAGCAGGCTATATATAGTGCTTGGAGACCAAAGGGATGCCCTCGCACTTTGTATCTGGCAATTACTTGTAATGGAGGCAGTTGTCAAAGACAAAGGCAGCTCTTACCAGTGCACACATTGCAGCATCTGCACTCAAGAACAGAGTTGGAAACATAACAGTATCATGAATTCACAAACACATCCTGTTCGCAAACTACTTTGCCTTAAATCATTGATGTTAAGAAGGGATTTCTGCATGATGTTCTAGCAGAGACAGGGAAGGACTCCCTTTATTTATTTATCAAACAGTGGAAAGATAGGATTTGTGTAAATACCTCAATGACCACTTCAGCATTTCGTGCCAAGTGTCCATTGACTCTGTTATACAGCTGCTCCCAGTGGACTGTACGCTGACAGATGTGATCTTGTGTTTGTTTATAGAAACTATTATAATTGCAGGTTTCTGAGGATCACAGGAGAGAAATATGTGCTCCTTATTTTTGAGCCTTCTTTTACTCTCCCCTGCATTCTTTATTTTTTCACTTTTAAAACTCTGTGTTTCTTTTTTAGAAACCTAATTTTCCTGTTCCTCCTAATTCCTAGCAAATTTTGTTCTGCAACAATATACAGATATACTGTACATCATTGGTTGCCTGATTGGAATGATAAAGGTAAAGCTGCAATTAGGGACTGACGAATCTCTTTCTCTCTTTTATTCTATCTCCTCTTCCCTCTGTGGACCTCAGTGGACATTAAGCCAGACGTGCCATTGGCTGTGGAGCCCTTATCCCCTTTGGACCTGCGCACAGATCTGAGGATGCTGGGGCCAGGCTCGGACCCAGGACTCTGGGAGAGGCAGCTGCAGCAGGAGCTGCTCCTCATTCAGAAGCAGCAACAGATCCAGAAGCAGCTACTAATCAGCGAGTTCCAGAAGCAGCATGAGAAGTTGACCCGTCAGCACCAGGCTCAGCTCCAGGAGCACCTCAAGGTCAGTATTGCACTGAACAGTTGTATGGAGGACAGCACAGCAGCGCACACAATGGCCCAACACAGCACCTCAGTGTACAAAACAGCAGAGCACAGCATTGCACAGTGCACATCAGTAGAAAACATTATAGCTCAGGACAACATTACAGAGTACAGAAAAGAAGAAACAATTCAGCACAGAATGGCAGGGTGTTGATGAGTTTTGTATTCACAGACGAGTACAGAATAGTCCATCACAGCCAAATACCAAACTGCAGAAGTTCAGAGAAGCCACTCTTGCTGTAAAAATATATTTATCAGTGTGCTCTCTTCATGCTGACTTGAGGCCTGCATGTTTCTCAGCTCCAGCAGGAGCTCCAGGCCATGAAACAGCAGCAGGAACTTGCAGAGAAGGAGCGTCGTCTGGAGCAGCAGCAGCAGCAGAACCAGCAGGAGAAGGAGCAGGAGAGGCTTCGGCGAGAGCAGCATGTTTCCAGCCTGAGCCTCAGGGGCAAGGAGCGCTCCAGAGAGAGTAAGACCTCGACACCGTCATCATCACCATCGCTTTACCATCAGGGGCGGAATTAGTAATTTTGGTGGCCTCAGGCAAAAGCAAGCATGAGGCCCTGAAATCTTAACCCTCAACCTTTTCAATCATTTTTTAATGCATTACCTTAGAGTGGGGCCTAAGCAAAATATGCATGTAACAGCTGGATAGGAACAGTTTCCTGTAGCTGAATGCTACACTTACTGAGAAAATATTCATACAGAGCTATGTACATGTTCTGTTATCATCATTATTATGATTTTATAACATTCAGGCATCCTGTTGCTATGAAGATGGATGGTCATGACAGCTGCTTAAGCTCTTTGAGCTCGATGGCACGGACAGACTGCCAGCACAAAAAAACAACTGATATACTATAACATTTGACAGTTTTTATTTTACCTTTTTATTTTCTCACGCAGCAGCCAGTATTTCAGCAAAGATAATAGCCTTCAAGTTGGCATTGCAGTCAAGGTCCGCTATAGCCTTTGTAGGCACAAAAGGGGTGTTTTTAATTTCTGTATTTATTTGCCATCTGGCAGTCCTTTAAGACCACATCCTCTCACTGACCAGGACTAATGGCACTCTCTATTGGATCATATTCAGCAGTATAGCTATGAGTTTAAAAATTCATGTATAGTAAACCGTTATTACTGCATGTGACAATATAATAGCCATTCATAAGCAGGGAAAACTGTTCTGTTTTCATGTCTCTAGCTACTGGAGACAAGACTTGTCAATATTAGATCTAACTTTCCCGGAGGATGTCTAGGAACAAGGCAAATTGCAAACTTGAAATTAACTTTATTCATCAGATAAAGAGAAATATCCAACAATATGAGGGCGATGATGATATGGTACTTAACCAGTACATTCACCTGATGACATAAGGTTCGCCATTGACATTTAAGCTTAGATTTTAGGAGAACATATCTTTCAATAGCAAGGATGAAAATAGCTTCAGATATAGTGTTTCATATCTGTTTTTACCTTATAGCTAATAATAGATCAGATTTATGACTTTGTCAGGTCAGGTAATTTGAAACTGTGCCCTGAAACTGTAACCCTCCAATGGGAGAGAACATCCCTCGGCAGTATCACTTTAGCAGCTTGAAATGAATGTAGTGCTCTTATACCACTAGGGGGAGATCTCCCTACATAAGTGGTGGGTGCTTGGCAAGATGGAGCAAACTGAATCAGTTGAGATTAAAGAGGGAAAAAATGAGTTTTGGTTTTGGTTTGGTACAGCTTTTAATTCCAGCAGTATGTTAAATGTGATATAGGAAAACAGATGAGGAAATCTGCAAGTTACAGTAGGGTTAAAGCTTGGTTTTTTAATATTATCTGGGCAGTAATATATCAGGAGTCATAGCCCTAGGGTGACCCCAATCCCTTTGGTTCTGTCTGTTGGTCTCACAGGTGCAGTGGCTAGTACCGAGGTGAAGCAGAAACTCCAAGAGTTTCTGTTAAGCAAATCAGCCAAGGACCCTGCCAGTAATGGAACCAGTCATACTTTCATCCACCACCCAAAACTCTGGTACACGTAAGTACTTGATGTTTGTTGTTTTAGAATGAGATTAAGGTACAAATACTATATTTAAATCACATAGGAAAATTGTTTATATCATAATATTTAATTTTGTGTGATCAGGTCTTCTCACCACACATCACTGGACCAAAGCTCTCCACCTCTGCGCGGCACATCCCCCACCTGCCAGTATACTCTGCCATCACCCATAGAGAGCAAGGACGACTTCCCCTTGAGGAAGACAGGTTTGTTAATTTGCACATTCACACACGCTCGCACACACAGCGCAGACATAAAAATGCAAATACACATACATACATGCATACATAAATCTGCACAGGCACACAGCTAGGTAAAAAGATATCTCTGTGAGTGTATTAGATGTGGCCCTGTATTAGTAATTTTCCGTTCACTATGCTGGGTTGTTAATACAGTGAGATTCTTTTTGACCCTTGTCAATCAAGAGGTCGGTGTACCCGGTGAGTACTTCCTGAGGTTGCTGATGACCTGCTAATGACATCAGTTAGGCTCATTATGACCCCTGCCCCCTCCTCATTCCTCCAGGGCTCAACTCAAAACTTTCACAAGAGGTGACACATGCCAGAAAAGTAGCTTAAACCTTCCTCATTCCTATTTGGATTATTCTAAAACATACCAGCAGAACACAGGCAACAACACACTTTAATTGCATGTTTTCCCTTCACAAGTTTAAATTTTAATTACTGTTATTTGTACTGAAATTACCTTGCCATTATTTAAAAGGAACCACATTTCTCCCTATGTTAGAATAATAAACCACGTTCCAAGGCCTCTTTTAGTGATAAATGAGAGAATTAAAGCCGATTAATTTCTCCTGAGTTATGGGCTTTAAAAACTATTTTGAAAAGACGCAGGTTTCCACCAGAAAAGCAGCTCAGGTTTGTTGGTTTAAAGTTTGAGGAACCCTTTGGGGATCGCTGTGTAAATAAGAATAATTCCTGCCTTTCATGGTTTGCACGAGCACAAGTGCTCGCCAAGCTAAAAACTTCATAATTCGGCAATGAGGTCACCAAATTACATTATGTTCTTTTCCCTTCTGTGTCTCTTTTAATTACATTGGAAAACAATTATACTTGTTGAGTTATTTAACTACAGGCCTGTCATGTTGCATGTATACACAATTTAGAGATCAGGCAAAGGAATTATATCTTGTAAAATAAAGTAACTGCATGGCAAGGATAAATATTAGAAAGGTGAATGAAAGCTTTGAGAGTTTTTCTTTATTGTAATCGCTGTGAATCATACCATCATCAGAACAGAGAAATGCCTCTTCTAAATATATAATTACACCTCTGAGACATGACTGTAGACCCACAAGGTAAGGAGTTGCCTCAAAAGTTTAATAACCAGTTGAAGACAGTTCTCTTAAATAACAGAGAGACTGTTTATGGTAGCATTGTTTGCCTTTCACTGTGAATACAGAAAGGCAGGTTTAAACAAATCACTGGACAGATAGAATTTCAGTCTCTCTGCTGCTCACACCTGACATTTTCATGCTTTCATTCATGGTTAAACCGTCTCCCTATTTCTGTGCACTGATAAAACTATTTCTTGCTCTGTGGATTCCTGAATCTATATGTGGTCATTTCCTGCTTAGGCCTTCCTCCCCCACTTCCTGTCTGTCTTCATTAAAGTCCTCTGAGAGCTTGGCACGCGAGGGGGACACACAAAGGTAGTGTTGTTCCTCAAGCCACTGGCTGTCACTGATAGCTGATTGGCAGGTGTTGCTGAGTTAGGACTGGCACTGGCAGGATGAACCTCGATGGGACTGTTTGTTTAAGCAAAGATAGCTCTCTCAAAACAAAGTGGAGATGACTCGAATGCTCCATGTTAGACTCCCACTGCTTCATTTGGCCAGAGGGCAAAGAATCATCTTTTTCTGGTTGGGTTTGAGGTTCACACTGAGGTTTATGATGTGCATGTCATGATGTGTATATTGTGTAAGACTTGGTTAGTTGATGATCAGTAAATCCTTTTTAAAGCTTAGTTATGAAATTTAGGTTTCAGTGGACAGTTAATGAAATGTGAATTTTATTCAAGTAAGCTCAATGTATTTGCATTCCTTGTCCTGGAAATAGGAATTAATGAGTTTCAGTCCATGTTGATATTTAGAATGCACAGGTAGAGGACAATATTGTTTTACAACAAACAAATACGTAATCTGTAGAGATGACAGTTTCAACTATGAACCAGTACAGAAAATATCCCGCTAAAGAAACAATCTGTGCTTTGATCTCTACTATTAACAGTAGAAACATCCTTAAATACAAAGGACAGCTGTGTTGCCCTTGCTTTCATTTCCCTCACCTAAAAAGTCATTTGAAGAATTTCACGTGATTAACTTGTTTACTTGATATATATGCTCATCGTTTCACTTCCAGAAACTAGAATAGACCGGACCGAGGGCACGTCGTAGTTTGTGCCAAGAATAGTTGCAGCTTAGCAGTAAGAAGTGCAACACCCTCTCTGGTCTTGACCCAGTTACCAAATGTGTGCATTCAGCAGGTGCAGGGAAGATTTTCAAAAATAATCCTACAAAAGTGAAACTGTAAAGCCCAAAGCATATCAAAGTAAAGTTTGTGTGTAAACTCCCTATGTTAAGAATATAATAAGATAAGATCTGAACTTAATGATAATCCGACAAAATAATATCTAAACACTGAGGAAACTGTAATTTAGCTTTGGTTAAAAATGTTATATTGTAATGTTAAAAGAACAGCAACCAGCGAGCATTAATTCATACATAAGAATATCAGGCAAAATGCACAGCAGGCCTCCTCATGTACTGAACACACACCTCAGCTCTCCACGCAGCCATCTGTCCAGGTCCAGGCTCTAATGGACACTGACACTCGCAGTGGCAGCAGAGGTAAAATTCTGATTAAGTGGAGATAACATAACACACGCCACTAGCCCTGCAGCACCACTTTTAAATGTAATAAGGTGATTGATTTATGACTGTGGTATATTGCAGGCATTACTGTATGTTTTTGCTAACTGAGAAGTCGGAGCAGAAGTGACCCAGGTGTGCATGTGTATATGCTTTGCAGTTGCCATCATTGCCTCCTGTTGCACTGTGCACCAGGGCATTTTTTCCATGGAGACCAGTGAGAAAGTGTTTGTTCCTGTGCTGCTGTCTGGCGTTCCCGTGGCGACCAATTGGGATGCGTAGCTTGGTGGCAGCAGTGTGTAAAAATAGAAAGCAATCAAGGCAGCAGGGCGTGAAGCAGATTCATACGACTCCCAACAGCGTTTTCTCTCCATTTATCTCTCCTGCCTTCTTTCTTCCTCCCTCGCTCTCTTTCATTCTACCTCACACCCACAGGATTAGAGGTCTGTGCCACGTATTAGGGAAGAGGGTTTTGCTGCTTTTGACAAAAGCCAGAAATAGCAGCATCTGGCCCACTCTCCTAGCTGTGCCCCCATCACCGCTCCCTCTCCTCCTCCCTGCAGTGCGCCCACGTCATAGCCCCACTTCCGTATGTATAGCTGTATGTTGTACACATTGCAAAAGACCTATTTAATTATTGATCGGAACTAAATAATTGAAACAGGTTGGCTATTGTGTAACAGAAGGTTTACATAACTTCAATACAGCTTTGTGCTCTGGCTTTCGTACAAAAGACCAGCTTATCTATTCTGCTTGTTTATTTGAGTGTGTAATGCTAGCTGTGGGATTCCATGTCCAAAGGGTTGATGGGAAGTCCATATGAGACGTGTTGACCTAGTGAATCACTGTCACTGTGAGTAGACAGGAGCACGACTCAACAGTCAGACACACAAGCATTTGCTTGCATTTATATAAGTGCTGCTTAGATCATTCACAATTAATCCCTTGACTTGATTCAACCTCCTGGTTTCGTTAAATTCTTTGCATCATATCATTTTTCCTTTGTCACAACTGTGCTGTATATACAATTTTTTAGTTTTTCTTTAGAGCAGTGTTTTTGGACTAATTAGTGATATTGTCTTTTTTATCAGAGGTTTGCAGGGCTTCACATGTTGGGACATGTCCTCAATACCATTTGTTTTTTTGTTTTTTGGGGGGTTTTTTTGTGTTGATTCTAAAGTGACTATTCATTTAGCAGGGGACTTAATGGTCTATAATATTTTCTTAAATAAAATCCATGTTCCAAGTTATCAAATTTTATCACCAAATTAAAGGAAAATAAAGAACATATTAATCTCAGTGGTGCACAATACCTTAACCCTGCTGAGGTATGCCTTTAGTAGTTAAACTTTTGTGTTGGTCCTTTAGAAAGAACGGCATATGCAAATCAAATTCAGTGTCATCAAACTTGTTTTGGTGTGTCATGGATGGTAATTATCAGCTGTGTGTAACAGTGTTAGTGTTTTGTTGGGTGTTCCTGCAAAGGACAAAATCTACCCTGGTTAAATTAGGATTAAAAAATAATTAAATAATCTAAAGTGAGACAAAATGCCAATATTTGACAAATGTCTTTAAATCTGTCATTAATACCAGTTGATAAGTATAAAAGCAATATGTCAATTGTGAGGAATATTACGTCAGGTTTTCTGTCAATACTGATGGACTGGATTTGTAAGTCTGGATCAGTTCAGGCCAGTCGGTGTGTGAGTGTGTGTTCGGACTGTGTATTCGGGTATCTCTGTTTTGCATTAGGAGGAGGGGGCGTGGGGAGAGCCTGAAACATCTGCCATGTTTTTGTGTTAGTTTAACTGTTGCTACTGTATCAGACTGTGGTCACCAGGGCGGCAGGTAGCGGACTATTTCACTTAGAGCCTGTGTGTTGCTCGACCTAATTTAGTCCAGATGATGTGGAAATGCGCCCAATCCTGACTCATTTAATTTATCTGAAACCTGCTCTGAATTTCACTGAAACTGAAATTGTTACACGTCAAAGCGTGACAACATTGCTTATTTTTTAACTGATTTATAGTCTTTTTATTTCTCTTTTAGTTTCCTCTTATTTTATGATGTTACTGTTTTCTTTGATAAAGTTCATTTCATCCAGGCTGTATGAAAGCATACTGTTTGACTCTATAAAAAATAGCCACAGTACACTCACAGGATTGTATAATTTATCTCCATGGGAGTACAGTCTGAGCCCACTTTCCCATGAATGGGAAATTAATGGGAAAGTGGGCTCAGACTTGTGGAACCCACTGTATCTGCAAATACTGTGAATTTAGACTTAAAAAATATCTGTCCCTTATGTTTTAGCCTCCGAGCCCAACCTGAAGGTACGATCCAGACTGAAGCAGAAGGTTGCAGAGAGGAGGAGCAGTCCAATGCTAAAGAGAAGAGATGGAAACATCATGACTCCTTATAAGAAGAGGGCCCTGGAGCTAATGGGTGTGTAATTATAGATTACATTTTTATTTTTTTCCGTGAAGTATTTTTCCTGCAAAAACATCTGTGGAAAATTGTCTACATCACATTATCAGGTGTTTAAAATGTTCTCTGAAAACAATACAGGCCTATATCCTAGTTTTATTATTACAGAGTTGGACAATAATGAGCAGTTTTACAATGCAGTAGCATATAATGGCTATTACACTTCAGTGTTAAGAAAGACCATTGTAATCAGGCAGCCATGACAGTACAGAATTAAACTGTTGTTAGACTGCAGCTGTTAGGCAAAGTCTCTGTGTATTGTGTGTTGAGTGTAGTAAGTGAGCATGCATACTATGCGTCTAACTCCTTGATGTTTCCTAGACTCTACACCCACGAACAGTGCCCCTGGCTCCGGCCCCAGCTCTCCCATAGGGGCCTCAAGTGCCTTGGGGGCTGAAAATGGACCCTCCTCTCTGCCTACTACAACAAAAACTGAGGTATGTTCATAAATCATCAAACACTCTGAATGATTTGCACTTCTGATGTTGTTCTGCATGGAAATTATGTGAATATCAAAACTATACTTTTATGTCAGGGCACTAAATGCCTGTGTGCCCTTTTGCTTGCAGCTATAAAAACAGCCAGTTGTCCTGTCTGTTACACTCCAATGAAAATGGCTCCCCACACTGACATTAAAGAGGCACAGCTTGACCCGCATGTCATGGTTAAAAATAAAAAATAAATGGACTCTATTAGTGTTAAAATTCTGAACAGAGACATTGCAAAAACAACAGTAGAAATTAAAATGCTGCACATTTTTCTATCCAACATTTTTTTCCAGATGTGCTGTACAATCAATTTTATGTTTTGCAAAAAAAAAAAAAAAAAAAAGCCATCTTTGGTTTGGCTGTAAGGTTGCTGTTGGCTTGTAATGGTGTTTCTGTCACTGGCCTGGCTGTATGCCTGTACTGAGTTGTTCTGAGGCGTTTCCCAATAGATTCATGGCTGAGTTACTGACCAGAGCTCCCCTTGGACCAAGCTCACAAAGCAGACCATTATAGAGGGTGGCAGATATGACACATCTCTGAACAATCTTAACTGAACAGCTGTGTTTTTCTTAACCATCGCTGTTTACTCTCCCAGGGACCTCCAGCGACACAGAGAATGGAGAGACGCCCTGACATCGGGCCGAAGGTTGGGGCTTAGGGAGACAGACGAACTGTGGAGTTTAATTGATATCCCAGGCACTAGTAGCCAAAGACACCCACATGCTAACAACATAAACACACAGGATTGCTATTGTATCAGCTCAAGCTGTGGCTCTCATGAAAGTCATTGGTGGACAGCGGGGCTGCCCGTAGACCTCATGCCTGTTGCAAAAGCAAGGCGTGTTTGTGCACCGTTACATTAGGTATCCTTTTTCACAGGGAACGGGTCCCTCGGGTCAAATATGGGCCGGATATCCACATACAGGTCACTGAGTACTGGTAGGGGTTGGAAGGATAAACATGGCTGTTCCAAAACCACATGCTGGTCCACTGCTCTGCTGGGTACAGGAAGTATGCCCCAGTGCTGATGTTCTCTGAGAGAGTAGCCTGAGGGTGGGGACCAGGGAGTAAGAAAAGGCAGCAAGCAGGATTGTGGACTGAAGAACTGAGGGTGGAGTGATAGATTTAGAGGTTTGCAATGTTTTATAATAACGTATCATCCTCACTGGTGCCATTCTGTGAAGCTCCAGGGGAGCTCTGCTGCCTGCCACACCTTTATATCATCCATCATGAAAACTCATACCTTTCCGTTTGCAGCAAGGAGGGCTGTTGTTCGTCATAGTGCATTAAGGTTTATGCCACTGCACATGTTGCCTTTTGAAATTGTCCATTGTGGGATTTCTAAATCTGTCGCCTCCTCCTAAATCTCTCTGTCTTCTGCTGTGTCCTGTGTGTTTGATGCAGAGATGGCCTTCACAGCCGAGATTATTCCGACCTGAGGGCTCCGTGTCCATGCTGAGCTTATACACATCTCCCTCCTTACCCAACATCTCCTTGGGGCTTTCGACTACATCCTCACCCATCAATGTGAGTACAAATTCTGCATACATTCTCAGATAACCCATATGTTTTACATGAAATCTCGCTTAATACACAGGTTTAGTCGTACAGTGATGCTAAGCTTTTCAACTCAGTCTGTAAATTGCAAAACCTGCCAGCAGTGGCTGTCTGGGTTCTCTGTATGACTGCAGGTCTTTGACCTGTTGCCCCAAATAATTTTATCGCCCTTAGATAAATATTGTTCTGCAGTGTCTTGTGTCAGGCATGCTCTTATCTTCCCCTATTACCTCATTTATCACAGCTTTAAAAAGTCCAAGGCCACTCAAGTGCAACTCCTGATAACATAGCAGATGATATATCATCTTTAAGGTCTTTGGCACATTCCACAGAGGCCTGTTCATCAGATGCAGTAACTTCTAACCATTGATGCTCTCTGATTTCAGCACATATTCATTCACAAAAAACAGTTGAATTTATACAAATGATTATGAATAATTACTAGTCCTAGTGCATGGCACGTGTAATTTGAATTCATGAATAATCATTACTTTATCACCTTTTCTCTCAGGCGGCCATAGGGTTGAAAGACAGATCAACAGAAATCAGGCAAGGGCTGCCTGGGCATCTCCTGGGCCCTGTGCCCCTTCAGACAGGCCTGGAGTCCAAGGTGAGCCCCAGTCACCAGGCTCTCCTCCAGCACCTCCTCCAGAAGGAACAGATGAGGCAGCAGAAGATCCTCTCCTCTGGTAAGTCTTCTATCCTTGTCTTCAAGCATTATGTAACAAATTTACAATAGGATTTTTGTAGAAACATAATAATATATTTAAAAATAAAAGTTTTGATTTTTTTACTTTATTTTGATTTTTTTCAAGGCCAAGGCTCCATGTCGTCCCACCCTCAGTCCCCACTGGCCATGAAGGATCGGCCTTCCAGCAGTCGGCCGAAACTACCAAAACACCGGCCCTTGAACCGGACCCAGTCGGCTCCACTGCCCCAGAACACACTGGCCCAACTCGTCATCCAGCAGCAACACCAGCACTTCCTGGAGAAACAGAAACAGTACCAGCAGCAGGTCCATATAAATAAGGTATTGTGCTGTTCATCAATATTCAAATCACAGGGGACGATTTTGACTTTCAGATTGCTTTTCGCAGCATTCTACATTCCTTTTTAGGTCTCGTGAGATCTCATTTTACAGCAGGGAGTCTGATTTAATCATTTTAAGCACACAAATGCTGATCTATTTTTAGCCTTTTGTAAAAGCATCTGTGGTAGCTCAAGTTTACAGACCTGGGCCGTAGTCTGTTCCTCCCTGGAATCCTGGTGTTATTTCTGCGAAGCAAAGAACTTCTGCCTGACTTCAAATGGGAAAGAAATGCTTCCCCTGCACTAATTCTGTTATCATAGCTTAAGGCATCAGTGCTGTGCACATGCTAACTCTGTGAAATTCAATTCAAGCTAAGTTCAAATGAAGGAAAAAGTGCCCAGAATACATTTTGTTCCTCTGTGGCAATATTTGTGTTTCTGTTAGCTGGCCGAGGTGACCTCGCTATACACAGAGTGTAATTATTCTGGTGAGGGACGTGTGTGAGGTGGCAGACACTGTGAAAGGCAGCATTGTGTGAGCTCACATACTGATGTGTCCCAACGCTGGTCCCTGAAAGAGCCATGGGAACCCTAGAGGAGCTCTTACCTGGAAGTAATAGAAAGCACAAAGTACCACAAGGACATACTGAGTTGTACAGCACAGATGTACAACTTTGTTTCTGTTTGAATTCCTCTGTAACACTAAAAGTAACTAACATGTATCACTGCCAGGTGAAATTAGTTTTAATATCAGCTGTAGTTATTGAAAAGTTCTTTGTGATTTGAAAAGAGCTTTGGAATAATTGCGACATCTCCTCTAGAACCACGTGAACAGGCCCTGCTGCGATCACTCAGGCCAATGAGATCGCAAGTAAAGCCTCTTTAAGTGAAGGTTATAAATGGCCACTAATCAGGGATGAGCCCTCAGTGTTTACTGAGAGGGATCTCCGAAACATTGCCCTAATTAATTTCCTAGCAGAGGCTTGTCTGCAGTTGTTTTTAAACGTCCTTCAGTGCCTGCAACAGTAGGGGGCACTGATGGAAATTTACAAGAGCTTAGGGATTTTAGGAAGAGGTATGAACAGTGTTTACTAATGCCGAACTAAGGAGGCTAATTCTTATAGCTGAAGGGACATTCTGTAGACAGTAATGTTGTTGGTTACCAGCTGTCAAGGGTAGGCACTTCTCAACCTGTTTATGGAGCCCTCTTGTGGTCGAGTAATCATATGATGGCACCATTACAGTGGTTCTGATTTAACAAAGCTGCAAGACAGTGAAGCAGTCCTCTGCAGAGAGCGTCTCTGTCAGGCTGAATCTGAACTCGCATGTGTCTGTTTCTGGTAACAAATATTTCAGTTATTTTGCACTATCGCTGCTTTATAACATGTTTCCGTGAATGCAAAACATGTGATTGACATTTTGAACTGTCTTTCACTTAGTTCCAGGTGCAGCTGAAAATCAGAATGGATAATTAATTCTCTATTTGACTGATTAGAATATTTTTGATGGACAGATGTGGTGAAAATCTGAGCATTGCTGAGTTTCAGAGAGAGATTTGATGTGCTCACTGGTGCCTGTGGAGAGGACTGTTGCTGGGTTTGATGCAGCTGTGTGTGATATGCTCTCTTGATATCCTCTTCAGAAAGCCTATACAGTAACTTGCTCCCTGCACCGGTATCTTGGCTCCAGTGTTTGCAGAATATATCCACAATCTCTCTCTCAAAACATGAGACCTTGTACATTCTGAACGGTATTTTATAAAAAAAATTAAGCAAGTGAGTGACACTAATCCACTTACCTGGGGCAGCCACCATTATTGAGTGTTTATTAACTCCCATAAAAAGGCAGGAACAATGGCCAATCTCTTTCCACTCTTAAACCTCCTTAAAATGTAGTTTACAAAAGCCACTAGCCAGACACATTATCAGTTTGACATTCCCCTCTGTGGTATTATTAAGGTTACAGTAGCTTTATTGAATACAGATATTTGTTCGTATAAATGGTTGTGTAAATGTCAGTTTGTTTTTATAGTCTAGTTTTATTCCAATGTAGCAGTACCATATTTATTTAGCAAAACACAGTGTCAGACTAGGATTTACCAACATGAAAATGCTCACACGTATGGCTTGTGTATCCTTAATTACTTTCTTTCCTGCAGTTTTGTAATCACAGCTGTTTTTGGTATTGATTTCTCTAACAAAATAGCCTGAAGGCTATAGGTTATTTATGTTGTTGTAAGAGTTTGATTTCATCACAAAATTGACAAAGAGGATATAATATGATATCATTTTTTATTGTTTGACAGCCAGACAAGTATTACTAGATGGCTGTGAAAAGGCCAATGAGAACTGTATCTTTGCCTTCTTTGGATGTATTTACATGCTTATTATTATTATTATTGTAGCTGACATTTTTTTGCTTCATTAACTGCGTGATATCATCACTGATGTGGAGTCTATGTGTTTTGCAGCTGTTATCCAAGTCCATTGAGCAGTTACGTCAGCCCAGCGCACACCTGCAGGAGTCGGAGGAGGAGCAGGAGGAGCAGCAGCACGGAGAGCAGACGGAGAGCATGCAGGAGGACAGGCTGCCCCCTGGAGGAGTCATCCGGAAGCACACGCTCAGCAGTAGCAGCAGCAGTGGCTCGAGCGGCGAGCTCCCCGACACTCACTGCGGGGTTATTAAGGTCAAGGAGGAGCCGGCCGATAGCGAGGATGAGTCTCTGACCAGTCAGAGTTTAGAGTCAGAGCAGAGCACCTATCTTCACCAGGTCAAAGGGAGACTGGTGATAAGAGCAATGATCTGAGAAGGGAAGAGGATGAGATCACACACTCACAACATTCGCAGATAAACAAGTCTCTACAAACGTGCGTCTACATCCTTACACACACACACACACACACACATTAACATACATATACACACACATACAGCAGCAATTGCACAGTAGGCCAGCTCTCCCTGTCACTACATATGACCCCTTCTCACTCAGCTGCAGCCTCACTCGTCCCACGCTCGAAGACTCTCTGTTTGTGATCTTTGTGTAGTGATCTCTGTAAAATATGTATGTTTCACTTTTGTGTATATAATATGAAGACAATTTAGACCGTTCTTTTTAAGAGCTGCTTTGGTCATCAAGTGACAAAAAGTCGTATGTACATATACTGTGGATTTAGCATCAAAGATGATTTCTAGAGGGAAGGTCGAACAGGTGTACAGCTTCGAAGAGCCAACTTGTGTTCCCACTGTGTACATTTTTTGCCATAAAATATTTGAATGCTCCTCTATCCACTTCAGCGTGGAGAATTATCATAAAGTCCTGACAGTATGTTAAGAGTTTAAAACACTACATGCTCTGTTGTTCTCAAAAAATCTGTGATGATGTTCCATGTTAAGTTGTCTCAGAAACTGAAATAATGAACATCTGTCTTAGAGAGAATGTATACTTAAATCCTAACAGAGGACGCTCCCTCGGGGCAAACTTTTGCTCTGGGAGTGATATTGCCATTGGAATATGGTCCACTGCTCATATTGCAATTTGAAGGATAAAGCACTAAATCCCTGCTTGGGTGTGCAGGCATCTCCCAACACATCCCAGGTCTCCTTGTCTCTCTCTCTCTGTCTCTGTCTCTCTCTCTCTCTGAGCAGTCCCAGAGCCAGGGCCCTGTGTTAAGCCGAGCTCTCCTCCCCTCTCTCCCTCTGGGTCCAAATCAAAGCTCGGGCCGGGTTCCTGCCCAGCTTTCAGCGGAGGAGTCAGACAGAGAGAAAGAGAGAGAGAGAGAGAGAGGGCCGGGCAGGAAAAGCCTTCTAGAAGCCAGGAGTTGGAGTGATTCATGTGTGCAGGAATGTTGAGAGAGGAGGACCTAGGGTTGGAGGAGTCCAAGGGGCCAGGCTTGAGAATTGATTTACTGTCAAGGCGAATTACAAAGTGAGTGGGGATATGGTTAAGGGAGTCCTTTTTAAAGGGAATCGCTTCCTTCGTATTCCCTAGTGGCTTGGTTACCTCAATATGCAGGTTTGATGTTACTTCAATAAAAAACCCTGGATGGGACCTTTTTTTGTTTCAAGCCTGTTTTCCCCTGAAAGTGCCCATTGCAACATGTATAGTCTGTCTTAAAGTGATCAATCAAATGTATTGCATAGCTGTAAACCTTCCTGTTTCATTTGTACCGTCGACTAAATGTAAAAAAAAATGCTAGTATGAGGTTCTGTGTTTGGATTCATGTGAAAATCAAAACTGTCTGTCTTATACTGTACATTCAGATTGTCCGGTTTTAATGTTTTTAGTGTAAGTAAACACAATCAGAACAATGTGAGTCTTGTTCTCTTGCTCCTTTGATTTGGTTGTAACGAGAACCCCTTTGCTGTCAGTGGGGGTGGTGGAGGTGGGAGGGCAGGGGTGGGGGTGGGGGGTGGGGTTGCGGGTCCTGTGGTCTGTTCATAGCAGTTTGCAGTTTTCTTCTCTTTTTTTGCCTTGTGTGATAAACCTTTCTTTTTTAAAATAAAGTTCATTTACCTCTGATGTTCATGATGATCATTTGTGTATTTTCGTCTCATTGTGAGGATGCATGCAGAGGAAAGGAAGCAAAACACACCATACATCAAGGCTTTCAAAAACTTTTTGAAACTTTTTGTCTTATTCGCAAATGGCATTCTTGATTATTTTGAAATTAGCTTCTCAAATGGACGGCCTAAATCATTAGCTCAGCTTGCCTTTCCCACACTAGGTCCTATAACCCAGCTCTTTATTTTCAGGGGATCTATGTAACCCTTTACAGGGAGCTTAAGAGGCTTTCCAAACATTTCTTTGATGTGAGCAAGCAAGGCTTCTTGTGGCAGTATTTGAGCAGTCAAGATAAGGTGAGCTGCGAGTGGGTGATATATGACTTATGCGGATACTTTCAAACCAAGCTTAAGCAATTTCACAGCAAGCTTAGGTCATGGGACTGGCCTGATATGCTATACACGCAATGATGAGACTGGAAAAGTTCACTCATAGTCTAATGTTGCTCTCTGCAAAACACCACTCTTGAGAGCATCTTTTAAATGGCAAAAGTGACCAAATTATGATTGCTCAAAGTTAAAAGGCATTTGTGTGTGTGCACCACACATGTGATGGATAAAGACCTTTATTAGATTGTATATTATATAAAACAATACATTTTATCCAAACAGGAACACTCTTTCATGAAACTTTCATGAGAGCTTCTAAAGTATTTTCACAAAGGTGTAGTGTTACTTCACATTAGGAAGTATTTGAGTTAAATTAGACACTGACTCTTTCTTAAGTAGACTCCATCTGTCTTGGGCTTCAGGCCCTTGTGATTTTAAATGAGCTGTTACAAAGGCAGAAAAAATAACGAAGCCTAAATCCATCTGTACTGCCCCTCCCCAGCTGTGCACAGAGCCAGTTGTAAAAGCAAACAAGCATTTTTAAAGGTGTAAGGAAGTGAGGAAGACGTAAGCCCACCTATTTCCTTTAAATGGATTAGACCCTAAGTGAGGCCTGAGTTTTTATCACCTGCAGTGCTATAAAAATAGGCATTTGGATGCAGTATGCACATACATATGAGAATGAGTGATAGATGATGGTGATGACAACTTTGCAGAGTCAAAAATCTCAAGGCGGCAACTCAAATGGCTTTATTTCCAATACATGAGCACCAATAAGAAATCACATTCTTATACTGCTGCCAAATAATGAAATAATGTCTGTGTTCTGAAGCCACTGAGTAAGAATAGCATAGTCACAGTAAAATGCACTCTAAGCACTGTACTGCTGACAACAGTTAAAACCCAGGATTTATATAGATTCATAGCACATGAACTGGACCTAATAGCTCAAAACACATGCACCAGGATTCATTTGTTCTGTCAGCTTTGAGTTTATGGTGATTTATTGCCTTTGCAAAAATACATTTCATAGCTGAAAATGTGAGAAAGTAGGTCAAATAAAATGCATCTAATTCTATGTGAGTTTAACTAGTGACTTTAATTTAATTGGGAAATTATTCATACTATAACTACTTTACCGTCGCCAAACATGGTGTCCTTCTGGTGTTCATCTTACTGTAGCCTACACATCTGATTTATACCAGTGAATGCAGTCAGCTGCCATTGACAACTGCTAATTACTGATTTAGAAAACGACAAGAATAGCTTATATTGCTGTGCACATGACAACCTAAACTGAGGAGAGTAAATACCACAATAGGGCTCTCACTTGTTTCTGCTTCATCATTTAGTTTATCCACTTCGAGTATCCAGTCTCTGAGTTCCTCTCTCTTGCAATGAAAAAATTAATTCAAGTTGTATCTTGTGGCCTTTTAAATTGGAAGTGCTCCAGCTTCAGATTGTGTACATTCAGATCTGGGGAGGGAGCTTAGGTAGGGACAGTTTTGATCCGATCTGCCAGATACATCATATGAATGAAGCTAGAGATCAGTTCACGGTACGCTGCTGAACATACAGAGAGGATAAATTGTGGTCAGCTGTTCAGTGTGATGAGACCGATGTGATCAGTGATGGAGTTATGAAGTTAATAGAGCGCTCAGTTCATTATTAATCATCAACATCATCTGTTTCTCAGAGCAGAGCCGGTCAACTCCTCAGTGTAATCACAGCTCACCTGATAATCACTGTCATGTGTCACCAGAGCCGTGCAGCTGAGTGACCAAAACCCTCTGTTGCAACTCACCTGACCACAACCGACAATTATATCCAGAAACATGGTCAAAAGGATAATAAATCAAGAGCCCCCAGAGCCCAAGTCAGAGAGCAACACACACATATAGACTTTTTTATCCTTTACACAATCTAGATTAAAATCCTGTTCTAAGGCTCTGGAACAAGGAGAATCCAGGTCTACCTGAGCATCTATGTCAAGTGCATCTTTCCATAGAGATGAAGCTTCTCACTGAAATTAGCCATAATGATGCAGACTTTCACTTCCTGACTGTGTTAGTAGTGTCCACATATTTAACAATGCAAATGATTTTTAGATCCAGCAACCATGATGTTACCACCTGGACACATCCTTACGACAGACTCTTTCTGACTTGGATTCCTATACGTCCAATGTGTATATAATGTTATGACAGGATGTATAGGTCATAAATGAGTAGAGGTTAACCTAGTTAGGCAACCTAATAATGAGTTAATCGCCCCCAGACTAGTAGTAAAATGTGCACAGTTTAGGGTTTTTTTTTTGGAATAATAACAGAAGAACTGCAAGGAGAATTCCCAGCCTAAGATGAACTCACACATGATAATGGAGTTAAATTGCTAAAGTAGAGGCATGAAGTGCACCTGGCAGCCCTGGTCATCCTCACCAAGCCAAAGTTTCCCAGTTAACACAGAACAGCTGTAGAAACTCAACTCTCTGCCTCTAATCAATAGATGTCAACTCATGCCACTAAATACACAGCGATCCCCTCTGGATTTGGCTGCTCTTCAGGTGCTGAGTTTACCACCTCGCTCAGCTGGAGTTGGGAAAAAAACTGCATTGACCTGCATCTGTGTTTTCTCCAGCCAATTGTTCTGGACCCAACTCAGCAGATCATGAATTTGACAATCAAGTCATGCAATCTGGTTCCAAACAGTATGATTGATGATAATGAAAACCCAAAGATGTTGCTGGAACCAAAGAGGCACTACAACCATATGAAATCCTGCACAAATTCGTGTCTGACAATGGCTCCATATAATTTCAAGACATCTCTAAATCCTACTCTATTGAAGTGAACTTTGGCTCTTTTTTTTACTGTTAGCAGTTCATTTTGTGGGCAAGTCAGAGGTCTAAAACCAATACATTTGTAGTAAAAACCTTATGGGACAATTTAGTCCTCTGAAGTTACTAAAGTGCTACTCTTTTTTGAATCATTATGCATGCTTTTTGGATCCTGTTACAATTTTCTGCAGTGGACAAATAGATTTGAATAATTTAATGTGCTAATTACCCCATCTTTAAAACATAGCCCCTGAATACTAATGAACAGGTACAGAGATGGAATGGATGAATAAACTTGGTTGGCTACAGTAGCTTGCACATCCTGATCTTTAAAGATGCCGTTTGCATATTTTGAAAGGATCCAAAGGGCGAAATGCCTTCTCATCTTCCTCTTCTTCATCTCCCAGGTGAGCCGGTAGCAACTGACTTATCAGTAACTGGCAGGTAGGAATGAAACCTTACCTTTCCCCATTTTTTAAGTTCCTCTGCAGACATGTTTTAAACTTAAACTTAAAAAATAATCTTCTATGACTAATGTTTGGTTTAACATGGTTTTCCCAAACAAAAAGTGAAAAAAAAACAAGAAAAATAAATTAAAAACTGGGGCTGGAAGACACATCTAAGCTTACTTCCTCATTGAAAAATCTGGATATTATGCCCCGCCCACATCCGCCGCATTCGCCAGGTCTACAGGTGAAACAGCCAGAGGTGAAACAGCAGTGTGTATCAAGACGATTGGAGGAAGTAATGGAGAGAGTCAGCCACATGTTTGAGCCTCAGTCAGACCTAGACTCGGGAATGTTTGAGGAGTTTATTGTGCACCAAAATCACCGATTCAAGGAGGTATCAGCACGGTAAGCGCAGTTAATTGCCTATGTTGTTTGTTAGCTTGTAACTGGCAGCGGCTAACACAGTGTTTGCGGCGGTGCTAATGCAAACTCTCGCTCTCTGTACTGAGAAGATTTTGGTGACTGGTGAAGGAGCAGTGTGTGTCAATGTGGTTAGTGTTAGAGGAAATATTGGAGAGACTCAGTCACATGTTTGAGTCTGTTGTGACCAAAATCGATGACTAGCAGCAGAACAGTTAGCGTAGTTAGCATCTTTCATTTGTTTATGGTGTTTGTTAGCTCGCAACTGGCAGTGGCTGACACTGTTAGTTGTGCTAATGCAAACTCTTGCCTCTGAACTGAAAAGGATTCGGGTTTATTTTTGCCCGCCCCTTGTCTCTGCAAGTTGACAGGATTGGTTCCTTAGTTATATGACGTTTGAATCTGTTTTTTTTAAGACAGTCATTGGTTCACTGCAGTCCCAAGGTGGAAATACATGGTCATGGTGTTGACTGCATAATAAATATAAAATAAATAATAAAATTCGTTTGATTAGTTTTTCATCATCATTTGTGAGATTAACTTCTACTATTTCAAGCCTTGCCCACCAAAGTTGAAGATGACAAAGGGCTAAAACGGCACATAAAGGAAATTTTCCAGCTTTTTTGTGTGTGCATGTCAAGATTTGTATGAATCTGGCATATCGCAGTACAACGTGGTGTTTTTCTTTCCATGTGCTGTTAACCATGCTCGAGGTGTAGGACAGTGCAGCGCTGGCAGCAAACTGTGGAGACTGTTTTGTGTGTTGGTGTGAAAAAGTGCACCTCAAAAAGAACAGGAGAAAAAAAAGGGGACTGATGTTAGATGTCAGATTCTTTGTGGCCTGTGAAGCCAAAATTTCCTTCTCTGAAGGCCTGTATGCCTGTCATTTAACATTAAATCATACACTTTAGGAGATGAATACATTTGCATTCTGACAACTGCATTTCAAAAATAAAGCTCGTTCAGTAAGCATTAAAAAAAAATTGTATATGTATGTTGTTAATCTCTGTGTAAAACAAGCTGACCCACAGGAGACAACGGTTTCAAAAAAACATCCTTTCAAGAGCAGAGGAAGAACTCTACATGTTTTCCTCTTGTCTCCAGAGATGAAACGTTGATGGCCAAACATAGATAGTGTTTATATTACTGTCAGTCTCCCTGACTGTTGTCATCCATACTGTTATCTTAGTCTTTAAAGGATTAATATACCTTTTTCAAGTTTAATGAGATAAGAGACCTGGGGGAGTTCTCCCCCTGCTGTGTTCAAAGACCATCCGTCCTGAGGTCCTGCTTTATCTCAGCCACTGATTGACCTGGCTGATAGGTGATACTGAGGAACCACAGTGGCCCAGGGAAGTGGCCTCTCCGCTGAGGAGATGGGGACTGGCAAACTTGGCCTCTCCTGTCTGTGAGAATCCCATCAGTGGGGCTCTGGCGTCCCTGGGATGCCGTCTCCCCCCTTTGATTCCTGTGACCAGGCACTTTTTACGTGCCTGCCTCCCTCACGCTGTCCAACCCAGAGCCCATAAAGCAAGTCTGCCACTCTCCAGCTAGTTGGACAGGACGTGTTTGTAAGTGTTGCCTGAATGCACAGCCAGGCGAAATGACACCCAGAGGGCTCGTAAGAGTTGTGATTTCTCCTCCAAGCCCATGCCAAGAGAACATTTTGAGTTCCAGCTCACTTCTTCTAAAACTTTGCCATTTGTGGCTTGTGACCATGAACCACTGGGGTTTTTCTTATAATCTATATAGCATGGCAAATGCTCTGTATTAACTGGGGACATAATCATAAGGGAAATGCAGAAAGCCAATAATAATGGCCTGAGTGAAACACCAGATAATAATGTCACTCTTGAAAGGAAAATTGCCCTTGAAAAATCAACATCAAATTCTAACCACTAAATAAATAATCATTCAAATAAATAATCATTCAACAAATATACATTCAACACCTTGTCCGTGTTGTGGAAGCCATGACAAATCTCTTATCCTGTGGTTCATTTCTATATTTAAAGGCATTGGCGGTGATTTAAGACACAAGATAGGTATGAGGAATGCAGCCTGAGGGAGAATTGCTCTAGGGAATTATTTTTCAAGGAGGGTTTAAGGGCTCTCTCATTATCACTATATATTGAGAGAATAAAATGAGGGCCCCTGAAAGGTCCCCGAAGCATCTGCATGCAAGGGAGTTGATTGTCCTTCACACCACACACTATATCACAGGCTAATCTCTGAGGGAAACATCTGCGTGTGGATACATGAGGCACGTGTTGGTGCAACTGAGTATAGGTCGCAGACAGTGGGAAAAGCAGGGCTCCAAGCGCCATTAATGTTGCTGCTGCCATGTTCGCTCATCTGTGCAATTTCCAAATAACGTCATCACTCAAATACACTGAAAAGAGGACATGTCTGATGCCTGCTATGGGCCGTCTCGTGTTAAATTTACTGCGGTTAAGTGAGGTATATTTTGTCCGAGCAGTTTATTTAAATTCTATTTGTTTAAGATCCAGTTTGAAAAAAAGGTGTTAAAAAAAAAAATGTTCAGGTCACAATTTTCCCCCATGAAATTATATTCAGAAATAAATTTTTATGTGTTATCAACCATTCTGTAAAAGTGTCATTCTTACAAATTGTGGATATCACATTTAAGTACCAAAATATAAAATTAAATTGGAAAAGTTTATGCATGACAACAAACTGACATAGATTCAATGTTCAGGGAATTGAACAATTGAGCTAACTAAACTAAACCATGAAGGCCAGAAGATGTGTTTGAAAGCTGAGGAAAGTTGGATCTCGTGTTGAGATTTCTTTAGTCAAATTGAATGAGTCTTTCAAGCTTAATAACATAGAGAGTGTTTAACTGAAAGTATGACGTATGGAATTCATTATAGGTCTGTTCCTCTTGGAGACAAATCAAATTAAGGCAGCCATGTGTTTAAATTATGTTTCAGTTTGGCAAAAGCTGTTTATCTTTGCTGTGTGAAACCACTGTGGTGACCTGAGGGACACTGTGAACAGTTTGAAGTAAATGTTCCTGCACAATGCATGAGCTCTGAAGAGTTGTAGAAGTCAGCACAGCCTTGATATGCCCTGGAGAGTCGCTGTATAATTCACATAGTTCATAATGAGGAATGAACTACACAGTTTCATCTTGTGTGACTGGTTTGGGTAGAGGCCAGACTGTGAAACAGCACTGTGACAGATCCGCGGTGCTACATCACAGTTTTAACAGAACAGCACAGTGTAGGCATGTTGTTGACTGAACATAACGCACTACTAAAGTAATGTAAGAATGTGTTACCCGAGCAGACGGGAATGTGTGCCCACGCTGGTGCTAAGAGTCGTGATAGAGCATTTCTTTTGACAAAGTGGGAAATCACCATCTACATGAGGGGATCATGTGATTTAAATGCATAGGATGCCGCAAATTGTGGTACACTGAAGTTAATGGCAGTTCCCCCTCATGTTTTGAAGTTCAGCTGGCACTGCCACCTCATATGGCCTGGTGTTAATCTGCCATGAACAAGCCTGCATTATGCCAAGAGTGTAGTAGAAGTGAGTGGGAAACAGGTGGCCTCGACTTTCTCTCATTCCTGGTCTGAGCTCTGGCTTCTGGACACAAAGTTGGACAGCTTGCATTCTTTGGGGGAATTTCCTCCCAAGCCACTTTATTAGTGAGTGAAAATATCACTCAAATGTTTACATGTGTGCATTTGTGCAATGCAGTATTTTCAGTTTTAGTGAGTGGGCTTAAAGGAAAAGTTCAACATTTTCCTCTCATCCAGAGTCGCATGAGAAAAACCAATAACCAATACCACTCTCATTTCTGTATGTTCAGTGTGAAGGAAGCAGTAGCTGCTTAGCTTAGCACAAAGACTGGAAACAGCACCTCTAAAGTTCACTAATTAACATTTCATAGCTTGTTTACTTGAACTTTCAGAGGTACTGGTAGGTGGATTTTTACTTTTGGACATAGCCAGTCTTTGTGCTAAGCTAAGCTATTTAACTAAGCTGCTATTTTTTTTTTTTTTTTATGTTTTTTTTTTTTTTTTTTTACACTTGAGCATAAACCTTGAATAAGTGTATTTTGCAGCACTTGGTCTAATTATTAATTTTAAAAAAATCTAAACATTTCTTCTGGATAGTTTTGGATCTGTGTGGTAAGATCAAAACTTTATAATAATTCTATATTCTCTATATAATAATTTCCCATCAGTCACTTCTCCAATAACACTCACAGTACATGACGATCTCATGAGAGAACTCTTGTGGAGTTATGTTTTGTAGCACAGATATCCACATACGAAGAAGTTACAATATGCTGCTGTCTGTTTATTGCGCTGAGTCATACGACTCTTTATGTGAGAAATGCACTGGATTGCGCAGTTCGTCATCTCAACACATCTTTGACAGCTCCATAAATAAAACGTCTGCTGTTATACCTGAGATAAAAAAGAGAACATAAATATGACTGTATATAAATGACTCCATCTATACATGAAAGACAACAGGCAGTCTGTTTTGAAAGAATGTCCACATCATATCTTCAAAAGACCATGTCCACTGTTATCACTTATAACTTGGCTGCAGCACAGAGTGTGATTCCACGGATTTGAAGAAATCGATAGCAGATTGTCTCTGAGGCTCATCTGGCACAAGAAGATGGGTAGTAACGCATCACGACTGTATTCAACTGTTTTCTCTACAAAGTGGTAAAAAAAAATCAGAAAGCTTATTTACTTTGGGAGATGAGGGACTCTGTGTGTGGGGTTTTGGAAAAGATTCAGGTGAAAATCGAATTAAAACAGGAAACGACTCTTTGGTTCTATATTGGGTGGAACCCACTGTGAGTCACATGTTTAGGTCACGGCTTATTTGATTGGCTGCCGTATGAGGAAAATCCCCTTGATAATGTCAGAAATACAGAAAGAATCGCTGGTGATCAGTGAAACCAGGCAGTTCTTCAGTGGTTGCTCCCATAGACTGCTCCCCTTTAGCATCATTTTTGCACAGGTAGCGTGTGTTGTAACCCCCGGGTTTTCACACTAATAGACACAGTCAGGTGTCAGTCAACAATACCCAGACAGCCGGGGGAGTCATGGCAGCTCCAGGCCTCTGGTGCTGCACTTGGACTGAGATGAGAGAGCGCGGGGAGAGAGAAAGAGGTCTGCTTTCCATAAAGTTCTGGTATCCTGTGAGGCAGCTCCACTTCATAATCATAAATCGTCTCGATGGAAATTGGGGGTTCGTCATAACCCAACATAACAGGGAAATTTCAAAATCAAAAGATGGACTGGCGGTTCTCATGACAGTTTAATATCAAAGGAAAAATTTTGAGATTTCCCAAGGTTTCTGTTCGGTTTTATTAGAAGTTTTGCAACAAGAGAAGCAAGCTACAGAATGTTTAGAGTTCAATGCAAGTTCATTTTGCAAAAACCATTTTCTTTTGATGATAGACTAATATGATAGATAGTTTTTGCTTTCCGTCAGAACTAATGGATGTAAAAAGTTAATATCTATGATTTTGGGTTTTGTGTCTCCATGTGATAGACCCAGCTCCTTCATCTCCCTCCTGCAGGTTGTGGAGGACTGAGGTCCCCGGCCTCTCCCCAGCTTGTGCTCCGGCCAGCTCCAGCCCATGCGTGTAATGCTGTTTGTAATGAGAAATCTAAACAGGGAACCGCAGTGAGGCATGGCAGGAATGTGTTTCCATTGGAGGGAGCTCCATGCAAGAAAAAGAGGAAAAAAAAAAAAAAAAGAATAAGAAGAAACGTTGAGGCAGAGATGTGTCCAGAAGGAGCGCTCACTTGGGCCAAAGCGGAAGACTAATGTTATTGTACACTGACTGTCACTCTGCCAGCCCTCCCTCACCAATTGGTTCCTAGTATCCCTACCAGTTTCTCCTCCGCCTCTCTCCCTCTCTCTCTGCTTCCCCAAGACTCTGTTTGCTCAGGTGGACAGTGACACAGTTCTGAACGAGCCCCAGCCGCCCCCCCCCCCTCCTTCTGCATGCATGGCTGTAGACTGTGTCATCAACTCAGAGTCCGGAGGGGCCTGCAGAGAGCTGGAAGTTGAATCTGAAACCTGGGTTCACCCTGGATGGGAGGGAGCAGGAAGTTGAGGGACAAACACTGAGGGGAACAAAACAAAAAATGGAGGGAAAATACAAATGCAAAGAAGTTCGGAGCATGAGAGGCATAAACAGAAGGAGAACATAAGACGGGGTGGAAAAGGAGAAAAAGACAGACAAAGAATGAGCGAGAGCAAAAAAATTCGACCACCCATTTTGAAAATCAGAGCGGGGTGGTTGTAGTCTGTGGAGACCGTCTTGGTTTATGGTCCATGGAGGATTTCTTGAAACGGCACTGTTTAGAGTTTATTTTATCATGCCACACCATTTCAGACCCTCTGTCAGGAATCTCATTCTGCAAAGACTAATTACAGTGTAAACACTACATTAAAGTCTGTAGCCCACTCAACTTCACTATTTACCTTTTCTTCCAAACAATCCTGACATCCCTCCACAGATTGATTTTGTCCATAGAAACCTCCGCTGCTGGTGTTTATTTGTTTTGAGACTGGCATGCAATTCATGCTCAAATGGATGGATACAGATTTCAGTGAGAACGTGATTAACGTAGCTCAGTTTGAAAGACAGCAGAGTTGGTCCCACCTGCGAATGCAACTTCATTTCACTCTACATCTGACCTTAACCAGGTTTTCCAGAAAAAGAGAGTAGAAAATACCAACGTTCAAGTTGCCAAAACATTCAGCAGATACAGTACATTTTACAACTGGTGACTGTCAAAGTGGTCCGACACTCAGGGGAGGCAACTGAACACAAAAGTGAATGTCGCAATCCTTGGGAAAAAAAAAGACAACCAGGAAACTGTGCTTCATTAGCACATGCATGGGTGCTGAGGAGTGGTCACTCAGTGTCAGTCACCTGCATGGCCGAGCCAGAGGACTTAATTACTACCACATGGGCCCAAAGGGCCGGAAGAGAACGCTTTTAAGGCAGATGGAGAGTTATGGCCTCCCAGATCTTTTAGCATATAAAATAAACAAGGGAACTGCTACTGCATGCAAGTTTATGTGCTTGTGTCGCTGTTTGTAGCCTTTGTGTTTTTTATTTTTCATTTTATGATAACTATATAGCATACCTGCACATGCTGCCTGACTGAAAACCACGCTATACTTTCTGGCAGACTGCAGTTTAAGATTTGCTGATACAAACAGTTAGTTACCACAGTAGAAGAATCTTTTACTAGAGTAAAAGTAGCAGTATCACCTTGTAAAAACACTCAAAAGTACAAAAGTATGAGCAGCAAAATGTGCATTAATTATCAAGTCATATTTTTTCTGTGTTATATTATGTCATTGACTTACTGTTACTTAATTGAGGTGTAAGTGGTATTTTAATGTTTTTTTTAACTGCTTATTCAGTGTTGAATACTTTAATTTGCACCAATGCATCATAAATGATCATGTTTTATACGTAAAATCTTAATATTAAACAATCAAGCAACTACCTGTTGAATACATGTAGCTGATAAACAAGTGCAATATTTGCATCTGAAATGTAGAATAGCATAAAATGGACATATTAAAAGTACAATTATCTCAAAATTGCACGTAAGCACAGGTCTTCGTTTCACTCCATCACAAGTTAGCCATAGTTAATATGTATTAATGGAGGTGTCAGGATAAATCAAAAGAATAAAACAGGACACATAGTTTGTGTGGAACAAAATGCAACAGTATCCCTCCATATTCAACACTGTGGAGCATATGACTTAAAAATAGGAGACTAGCATTTGTGTATGTTGTGTGATTCTTGCACTGACACCTGAGGAGTGTTGATATTCAGGCTGGGCCAGTATACCCGGCAGCTGCCTGGGAGGTGTAATAGGTTGTCTTACAAAGAACAGAGAGGAAATGAACTCTGGTATCTCGCTTGAATCAGCTACATCTGGACTCAATTATTCATCCTGGTTGTTTTTGGCTGGTGATAAATGATTCAGTCACACTGCTGACACCATTTCTCAAGTACAAATATAACTCCGATATAGCTCAATGTATAAAAAAAAAAAAGCAATTTTGGTCCTTAGGTGAAGAGAATGTTGCAGTTATTCACCTGCAGCTGAGAGGAGAATGATTAAATTACTGGAGAAAAAAAAATTCTATTCTGTTTGGATTGCATGGCTTATTGGCAATTAAATGTTTGCTGGGTTGGATCATCCCTAAGCGTTCTTTGTTGCTTGATTTGTCTCTGTGGTGTGTTTTCTCTATTGTGATTAAGTGTGTCTTAGACAATAAATCCACACTATGCCTTCTGTAATTTCATAACAAAGTGAACACACTATTATCCTTATCTTGACACAATGATCTGATGTTGAGGCTGATTTGAGTATCTTGTTGCACTTGCATGCAGGGTGGAGGAGAGCAAAAACATTCAAATATCTCTCCAGTCCAAATCAAACACTGGCATTTTCTGGTGTGACCACAGGAGAAAGCGTAATAGCTCCTTGGAGGTTATGAACCGTTGACAGTTAATAAGTCATAAAATTTCCCCTTAAAGAGGATGCTAGATTCCATCTGCAGGGCACCCGGTACAAAGAACCGGAAAGTAAATATCTTGCAATGGAAGTGGACTGGAATCTCTCAATGGCTGCTCATGGAGAGTCTCTAGAGCATGTCCTTCAAGGTTTCCTGATTTCTAGAGGCATGGAGGAAAAATGACCACATTACTGAGTAATTTTCCCTTAAACTCCCTTTTTTTTAAATTTGGAGAATATGGGGCCTTGAAAGTGGAGGCAGAGCATTGCAGGCAACTGACCTTCGTGATTACACCTCATATTATTGTACTTGTCATCTATTTTCCTTGGCCCTTGGGATGTTTGCCATGGTAACAGCACACAGCGGGCTGTCTGAGCTGACCCATGCTGTCCTCTGCATTTCCCAGCTTGGCTGTGATGAAGGGAAGTCTCTGCCCATGATCCCTAACCCCTGATGAGGAGAGTTCTCAGTTTCAGCTCCAGGTCTTGCATGGGCCTCATATCCCTCTCTGCTCCTTCGCCCCACCCCCCCACCCCCACCACCCTTTTCAACCACAAAGGGCATCATTTCATTGCACAAGCAGCTTTTCTGAGCCAAACTGTACCAGATTATCTAAACCCTTTCAAAGAGATCAAGTGCTGGTTTTCAGATCCTGAGTGTTGCTTGACATTTTGTTTAGAGAAATAGTTTAAAGAAATTTTTGCTTATTTGTCTTGCTGAGAGTCAGATGAGAAGATTAATACCACTCTTATGTCTGTATGGTAGCTTTTCTTAGTACAAAGACTGGAAATGAGGGGAGACAGCTAGTCCACCTTTGTTTGCAGGTAACAAAATCCATTTACCAGCACCTCTGAAGATCAGCAATCACTACCTTTATATCTAGTTTGTTTAATCCGTAGAAAAACATGAGTAAAAATGACATTGTTTTTCTTTGCCTGGCGCAGAAACTTCCTTGGAGTCTTGCTGCCACCATAAAATTGTCAGGTCAACACTGGAGACTGTGCCTGGCCAAGTATTAGTCCCTCACATAACCCCATATAAAACCCACAATGTCTAAGTTTTACTCTTGTTTCAATGAAATGTTTTTTAAGTGAACATGTCATGTCATGATTTAAATCACTCGAGACTTTTTCAGTGTTAAACCAAGACCATAACTTTTAACCTTAACCAAGTGCTGTGAGGGCTTTAACATAACCATGAAAACCTTTAAAACAAATGCATGTCAGTGAGTGATTAGGAGATACATTTGTCATCAACAATTTGTGACTTGCCACAACATTTCCCAATTATGCTCAAAAATAATGTGCAAAATCAGGTGACACAATCTTCCTTTCAAAACAACAGAAAAACAGTTTTGCTGTTGCAAATTATTCATGTATAAATATACTTTCTAGGTGACAGGATTAGCTTTAGAGGTGCTGGCACCAGCCAGACTGGCCGTTTCCTTCTGTTTCCAGTCTTTGCGCTAAGCTAAGCTACACTAAGCTAAGCTAATCATCTCCTACCTTTACCTTCATATCAAATGGAGGGATGTGAATGTAGTATCAATCTTCTTATCTAATTCAAATCAGCATATATCCCAAAATGACAATGTTCTTTTTTTAATAGTGCCTTTTGGAGAGCTTCACTGTCTGATATTATTATTTCTGGAGTAGAGTTTTCCTACACATCAGACTGTAACTGTACTGTACACGCTGCTTTGACAGGTGTCCCTGCCAAATGCTGTGACAAAGTGACTGGGCACCAGAGAGCAACCAGGCTCCATGTTGATGATGAAGTGCAGCTACAGAAGTACAGACACGCTCACGCAGCTTCACCTAAGAGCAAAACTAACAATGTTTTGGCTGACTCCTCTCAAAATTTGGGGCATCCTTATCCTGGGATATCCAGAGAAGAAAAGTTGTGTTTTTTGTGTCCTGTGGGGTTGAAAGAAGAAAATCTATTTACAAAAGCATGAAAATATTTTATCACTAGCAGCAGGGGCAGGAGTGTTTTAATGACCTGATCCACAGGCCTCTGGCTGGCTGCAGGCTTTCTCAAACTGCAAAGAACCCACTGGTCTGCCTGCCAACCCTTGGGGCAGCATTGAGATGAAACAGATAAGATAATTGTCTCTAATGAAATCCAGATCTCTTGGTCCGTCTGGACTAGGACTAGCTGGGCCCTTTTCTCCCTTTCCTCCTTTTTTTTTAAAGGGGGGTGCTCCATATTGATCTTGAATTTGACGAGAGACTGTGGAAGTCGGTCGCTAATTCAAACCAGAGCTCGCGCACCAGCTCTGGTGGGGCTTTGATACCGTTTGAAGTTCTGCAAGCGAACACGGCACCGTCAGCCTGCTGGACCCCGTTGTCATGACAACCCCAATTATCTTCCTTTACGGCCAAGTTTTTACACAGGAAGGGAGCCATTATGTTCTTTGGGCATTTGCATCTCTCTGGGGCAAGTGTTAAAGGTCAGGGAAATGAACCAAAATAACACATAATATGAATACAACAGAGCAAACGTGTGTGTGCGTGTGTGTCTGTGTGAGAAAAGGTGACTCACTGCAACACATCGAATACTTTGGCAGGCATTTCTTTTGTTAAACATTTCTTGGATTACTTACTTAAACATATGTTCCCGAAGACGGTTGAAACTCCAACTTTCTGGAGCATTTTGTCGAGGTTATAGCAAAGAGCCCCTTCATACTAACAGACACCACATTTTTCAATTGTCTTGCTAACTCTGCACAAATTTTTAATAGTTTGTCCCTTTTTACTTTTTTTTTTTCACTCAAACGAATAAAAAGCACAGGAAGGAGAGAGCGTGCATTGTGAAATAAACCACCATCCTCCTGCTTCAGAGTATTATTTTATTAATACTTTGAGTTTTGTCCTGAGAAAACAGCAGCCTAATCACAATACATTATTCATTCTTATAATGCGATAATACACTTGTAATACAAAATAAACACAGTGCTGTTTTTCCTGATGGGTTTCCAGTTGTGTTCAGACGTCTTCCGTGGAAACTTAATGTGCCACATGTATTTCTTTGCTCTTGGATAATGTACGCTGGTACCAGACTATTTGGTTCAAAAACAGCAGAACATGGCCCAGAATAAACTGCTGCTTTCACACGGTAGATACTGTGATTCTGACATCTTGTTCATATATTTTAAAAAGGGAAAAGTGAACAACTGCCAATCAGCTGCACCAAAGTAGGACTTTCGAAATGACAAACAAAGATTTGATTCATTGCACCAGTGATTTAAGCTTCATTTCCTCTTTTTATTTCCTTGGGATGAATACAAAAGAAACATATGACAGCCACTGAAGTTATGCACGAGATGATTTTATACGCTCATGCTGTCGTGATGTTACAGATATATATGGAATGAAATTCAAACAAACTCTCAACATATAATTGATCGATTCAGTTCGTCTGTCTATAATAACTTTAACTTCCGTAAAACTGATGAAGGCCTGAGTGAAAGTCTTTTTCAGCGACAGTGTGGGCCCAACCACTCACGGTTAATGTTTCATATAACATTTCTCTAATCTAATTTATGTCTTTTACTTGAGTGGGGCTGTTCTATGTGATGTCGCCAAAGGATTTTCCTTCTGTGCAACTTTGCATGAAAAAAAAAAAAAAAAAAAAAAGCATTGGATCTTTGTGTTAAAATGCTAGCTAATGAAAATAATTTGGTTAACTTCACAGTGAAGTTGGGTATCACCCAGATCTTATCAGACTGACCAGTGTGACTGAGTGAACGGCTTTAAGTGGTGTCGCTCTGCCAGAGGTCACAGAGAGCTGCGAATCAAAGGGGGAGCCAGAGGTTGACCAAACACGCTCTGCCCTCATGTAAAGCTATCTGCCAAACACCAGCGGCCCTCTTTGAACTTGATTTAGCACTAAGGTCACAAACAGCCGGTCCTCTGTTGTGGAGGACGAAGCCAGCACCCTGATGACACAGAGACAGAGGAGATAAGATGAGGTTTATGTTGTCCTGCACTCAGATCATCAGTGGGGTCTCAATGGGGTCTCCTGCAGGAACCAGTGGACAAACAAGCACATCCCCAATAACAGCTCAGACTGTTAACCAGCACTGCAAAAGCTATAGTTTTTCACTTCTTAAGATCAGAGACTTATTCACTGCATTGTGCATATGTGAACATTTACAATTAATTTTCAGATCTACTTATTCACACTAAAATTACTTATAATACTTTAAACTAGTACTGGTTGATTTTTGTAGTAATTCACCTGAAGATAAAAAAAAAAACAGTTGCTAACAAACTTGATACATTTTTTTTTTTTGTTTTGTTTTGTTTTTTTATCCAACCTGATAATGCATAATAATTACAGTACAAGTTATCAGGAAAATACATTTCACTTTGACAAATTGCTTTTTAGTAATTAGCATAAACCCTTAGTGTTCTCAGCTGAACAACCATGAGACTAATGAGCAGTGATGACACAGAAACAAACTTGTTGAACATATCGTTACTGTTGCTGTTCCTGACGTCATTGTCTTTGTCATCTGACCAGGTGGCTCCTATGTCGGCGGACCGAAGGATCCTGACGCCATGTGTGAAGAGTCAGCGTCCTGCACCGCCGCTCCTGCTGGGATGTGAGGAAACACACGATGAGTCATGACTTCTATAGAACATTAAAGCCAGGTGAGAACTTGACTTGCCTGAAACAATACAAATCAAAATTGATGCCGTTTGCTCCTCAGCAACCTGTACAGAGGACAAGCAGCAAGTATTCAAATCACAGAATAAAATTTCACAAAGATAAATTCATTCTATACACGCAAGAGTTTGTTGTTTAAACTCATACACTTGTGCTTCAGTTAGATCAGTTTGATGGTGCTAGATTTGATTTTAGCACAATTTCTGTATAATTAGAGCTCATCATTGTTAAAGCCATTTAAAAATCTATCTATCCTCCGGATCCTCTTCACTTCTAATGAGAGATATCTAAATACATAATGAAACATTTTCTTTACAGCATGCAAGTCCATTATAGTAATGTGGTTCATTGCTGAGTTTACATTTAAATACACTTAAGTTTTTTACTGCTACATTCTTGTGAATTTTGTGATTTCTGTGCATTTCTAAATATATTATCCACTGCAAACTGTGAAGAGTTGGTTTGCTGACTGTTTATTTGACAAAAATAACCAACCACAAATTTTTATTAGAACAAGGTTTTGCAGTGATGACCAATTAGATTTTCTCTGCTTCCACCAAATCCCCCCACATGCCAAGAAGCGACTAAAGCTGATAAGAATAAAGTGTTTGAGATGGTGCAGGAGGAATAAGGAGATCATTGTAACTCTAGGTAACAACGCATCAATTATCAGTTTGACATTAGCCTCCCGGTATTCAGTGTTGGTGGGACTGGTGGGCCAGCAGGTTAATGAAGGCAATGGGATTAATACCCAGGGAGTGCGGTGCCCTCAGGGACAGGAGCAGGGACGCTGCATCATTAGAGCCCTAATAACCCCCAGGCAATACACAAGGACTGCATGTTTCACTCACTGCCTCAATAAGGGACAAATTGTGCTCTGACTCTATTCACATCCACTTTTTAAGTTTCTAATAACTTTCATATTGAAAAAAGGTTCACACCACACACAAGCTATTATAATATAATGATATTGAATTTACAGTAATATAAATAGGTTTAAATTTTCAGTGTATTGGGACATTTATTTAGTGAATGCATGTGTATTATAAGCTTTGCTAGATGTGTGGCTCAGTTTCCAAAATGAGTGAAAGACTCATCAAGCAGTTTACATTCTATAGTGAGGTATTCTTTTTCCCTGTTCCCTCAGAAAATAATCCTTTGTATTTCACGCTCAAACTGGGGCTGCAGTTTTTATATATATATATATATATATATATATATATATATATGTGTGTGTGTGTGTGTGTATGTACTCTGTCTTGATTGAACATAAACAGGAATGTTTGAAATCACTGAGCTGGACTTGGACTGCCCTCCACCTCATCTGTATGTTTATACTTCCTGTGAGAGGCCCTCTATTTATGGACAACTGAAGAACACAAATAATCATCCCCCTCGAGTGAAAAATCTGCTTTTATTATCTGCAAAGTTTTGCAATGCCTTTGTGTACGCTCACGCTGCCTTCTGATTGCCTGTTTATTATTACACCGTTTCTGCTGAGCCAATGGAGATCCAGCCAATTCCAAAAGGTGCCAAGCCCTTTTCCAGCCTTTTCCTGTCTGTGACATCATTGTGTATTCCTCTAAAACACACTGATCCATGTCTTGTCTGCAGCCTGGGTGGCACACATCACACGCAACAAAAGGTTAAACACAAGGTGCAAACGTTTCGACCGTGCCCTTTGGACATGTATCAAAGGATGTTTCCGGTCCTGGATACAATCAGATTGCATGCCTCAATCATGGCGTCAGTCTTCAGGACCGATGTGCCTTTCGCTGTGATGAAGCACTGACCTGTTATGGTCTCACATTTTCAGTTGAAATCTTTAATTTGCCAACTTAAACATGGTGTGTGTCCACAAGCTTTCAACCAGATTTAAACAAGCGGCCAGTAAACTTTTTCTCAAACAGCCGAAGGCGTGCGATTCCTTGAGCTGTGTCCACTTCTATCCAAATATCTCAAGAAATAGTGTTACAGCATTGTAACTCCGACACAGATCATTTACCTCAAGGCTCACACGGCTTCTCAGATAAAAGCTGATATGATATATGATCTCTGAATCAAAAAAATCTTTGAATCTTGCAAATGAATGTTTTGCTAAAAGAAAGGAGACAATTAATTTAACACTAAAGTATTTGGATTACTTTCTGCCAGTTCTCTGCAAGTCCAGTTCAATTCTTTAGTCTTAAAAAAAAAAAAAAAAAAAAAAAAAGTCATCAAAACAAGTTTTTCTTCAACTTGCGGGAGATACGACATATTAACGCAGTTTAGGTTTGTCAGAAAGCATGAGCAGTAATCAGTAAATCAACAACAAGAAAAAGACATTTCAGCCAATAATTTTGCCAGATTCTTTCGAAGCCAAATAACCAATCATCCCGCTCACTGTTTTATTCTCATATGTTTACATAAATCAAGTCAGTGCACCACAGGTGTCTGCGTTATTTAAACATCAAATGCAGCTGAAACTGCACAGAAATGTTTTTTTGGCATGAACATTATCTTCACTTCTCAATGCCAGGTTAGAGACGTAGTATTAGTGTCTGTCTCGGATGAAACTGATTTATATATAAAGACTGTTTTATATTCAGGAGAAAAACTCTTGAAAGTCAGATTCCCATGTCTTTCCACAGTGATTTTGATCAGTTTGTTATCAGATGACAACTCTCTAGAACAAGAGTGTAATCTGTGATTTTTTTTTTTTTTTTTTTTTTCAAGAGGTAAATTTGGGAAGTTTTAATAATTGACAATAAAAAAAGAACTTTTTCCTTTTGTTTTTCTGTTTCAGTTTTGGTTTAAACTGAGAAAAAGATGAAAAGTCACATTCAGTTGCTCCAACTATCACCACCATTCCTCCACAGCCTTCAGAGAACAGATGAGAAAGGGGGTTGGAAATATGAAATTCCATCCTTTATTCTTTGGCACAGAGATATTCATAATCTGATGTCTGATCTCATGGTGCTGTCATCTGAAAAAGTAAACGCAGCTGCAGGTAGCTGCTCATTTTCAACAGCAATAAAGGTCAGTGGACCCAGCAGGTACTTCCAGCTGACAGCTGCTCTGAGATGTATAAAGATCATGGGTCAATGATATATATATATACATATTTTTTTTGTTATTTTTTTTTTTACCTATCATATTTCTAACTAATTATTTATTCCAATTGATTTCTTCTGGCATGTTGTTCGCTGCAACTTTTTTTCTCAGCCACATTACAGGCAAAGAAGTCAGTGCTGCTATGATTAAATGAAGTCACGTTAATAACAGAGTTTCCATATTGCCCCAAAAAACTTAGATTTCCCTTCTTTAAAACACCTTTTATCAGTCACGCACAAAATGAAAGATCTCGCACAGACGTGTGAATCCATATGAAGTGTATGGTGCACAGTGTGGCTGCTTTCACTCTGATTGAAGTCTTCTTTGTGTACAGCGACTGATCTGACTTTTCACATGTGCAATAGATAAAATGCCCTCTCAACAAAGAGCTGCATTAGAGATGCTAATGTATTCAATAATCAGCAGACTCCAGATGCAGGAGGAATGCACTGTAGCTGTCTGTTTCTGTTTAGCCTCTCTTCTGTTTCCTTGCCTCAAGTGCAGTCCTGTTGTCTGATCCTGTCTCCATGCAGCTCGACCTCTCCTGGGTTTAATATTCACTTTCTGAGGCATCGTTAAAGGTGTGGATCAAACTGTGTGTGTGGGGGCCTGAAAAGCTTTGATTACCAACTGGAGGACTTTCCATTTCTCTCTGAGATTTAAAATGGAAAATCTGGAGTTTCACTTAAAATAGTTGAACATGCAGTAAAGTCTGCACCTGCTCTTACCTGAGAGGTTCAGAAATAAACATATTTTAGTTATCTGTAGTCTGCATTCAGGAGCCCTTCATAAAGCTTTGTCAGTTAGTTTTTTAAAAGTGGGTTCACTTGAAAAATCTAACTAATCAAATAGTGATTCTATAAATGCAATAAATAAATGTATTTTTATTTCAACAATGACACAGGACTAAACTTGAAATTATTTCTAAAGAGACAAAAATAATGAGTCTGTTATCGTAATCTTATTTATGAATAAGTTGTTTGACGTGATATATCAGCAGCTGCGGAAGCACGCGAATTAACTGGAGTTACAAAACGGAGAGATTTTATTATGAATGAACAAATCGACAAAATAATTTAAATTTTTGCGCCAAGTTCCTAAGAATCAAATGCATTAAATAATGATATAATGGTAATAATAATAATAATAATAATAGTAATAAATAATAATAATAATAATAAAGAGTTCAATAACTTAAAATCAGTTTTAATATATTAAGGATACAGATAAGTTACCGTCTTATAGTCAGCCACAAATTATTAATTTCTAAATAGGAACATTTCAGAGAGTAAAATAAAATGAAAAATAAAGAGAATAAAGTAAAATGTAATTTCATAGTTCAGACAGTTCATTTTTTATTCTACTTATCGTCATGTCTGACACAACAGTTCTGTATGTTCTACATGTGTCATGTATTTTTTTCTCCCCATAGCTGAATGATAAATTCTCGTCCATTTTTCAGTTACTCCCCTCTTTTTGAGCCTCCTCCCTCCCCTGAAACACACACACACACACACACACACACACACACACACACACACACACACACACACACACACACAGGACACTCCGCTTCAAACAAGTCTGAAACTTTGACGGCAGTCGGCCTGTTAGTGTTGCAAGCTTTTAAAAAAAAACATCCTGATCGTCATGTATCATCTTACAACCAAATAATCAGCAAGTCAACATGTCACACCATCATAACTACAGCAGTGTGTGTCTTTTCTTCCAGCCTACCTTTGTCTCCGCGCGGGACAGCAGTCAGATCCATGTTATTCCCTGCAGGTGGCCCTTTATTAAATCCAGTTTTAATCAAACCTACCGGGTGATGTGACTGCAGGACTGCGGGCGTCTTAGTTAGTTGGTGTCTGTGTGAAAGCAAAGCTCCTCCGAGCTCTCTCTGCAGAGAAATGCTCTGCACGGCCAGTCTCTGCACAGTCTGAACATCTGCTCATTTCACGTGACTTTTTTTAAAAATACTAACATCTGTTCTAAATAGGTTTCATTCTGTGCCTCTGCATCGTGTCAATTGCCAACTCCTCTCCTCTGGAAAAAAAAGGCAGAGGGAACTTATTTAAGGCTATAGCATTGCATAAGGGCGGAATTGGAAATTGTTTTTGTTTTTTTTGTTTTTTTGTTTTTTTAAAGAACAGAAACCTGAGCTTTTTTGTGATACATGTCACGAAGAGGTTACAGCTTTTATTTCTTGTAGGCTCTGTTTATTTGTCTGGTATTGAGTTAAACCCCCTTAACTGTGAACGTTTCAAGAAAAGCTGTTTATTGATCTTTAGGCCTAGACTGTGTTTGTGAAGCAACCCCCCGCCACCACCACCACCACCACCAACACCACCACCCTCCAAACTTTCAGTGAGAATAGCCTCTATGTACAGACCCACAGCCAACCTTCATGGCCTCCTTAAATTTCATAGACATCTGGGAATTCCATACATGCCTCGCAAGCCAATTACACACCTTCAAACGGGCACACACTTTGATTTGGACAGTGAGAAACACTTCCCCCAGATCACTGAGATCAATCACAGCATGATAACGAAATGAAAGATTTATTTAGTGACAAAAAATTGATCGGGAATAGGCTTCATTTCAAGGCTGCACTACGTGCGCGAGGACGCAGAAAGTCTCTTGGTTATTATGTTGCGCTGCAGATCTTCACACGAAATTCACACGGGATTGTCGTCACTATAATAAATCAGATAATGTTATCGATGACTTCATTATTATTTATTGTTGTCATCATGAACTCATATTGGACATACATTGCAGTAAAATGCTTGTATTTGACCTCTTTAGTGACAAGGTGTCTGAAAGTCTGCAGTATCCTGAATAATATGTACCACTGTTTATGTTCCGCTACTGGCACAGGAGAAACTGTAGCATGGACCTAATAGCAGGTTGACATGACCCCTGTATAAGTAATTTACTCCTAATGGTGAGTTTCAGGCCCAGACCTTAATGCAACTGTAAATCCAGGAAGAGAGAGAGCGAGAGATGAGACAGGAGACTTTTTCATTTTAATTCAAAATGGACTTTGGTTTTTCTACACCAGTCATACTACAACTTTTTCTCGTTTAAATTATGTGTGAACACTGGATGGTTTTTCCTTATATAGTTTGAGATAAACAAGAGAGGAATTTATGAAATCCTGATTTTTTTTTTTTTTTTTTTTTTTTTTTTTTTGGATGTGTAACAGTATGAACAAATAGCTGCATGTTTCTCCAACGGTTTTACTCGAGCCAATAACAACTCCATCTGTTTTCCCAAGTGACTGGCGGCTTGCTAGAAGCTTTTGTCATTAATGTTTGAAAGTATCATCCAGATGCACTTGTTGTCATTTAATACAAAATTATTTTACTAAATTTGTGTTTTTAACATTAGCCTCTTCAGCCGCTTGTCATTAAACTAGATTAATAATAATAATAATAATAATAATGATAATAATAATAACACAATTAAGCAATTTCATCGTCATTTTGTTTAATGCAAAAAATATACAAACATTTACAAAAACGATAATAAAAAATAGGAATGTATTTGAATTTCAGACACAGGATCCATTCCTCAATGCAACACGTTTCACCAATAAATAAATAAATGTATTCTGAATTTTTTTTTTTTTTTCTTTGCACAGGTTAGGTCCACACAGTCAGTCTGTAATGTGAGCTACACCACCAGTTGACAGTCTCACACCAAAACACTGAGACAACTGCTTCAACAATGCACTTTGACCTGCAGAAATAAGTCCAAAGGCATGAATTAAAAAAAAAAAAAAAAAAATCTTTGCTTTAAAAAAAAAACAAAAAAAAAACCACATGATATTTTCAACATTCGTCGTCAACAACATGAAAACACATCAGAATGGGGTGTATGGAGCTAACACACGGCTGCAAGTCCCTATCGGGCCTCTGCAGGAATCATCCCCCAGACCTTATGTCGTCTTTGGCTTAAATAGAGTGATCCCATGTATCCAGCACTGGACTCCAGATTTGTCCCGTCAGAGTGTGATAAGTAGATTCAGCAGTCACCTGTAGGTTAGAGAAGGTATTCATTATCACTGATCTCTGCAGAAAATGACACAAAATAACAGTTCCTACTATGATGTTGCATTAGGCCACAGTACAGCCTCAGTAAACATTTTTTATAGTGTTGTTTTTTCCACAGTTTAAGTCTCGGATCAGGCAGCTCTCTTGACAAACCAAATCGTACCATTTTGGGCATAATTTCTCCAGATGCTAGTGAGATGTTGACATGGACCAAGCGCCCTCCATCCTCCATACAGAGAAGGCGTAGCTCAGCCTCTCGTGAGCCACATAACTACAACTTGACATTTTGGAGTCCAGCTCATCGCTCTGCAGCACCTGGTAGAGGAAGTCGATGTATCTGGCTGCAAGTTTTAGGGTCTGTATTTTGCTGAGTTTGTCCGAGGGCAAAGTGGGGATAATTTTCCGCAAAGCCGCGAACGCCTCGTTGAGAGATTGGGTCCTCTGTCGCTCCCGGACGTTGGCCATGACCCGCTGCGATTGGAGCTCCTCGAAAGACTGTGGGCTGCTGCTGCTGGACTTCTTCCCTCTTTTCCCAGGGGTCGGGCTATCTGAGTCCTCCCCGTTTTTCCTGCTCGGTCTCCTCTTCCTCCCACATCTCTTCGGTTGTCTGTCCAGCTCCCCCTCGCTGTTGCTCAGGCTGTCCACAGGAGAGACAGGGGAGCTGCTCGACTCTTCCCCCAGATTTTCCTCAGACATCTCCACTTGGGTAGATGGCGGCCAGATAGGGTCCCAAAAAAATTATTTCCCTCTCATGAAGTCAAAGAATTAGTCCACTTGTAGGCGTGTGTGGCTTTGAAGACACCAAAGTATCCATAGATGAGTTCCTGGGAGGACAAGTCTTTTCTGATACTTGAGAAACTTTGGCAGTTCTTATAGGCTGCATGGCGTAAACTTTTTGGGGAGGGACAGGATTGGCCAAGAAGATGAATTACGTGAGGCGAGGGGTGGGAGCATCCGAGGAGCTATCACAAACGCTTTTAATACAAAGTCAGAGTTGGAAAAAGATAACTGGCTAAGACTGCTATTTCACAACATTACACCATTATAACAAAAGCAACCAAAACATAGATCTGATATTAATCATTATGACGCCAATAGACAAAACAATCTTGTCATTTTCGTTTGATTAAGTTAATATAAAGAAGGGGAAAATTAAAAATTGCCTCATTATACATATGCAAAAATGACTTCGAACTGAAATCATATTTTAAAAAAGGTAAATATATTTTAAAACTACATATTGTAACTGCCTCGCTTTTCCTGCAGATCTGAGCGCATTTAATGCCTTTTTTTTATCACTTCATCCATTCATCGGCACCCAAATAAAAAGCCTCTCTTCATACCACTGATGCCCCATGTTCGCTATAATCTCCAATAATTGTAAGAGCTGACACTTCTTTTTTTTTTTTTTTTTTTTTTTTTTTTTTTTTAAGGCTAGTATTATGCAACCTTGGCACATCTCTGTAGACCTAACCCACATGGATTTTGGATTTATGTTTCCATCTAGTCTTTCTTAAACCAAGTGAGATCAAAGGACTTTCATATAGGCAACATATGATCCCAATCTTACATTTTTGACATGCAGCCAGTGCTGCAAAGTTTCAAACTTTTCCTTGGAGGAGCGCTGCATGCTCTAATTATATCCCCCACAAGAGGGCATGTTTTTTGTATGCTGTAGTATTACTGTAAAATAGATGTAAAACTGTTTTAAAATAAAGTTTATATTTCTTTGTTCATCCATAAAACAATAGAAGAAGTGATTCTTCCAGTCAGGGGTGAGAAGAGAGCAGCTCTGTGTACAAGACCCTCTGGTATTTACTGGGTTGGTGATACAATATCCATCTTGTTTAGTGGAGGATTACTTTGTTTAGGTTGAGAAGGTTGTGGTCCACAGGAGCAGCATCTGGTTCAGGAAACAGGGGGGCAGTTGGGGTCGGAGGTCACAACACCAACGAACATCCATTTACATCTTCGCAGAGGCCTGAGAGTGAAGTATTGTTCCAGGGAGAAACACAGGCTTGTTTAAGTGAGACTTGTTTCTGTTTCTTTTCTAATCAAACATTTAACATTTAAACCAAAAGAGGTGGTCACATTTATTACATTTTTCCTGTTAAAAAACGCATTCATTTGTTTCACTCCTCTGCAAAGTAAATGTGAACTTTCATAGCTTAAAATTTGGACCTTCCTTAGGTTTCTATATGGAGATGATGATATTGACAAAACAAAAAAAAAAAAAAACATGAGAAAGAGCAGCGTAACACTCAAGGTGAGTGTACCTGTCTGGTGGCCCTGTCCATGGTGCTGATCCCAGCATACACCACTCTCTATCTGCTGTACCTGACAGGTGAGCAGGCAGAACTGCTTTAGCTTATAGCAAACAAAGCAACAAGTTAGTAGACTTTACTTTAATTATAATCCTGAATTTGTTATCTATTTCGTGTAGAGTGTAAACAAAGCATTAACTTTTCACAACAATGTGTCCCTCAATATATTTAAACAAAACCAAATACATTTAAATAGTTTATGTAGTTTGTTTCCTTTTTATGCATCTTGATACTTCCACTCTAGCATGTTTCAGAGGGAAATATTTCTACTCCATGACATTCATTTAACAGCTGTAGTTACTAGTGATACCTTTTTTTATAGATTAAAACACTGTCAAGCAGTTAAATTAGCTCCATCGTGACCAGCTACAACAATAAAGTACTGCTTAAATGTCAATACATCAATAATAAAGAGCTTGTATGTTAATATAACACTTTCAGAGGTTAGCCTTCATTGTGAGTACTTTTTGATACTTGTAGTGCATTTTGTTTTACTTTTATTTTTACTAAAGTGACATGTTATATGCAATATTTTTGATAGTGCTGTATTGTAGCAGATCTGATTTTTGATGTTTCTTGCTGTCTGACGTTTATGATTACATTTGATTGAATCTCAGATTTGTTCATATTGGGGAGGGCTTTGTAGAGCCCCCTTGCTTTCTTTCTCTCCTGCACATATCAATTAAACTGTTCCCACTCCAGCCAGATTTGAACCAGAGATGTTGTGATTGCACAGTCGGCGTCTCAGACCCCTGGTCTGCAAAGACCCACCATCATTCCCTATTTTAAAAGCTAATCACACAAAAGCTCGTATTTACACCCACTCTACATTTACATTTCTTGGCAGATTGCTCTGTGGAGTTCAGCACTTTGCTGCTGAAGTGACTCTGAGAAAACACAGCTGCTTCTCTCAAATATGATGTCATCACAGGACAACTTCTCCCAGTGTTGATCTTTAATAAAGACAAAACCTTCATCAGTCAGATACAGGCTGTCGGGGCCTGACAATTACAGGAACATGAAGAGGAGATAAACAGCGGCGATTGTTTTTCAGTGTGATTTACCGTATGATGCCGTCCGCTCGGCCTGGAGCAGTGGCAAGATGAAGAAAGCCTTTGTCCTTATCAATGAGCAGTGAGTGGGTGTTATGATAAAGTCAAGTGTATGTTACTGACTCATGCAACTTGAACCACCAGTCATGAGTGACCCCAGAGCGTCATTAACCACCCCTCCCCGAGGTCACATCAAGGCAGACACTACTCAGGCTCTCACTCACTAAGTCCTGAGCCAGAGCCAGATCCACAGAGACCTGTCTATTTTCTCTGCTCCGGCCTTGGAAGGCAGTGTTTCTCTATCAGCCTACTCATATCTATTGAAATAACAAACCGCAGTCCTCCACATGTACGAGGCTCCCACAATTGACAGTGATATTCATGTTCACTCCATTAGAGTTAAACCGCAATGAGACCAATGCCAGCTTGCCAGGATGGATCAGCTGCATAGGATGAGAGAAGACAGGGGTGCGCTCTTCAAAGAGCAGTCCCAGATAGCCTCTAATCAACCCTCTGGACTAACAAGGTCAAGCCGCAGAGTTGGATGACAGCATTTTTCCTCAGCCATAGCTTCAGAATGTCCCATTCTGTAGAGAAATCCAGACATCAGATCAAGTTTTTTTTATTTTTTTTTTCCTGATAACAGCACTGCAGTGGTGGCGAGAGAGGATTTAAGGTGTTGAACTGGGGAGGTGAGGATGAAAACAGCCTTTTATACGCTGTCTGGGCACATAGGAGCCAGGACTCTTAAAGTTAGCTGTAAAAGAAAGCCTTTGAAAGCCACGTGCTTTGATGTCGCAGGTTCTAATCGTGGTTCAAGTCTGTATATCTGTAGCAAAGCCCAATCTAACTTTGTCTGAGAAAATGCAGCAGAGCCCGCCTGTTCCTGGAGTCTTATCTTGCTGAAGTCTTGATTTTTTTTTTTTTTGTAGCACAAAAAGACTGATTTTGTGCATGAGGAGGTGCATGTGTCTGTGTGTAATAGATCCACTGTTAAATCTATTTCGTGTCATCCTAATGACTCTGTGGGATATCAGACAGCTCTACCGCACAATGACACCTTATTAGCCACTAAGAACCAACAAACCTCTAGTATGTTTTCACAGCTTGGAAGCTCGGGGTGATGTGGGGTCTGTGGAGGAACTGGCATCCCAGCAGTATAATCTCTGTTTATAACACACACACACACACACACACACGGACACAAAACAAACATAGGGCTTCCTCCAAGGCTTTGAGAAAGAGTTTCACTGGTCTGACTTTACTAACAAAACAACAACACAATATATACTATGTAGTAAGGAAAATCAATTATGTTGGAGACTCACTGATTTCTGCATTTAACCCATGAAGATTTACTTTATTTCTGTCGGTGAAGACCATAAGATGAACATCAGCTCATATATTTTTGTGCTCTTGCCACTGCTTAAACCTAAACCTCAATATCACTGAGCCATGCCTTCTGCTGCCTATAAAGCACGCTGCCACCCAGCAGACCACACACACACATTCACCCAGGCCTCTGCAGCGTGGAGACCAGTGCAATGACCCATGCAATGAAAATATCTGTTCCAGTAGTTTTGTACCATATTTTGGCCAGACTGTCGGAGCTTGACAGGTGCCACTGTGAGTTTAGAGAGTAATGTCTCATTCATTAAGGTTTTTGATTGAATCTGTTTCAGAAAGTTCGACTTTATTGGCATTTTGTAGATTGTGGTGCTGTGCTCGTATTGTTCTGAGGGATGTTTCTAGTTTTTTTTGTACACCGCATTTATTTTCCATGAAGGTAGATGAAACTGAATTCCAGTGTAAACCAAATAGATACCAGATACCTGTACTACGTACAGTAAAACTCAAGCTAGACAGGAAAAAACAGTGAACTCTGGTAGCCATTACTTCATAGAATTTTGTACTTCAGTGAACAGTGTTACTGTAAAGGGTAATTTCACCCAAATCACACATAAATAAATAGATAAATAACTTACAGCTAGTTGTATCTATGCAGAAAGTTTTGATTTTATATGCTGAAGTTTGAGTTGATCCGTTACTGTGATTTCCGCAGCCACCCTAGTACAGAGGAATTTTGTTTCTGCTGCTCATGACACTGAAAAATAACATTCATGAAATGCAACAGCCACATATTTTTCCAGAAACAATGCCCCAGTTGCTCTTGATAATCCACAGATCTTGCTGTCAACAGTTTTTTTTTTTTTTTTGTGGAATCATTTTCTGCTGATGAAATAGTCCCAGTGAAATGTATATCAAAATATAAAACAGGCGCCAGATGCTTCATGGTTCATCAGATGTGGACATAAATGCCCTCAAATAAATGCTGAAAGTCAGCACCTCATTCTTTCTGCTTTTTCAGATCAAATGTGCTGGAGTAGGGAGCCAATGTGTCACTTTCCTACAGATGGCTGCACTGTACTGAAGATAAACTATATATTGGATTAAAAGGTCAGTTTAATAGTCATATTAGATTACTTGCACACAAATAAAGCAGCACCTGTAGCTTGTTGCTGCTTTAAACAATTTTTTCTTACAGTAAATGATGGCATCTGAGGAATGGACAGTATTTTCATAAGAGTACACTAACTGTGCAGGTGTGCAGGTGCATGCTGGGTAACAATCACAAACACAGGAAAAAAGAAATTATTCTCATACGCTGCTGTCATTTCCCCACAAGCTAGTTCCTTTATTGTTTCATATATTGAACATAACTGACAAGACGACTTGGCAAAGACCACCTTTGGCTGGAATGTCATCAGTCATGCTCACAATATGAAATAATAAAAGAAGAACTAACTGTTCCAAATGTAACCACAGAGTCTTTTATCTTTATCTGTGGCTTAAAGCCCAGCAAAATAACCCTGGCAGAGGTGGAAAGCAGCGTAACATGGGCATGTCACATTGACTTATGTAAGTGATGAGCATAACGTCAGTAGTCCAGTGTGGTTCTTCACTCTAACCACAAAGTCCCACCACAGTCCCTGTTAATAAGGGCTCTGTGAGGAGAGGGGAGGTCAAACAGAGTGCTCCAGCTGCACATGAGGATGAATAGCGTACAGGGGGATGATGGGCAGAGGTGTGGGGGCGGGGTGCAAGGACCTCGGGAGTGATCAGGACAGAGGAGGGTCTCCCAAAAACAACAGAAGAGGAGTGTAGAGGATCACATCAGTCGCTTATCTAAAGATAGATAGATAGATATAGATATAAATATAGATAGATATATAGAGAGATATCCACACACCCCTTTCACAGTCTATTTAGGTAGCTGACCCAACAAGCATACAGCGTGATAAATTCAAAGACACTCACACAACCTTTGCAGGCAGTCATTTCTGAATTATGTGAGGTAGTAACGACACTAACTCTCCTCTGAACCGCAGCTGTGTTCCCATCTCCCCCAGATTTCTGCTCACCTCTGCTCCTCCCAGTGTGTCAGTTAGAGGCGACCTCCTCCTCCTCCTTCAGTCCGACCAATCTGTCAGGACACAATAGGCTACCTCTCCAGCTATGTTGTTTTTGGAACGGGAGCCCTCCAGCCCTGCTTGTTCTCCCTCTTGGTTGACAGAAATTAGCCACGAAGACACTCTTCTTTGACGGATTTATCTCTCCTCCCCAATCTCAGCTGACTGTAGATTTTCCCTTTTTTTTCCACCCCTCTCTTTACCTCTCTCTCTCCCTCTCTCTCTCTCACTCTCTCTCTCACTCTCTCAGCCTTGTTTACTTTTACTCATCAATGTGGAAGTTGTGTGATCATGACCACCCAGCTCTTTTCATTCAGTCATTCAGATTTATTATCGTCGTCAGTGTTTCCAGTTAAGAGTTGCGTTTCTGGAGGGAATGACTGTATGTTTCAAGTGGTTGCTTTTATTCTCACAAACATACTGATTACTTCACATCACAGTAAATAACCTCTCTATGAGGATGACCAGGGTTGTCGAAACAGGAGTGAAGGTGGGTTGTCTGAGCTTCATTCAGATGCTGAGAGCTCAGGTCTGTCAAACACATTACTTGCTGCTGTGAAGTGTAGACACCTGCAGCTTATGGCTGTTCTCACCATCTGCTGGGGATTCTTGAAGTAATAGCTGGTAAAAGGAATGGGTCTTTACTATAAGAATAAGCAGCTGTGGGTTTGGTGAAAACTCATGTATGTGTGGTTCTCTACAGTGGTGGAAAGTAAAAGTGCAATACTGAGGTACTTGCACTTTACTTTTCTATATTTTGGGAAATCTTTACTTTTCACTCCACTATATTTTTTGACGTTTATACTTTTCAAATGAAGGTTTTACACAATAAAACATATAATAAGCTTATAAAATACATTGTTAAAGATCAAACCAGTGTTTCCGAGGCTTTGAATTTGGCAGTGAACTTTGAATTGCAATAATCTATATGTATGAAAGGAGCAAATGGTGTTTCACTGATTGATTGATTGATTGATTGATTAATGAGTTTTTAACAGTTCCGCCAAAAGTGATTTTCCCCTCTTCTCAGATTGTTTCATTTAAATCTGTTTGAGGTTCAAAAAAATATCCAATATCTTACAACAAAGAGAAGTCCTAAAACATACAGATGTGTGTGGCAGGACTATGTTTTTTCTTCTTTCCTATCCAAACGATCATGTCATGACCACTCAGATTTATCTTGTGATGCTTTTAAAGGGTCCAATCCCCTGGTTGGGAACCACTGCACTAAGATACCTAACTGTATAGAAAGTATTGGAGATTTTTCCCATTACGACCAGCTACAGCAGTAAAATACAGGGGCAATTTTTCTGCAGAACGGACTACTTTTACCTTTTACTTTGAATTAACTTCAATACATTTTGCTGATGATAGTTAATGGATATTGAATGCACAACTTCTACTTGTAATGTATTTTTTATGTTGTTGTATTGGTGCTTTTTTTTTTTACTTAAGCAAAGGATCTGAATGCTTGTTCCATCTGTGGTATTCTGAGTAATATATACAGAAGCCAGTAGTTTATAATGATTGCTCATATAGTAAAAAGGCCTGACATTTGAAGATGAAATGCAGCCTGTTGTTGGAGCTTTTGTTCTGAGAATAATGCACTTTTTAAAAGAAGAGAAAATGAATACTCGAGGCTCTGCAGTCGAGTGGTCATTATCAAAATGTTGTGCTGCAAAATTCCCATGTCTCATTCCCAGTTCGCCTCCATCTGGTTTTTAGATAGTTGTCGGACTGCGGTGTCACGGTTGGTACATCAGACCTGTCAGCAGACGCACTCTTTGCACCTCCCCCACGCCATCATGGTACACCTGACAAAACCTTTTGCTGCGAGATAGGATGTGATCACATCAACAAAAATAAACCCGTCTAACACAAGGGGAACTGGAGAAAGACTTTGCCATCATTCCACTGAAGGCAAAGTAATCTCTATAAATCAGGGGCTTTGTTGTGGTCTGAGGTGCAGATGCGGATGTTTATCAAAAAATACTGGGTTTATTTGTGTCTTCTAATTTTCCTTAATCTTTATCGCAGTGTTCCGCCATGACGAAACTCAGTTTCTGTAAGGCTGGTTGATGGAAAAAGTGAGAGTGAGAGCAAAGTGAGGTGTCCAAGGATGTGGATGGTGATTACTCACAAAGCCGCTCTGAGCGCTGCCAAACACTTCAGGTTGTTTTTTTCCCTGTGAGTCATTTGGTAACAGAGCTTCCTCCTTCCCAGCGGTGGTCATGGGAAGAGGCTCCAAGCAGGCTGTTAGTCAGAAGAAAGGCATTGAACTCTGGGCAAAAATCAACACCTTGTAACATACACCACAAACATTTTCAGCTAAAACTGGGAAAAAAAAACATTACAGGTTTACACTCTACAACAGTCCCTCTATTTTTGTGATATGGATTTGCACACAGGAGCAGACGTAACCTTAAGAATTCCTGACAACAATTTGGATCCCTGATTTTAATGTTTTAAAGCAGAGTTTGGTTTCAGCCATATTGTGCATTAATATGTGTTAAATGCAAATGTTAGTTCCCATTTTAAAACTCTGTTTCGGTGAAGAAGAGCAGTTTTTTTTAATTGTAACTTATGAACCTAAATTGCATAAATACGTTTCTGATTGTCTGCTGCAGTTGTGCTGTAGGTGTGCTGTCGTGGTCGAGTTTCCTTTTCACAGAATATATGGAGTCCAACCTTAGTGCAGGTTGCTGTGTTCTCGGCATTTAATCCTTTTCTGAGTGACTAAAACACCGGTGATGAATGAAGTGCAGCCATAGAAACAGTAAACCCATGTTCTTTTTTTTTTTTCTGACTCTTCTAATTGCTGAACTTTCTCTGCTTTCACATCATCTATTACCAAATTATTAGTGTCCAATCTGAAAAGGGTGGGAGGGGTGTGGAGGATGGTGGTGGTGGGGTGGTGCATGGGCTAGGAGACACCACCGCTGCCTTTGCAACATGCATAAATCACCAGGCTAATAAATTGAAAGCTAAATGACTTCTTGCCCTCAACATATATCATGGAGGCAAACCAAATGAAGCCTTATATACCCTAGAGGACAGAGGAATGCTTCTGTTCATAACAGTGATTTGTGGATTGCTCCCAGGGCTGTTGGCTTCAGAAATCAGAGCGGACTCCGAGCGTGCTTTCTTATAGCAGCATGGGCATGTGTGTCAGACATAGATGTATATCTGCATTTGTTTATCAGGAAGAAAATATTAAAAATAACCCCAAATTCTTGCAGTTCTATTGCGATGTGTCCCTCATCTTTTAGACAAATACAGTTATAACATCTACCAAACGCTTTGAAAGTTAGTCACCTGAAATTAGAAACATCAGGTAAATAAAGTGTGGTAATGTCTTTGGCATTGTTTTTCTTTTTGTTTCTCTGTGACATGTTTACAGTGCAGAGAAGTTGTGTCTGTTATCAAGATTATTTCTTCAACATGGACGACATAATGAAACTATGTTATGTTATTATTTATGTATTGAATAAGCATTGTTTGGTAATAACACATCAGAGTTGATGCAAATGAACAAATATGGACAATCACTGAAACCAGCCCAACATCAATACAATGGCGCCACCCACTGGATTGAAAGCATCAGGTTCTGTGTTGCCTGGAGATGGCTTCTGTTTGGGTACACAGTGAAAACTCAACATACTGCATTAGAGATGAAACTTCTCAGTAAGAACAGGAAATGTGCTTTATTATTGTATCAATGTGTCATTAATGTGTGGTTTTAGAACTGAGGTTCTTCACAGCAGCCATTTGTAGCAACAGGTCAAAATCACTGAGCCAGTTCATTTCAGCTGCTACTGAGATTTAAGCCATTTTAGGAGAAAGAGAGAAAAACTCATAACTGTAATATGAAGGTTAGTCAGAATCTTCTCAGTTAGTGCATCATCCAAATTTCTGTGAAAAAAATACTCAAACGTTTTTCTTGGCTGTTACCTGGGGTAAGAGCCAAATGAAACAGTAATTTCAGCATTTTTTCCCTCTTAAAGAAAATAAAAATCCTGTCAACCTCTCCTTAATCCCACCTGGATCACCACAGCAGACCGAGCAGCTGAGATGAGCTTTGTTTGTGAGGTCTCACCCTGTCTGTCGTTCTGATGAAGAATGGGACCTGTCTGGTTCTTTAAATGCAATCTGTAGTGAGTATTTACCTTGAATGAACAAACTGAGAAACCAGGAAATACATTCAGTACGTATGCTATGTAAACATGGCCTTTTTCTGTACGTAACAGAACAAACCTCAGCATCTTGGATGTGTGCCTAGTTCGGTGCATTACTGGAATTTCATGGCTGTAGTCGGGGATAAACTTAAGCATGTACAAGTCTGAGAGTCTGAGAACATTGTCAGTGTCGCATTTTATTGCACAGGAAACAGAAGGAGCTTCAACATGTACTTTCTTCAACATGGTTCGATATTCACACGCTAAATGGCAAGACTTGGTGTTGATACAGGTTTGGCAGCAGCATCGGTGACTATTTAATGTGTTAACGTGTTGATGTGTTAGGAGGAAGAGCAGTGGCTCATACTGGCACGGAGCTCTGAGTGAAACACTACAGCAGTCTGGAGAAGCTGCAGACATAAATGCATACTCTGTGTTGATCAGTTAGTTTCAATGAAAGCCATCTGTCTAAAGTTCAGAGGAGAGATGCCGTTTAGTTCATCCTTCAACAACTAAAAATGCACTTTTGCAAATGCAGTGAGGAAAGAGGACAGACAGTGTGGTGGGCAAAAAGGATGGTAAGATGAGTCATAGCTTTCAGCCTGCTCTCAGCAAGTGGATAAGTGAATGTGGTATGTCCAAAAAAAAAAAAAAAAAACGTTGCTTAAGGCGAGTTGTTGATGTGGCGACTCTGTTGTGGCTTAGAGTTAATTTTCCTGGAGTGTATGTCTCGGTCTATAGCCTGGGTAAGGGCCAGAAAAGTCAATGTAAGCAACAAATAGTTCTCACCCACTGAAATCACGGCTCACTGAATAGTAAAGTAAGTTGTTTCTTGTCTAAACAGTTAACAACACCTTTATAAACATTTGAAGAGAGTTATGTAATGTAGCATCCTTCCTTTTAATTTGGATTAAACCAAACCAACCCCAAGAGTTGATCATTTTAACAAGCATATTACTTTCTAATAACAGCTAGGAACATGCTACATTTGCTGTTGAACCCAGTGATCCACTCAAACCCCCCCCCCCAGTAAATAATGGGAATAATAATCTGATTCTTGATTTTCAACCGATTTTTTTTTTTTGTTTGCAGATTTGTTTTTCCCCATTCCTCTCATTATAGAATACATTATCTGCTCTTTAGTACTGGCCAACAGGTGAACTAGTTGAACTGCAAGCAGGCTCCAACACTGAGATTATCCAGCGGCACCACTGCAGCCATGTAAAGGGCTGTAAATGTCAAGAATGTCTTGAACAATGTTGTTTATCCTGCATATTTTAGTCAAGTTTTCACTTAAATCAGTGTGAAAGATGTCAACACACTTCACAGCATTATAGCCCACGGTGTTGAACAAAATAAATGTCAGGACATGGAATATCTCCTAAGACTCTGACAGGCTGCAATATTCATAATAATTATGTTATCCGCACTCCCACACTCTATCTGCTGCTATAAAAGGCTCCCAAAACAAAAGTGGTCACATTTCATTAGTCACAAAGTTTAATGCCTCACTGCATCTGAAAAATGGGGACCTAAAAAGGCAGTGTCCATTTTTAAATTGGATGCCTCTAACAGTTTCATTTTTTCCCTCTCATTTCAACCTACATGTCGGTGCTTCAGCCTGTATCTTGTTTTGGCAGCACCCTGCAAAAATATATATATAAAGTTGAACATGCAATACTAAACCATGGATTTTAAACTAAGCTCTTTTGTACATTATTGTTGTTTCTTTATGAATTATAAATCCAATGATTTCTGGTAACATTTGATGTTTCATATTCCCACTGAGTACATTAATCTTGAATGTTCACAGCTACAGCAACAATATTCAGTAATGATGTTGAATCATTAATGTTTGGTTCCATAACTTGTTTATCTATGCTGAGTCATATGTTTGAGCCAGCGCATCAGGTAAATAATCTGACAGAGAACCCTTCAGCGAACAGTGAACCTTTGTCTTCTCTGTGTTCCCTAATAAAGGATACAGAGAGTCCAATGCTCACAGACCAGTGCTGTACATATGCCAGGGAAAATATGCTTTTAAATGCTTAAAATTTAGGTACATCAATTTGTTTCAGAAGTCAGTTAAAGTTCTGCCTAGTTAATCTGAAAATTGACCCATGACTGAGAAAATTTGCTTTTCCTAGCACCAAGTGTAACAGTAAATTATGTGGTGCAGTGCGCTGACTTTACATACTGCCTGAGAAGTGGCACAATTCTGGCTGTTTGGGCAGTAAAGGAGGCAGTAAAGGGTTATAAAAGAAAAAGGATGTGACTACTTTGTCATATCAGACAGATGTTCACACAAACTTTATTTTAGTGAGAAAAAAACTCAGCACTGATATGCAAATAATTTCTTGTTTGGCTTCTCAATGAACATCAGATCTAATGTTTCATATCAGCAATTTTGTCTTTTATGTTCCCGCTCAACTCCTCCATGCTAAATTATCCGACACTGTTTATCATCAGCCTTTTCAAAAAAATCTCTTAAGTACAGCCTTCTACAATCACTCTCAAACTGGAGATTGAATCAGTTCCCTTTGTTGCCTGATACCATTTTCTTTATTTGATTTACTTTTCCCGAGGTGCTTTCAGTGAGCCAAAGTAAAGTCGGCTCAGCATTCTGTGCTCTCTGTTTGATAGAGAACCAGCACACAATGCTCTCAGCTGAAACTAGCTTAAACAAACAGTGTAGAGAAAAGCAAACAGTCAAGAGAAAATCAATGGAAACACTTCAGGGAAAAGACATTTGTTCTGACGGTGTGATTTAACTCTGCGAAAATGGAAAAATTACAAATGTCACACAAGGTGTTGAATAACATGTATAGCAGTTTTTGTTATTGGCCTGCACACACGTTTTATTGAGAGACAGCACTCAAGTTGAATTAGCTCTTTGTTGTTTTTAGTAGCAGCCACCGTACTGAATAACATCTTTATTAAAAGGTAAACAGATCAGATAACTTACTGCAGTCAATATTTATTTATATCTTATGCAACACATTTCCATTTCAGTATCAAAAACATCAATGGTCTAGTCTAGAATTTCAGTGACTGAAGGAACAGTGTACTTTACATGGCACCACTCTAAACACTGAGGTTTGCATTTGGCAATAAAAACCAGAATGCCAAATGCCAAAATGTTATGATTACACTGGACTTGACATTATCTGCTTTGTACATATCTAAGTATAAAAATAGTGAGTACACTAAAACGAAAGACAACAATAGTTTATGACACATGTACTGTAAAACAGCGTCTTTACAGTTTGTTTACTGGCATCAGGAAACTTAAAAGGCACGTTTCACTTTGGAAGAACATTCTCATTTTCAGCCCACAAATCTACAGTAAATATGAGTTAATGTATTGAAACCCTTAAGATTGTTAGTCAGCAACGGTGTTCACATTTATTGGTTTTCTGACCCCCTACAAAACTAGGACCTGCAACTCCCACTCATTCGAACATGATAAGTTCCATAATAGTGATGTGCATCCTAATAAAGAGGAACTGAATATAGTTTGTAGGTATATTCTGTTGAATCAGTATGTGAAATCATCTAAAGAAAGATGGAGAGGCTCATTGGCACTGCAGAGGTTACAGCGGTGTAGTATTAAAAATCAAATCAGATGCATAAATAATCGGATAGAAAAAAAAAACATCAGATGCAATGTGCCATTTGGGTGCTATAGAGTCGCAGAAACACTCAGTGTACTGAGTATATGATTAAAAGAATGCAATCTATCTGAGTTAATAGTGTCTCAGTTAATAATTACCCACTTTTCAAGGGTAAAGAAATAATATATTTGAACACATTCCTACATGATAGTTGAGATTACTGCAGGGCGTCAGTTCCTAACTATTGTAGATTTAAGTTTAAGCAGGACCGCATTTTCAAAAACTGAAAATAATCTACCAAATTAAATTTTACTTTCAGGCTCTATTACACTGGCAGAGAAATATCCTTCTGTCTGCAAGATGAAGCGACATTCCTTCACAGCTCAACAATTGTGAGTACATCTGTATAATCACCAAGTGAGATTTGGATATATAGTGCAAGTACCTGACTGAATTTCAAATTCAGTTGTTTCTAATGGTTTGGTAAAAAAAAAAAAAAAAAAAAAAACTAGAAAAGAGTTACAGAAAGAGAAATAGTTAAGTAACATCTTTAACAAAACCTTATGTAACAAAACCTCTCCCCAAGTGCGCGGAGGTCGTCGACGTCACCAGACTGCATTTGCAAAAAGCTTAGCTTTTCGGGTATGCAGAGGCTCGAAAGATGTCGAGACAGTTTGCTGTGATGAGGGCACCAGTCAGCTGCCTCCACTGTCTGGTGGCAGGATTTCTCATTTTGTCCAGGACCAGGTGCAGATCCTGGATCATGTCCCTGTAGCTGTCTCCATAACGCAGACTCCAGGAGTACAGGAAGTCGTAGGCAGGCTTCCACATTGACTGCAACAGAACAGTGGATGGTGAATTGATTAGTAAAATAAAGTGCACATCATATTCAAGCCTGTCAGATCAGTATCATTTACTGTATGTCCATTACTTGCTTTGTCAATGTATACCGTTAAACTGACCTGGGGACCAACTTCTCCACTCCTCCCTCGGTGTGGTGCCTCATAGCTGGCTATCTGAATGCTGGAGAGTTTTCCTATCTTCTCAGCAAGCTCCCGCCATCGAACCCCGAGCTCCACAGCAGTGGACAGGATGACTGTGTTCTGAATCAGCTGAGCCACTAGATTCACAGAGTCCATCTTGAGCAGGCCCTAGGATGAAGAACACATACATAAGCTCCTTCAAAACCACGGAAAGCACATGAAATCACAGCATACAAATTTATTTTTCTTCTTTGCTTTTTTGTAAGTAGACACAAGGATTGAATTCTTTTAATTCTTTTATTAACAAGGTGAATTTGCCAGAAATGAAAATCTATTGTCTTTCTCTACTCACCACCATGAGTTCATGCAGAAACTTTTTCCTGCTCTTCTCAGCGTGACAGTCTTCCTTCAGCTTTTCCAGAACACAGGCCACCTTATCAGCTTCAGTTTCAGCGTGCCTCCGTGTAATGGTGTCCAGCGACAGGTTGCTGTACCCTAAAGCATCAGCAAAGCCTGTCCAACTGGTTATATGCTCAGTGACCAGTGTCTGGATGGCAGAGTACATGTAAGTAAGCTTCTTGAAGGGCAGCGTCATGTTGTCCAAGAGGACCTCTGTGCCGATTTGAATGCCTGTAAAGTCAATCACCTGGTCTCTGGTAATGAGCTTCATGTTTTTGCAGTGAACCAAACCAGTCCTACCTCGCAGAAATCCGATATACCACTCCTTTACTTTTGAATTACCCACCGACCTAACGGTCTCTCTGGAAAGGAGAGCCACAGTGTCCCCCTTGAAGTACTCCAGAAGGTAGTCCACGCGTGGCTGACGTAGAACAGACTTTAGGGCTACACCGTACCACTGTAGGTTCACAGGTTTGTCTTCAAATTTGAGGAAAACTGGACCACTTTCCTCAGGAATGGCCAAGGTTTTTGCCATTTCAGTCCGCCTTTCTATCTGCCTTGGCGCTCGCTTTTCTGATCGAATGGGTGCTGCAGAAGGGGAGGGCACCTGGAAATGTGCAGCAGTCGCAGTGTTTGATTCCTTCACTTGTAGGTCTAATTTAAAGGGAGTAATTTCTGTTTTACTGGCACAAGATAATGCAACTGGCAGATGCAAAACTGTGCCTATCTTGAGCTGACTTTGCCTCACTTCTTTCAGTTCGTCCTCAGGTTTGATTTTAAACCCTGAGTCTGTGATGCTAACTCTGACATGCAGGTTATTCAGTTTGTCTGGTTTAAACTGGAGTTTTCCCCAAAGCTGCAGAACAAGCGGAGGCAGGCTCTTGTTGCCTCTACATATATCTGAAAATGGAAGCTTTGGTGGAACCTCCTCATGACAGCAAACCACTATTACTACCTTGAATGATGGATGGATGTACCTGGGACCATAAACTGCTACAGTGATTTGGCGGTGAAGGTAATCCCATACTGATGTAGCAGGGGACTGAATTGCAGAGGCCTCTGCGACTGCAGTCACATAAAAATGTGTTTTCAGGTCCTGGAGCTTCATCTGCATCATGTTTTTGTAAATGTAACAATCATCCACTTTTATATAAGGTCCCTCTCTTTTGGTGGACACCATTCCGACCACAGTAGTCATCACCTGACTTAACGGGTCACCTTTCACCTCTCCAGAAAGTTTCATCTCCAGAGAGATACACTCCTTTATGTTGATGTTGCTGAGAACCACCTCTAGAAGCGGACTCATGGTTGTCATGTAGTTGTTATTGAGTCCAGGAGGAGGGTCTAGCATTGCTTTCAGTGTAACTTCCTGGACTTCTCCAGGAGGAACGTGGCCTTCCGGGATATGGATGCTAACTTCTGATTCCGGTAGCTGTACTGACCCTCCAGAGTGGCCGATCCTGCAGATAACCTGAAAGCCGGTGGCCTGTGTCTGAGCCCATCCGGGGCTCTGGCTCATCAGATTTAAGTCCAGGCATGAGCGGGTTAGCTGCCTGTGGCTCAGCCAGGCCATCTTATAGGCCTCTCTGTCGTTCTTCAGCCACTCAAAATCAGGGTTCAGCACTGGCCTGGGCGGTTTGAAGCTGTCCTCCCGTTTTGGCACTTTTCTCTCCAGATCATCCAGAATGTCCGAAGCACTTCTCCACCTTCCAGATCTGTTGGAGACTTTGTGTTTGTTTTCCAAAAAGTTCCCCAAGTTGCCTTCGTCTGAAGATGTGCTGATGTCGTCATCGTTATTTGTGTCAAGATGTTTTTTACTGTCTTGTTTTACATTTGATGTGTTGGAAATGTGTTTGTCTGTGCCGCTATGCACAATGTCATCTAAGAAAGGGTTTGATCCAGATAGTTTGTTCCAAAAGGGATTTTTTGTCTGAGATGGATGAGTGACTTCTGGCTGTAAAAGTGGCCACTCAGAGTTCTGTGTGATTCGTGTCACATACCCACCTATGAAAATAAAATAAAATAAAATAGTTTAGTTCTGTTACTGTAACATTATTGATTTATTGTAATTTCAAGCTGTTTATGTTTTAAAATTAGAATTTTACCATTCAGGTTGTCGCTTGTTGAGGCACTGTCACCCAGGTCAATCAGTGTCCCCTCAGATTTACTCCGCATTAGACTACCAACACGACGGAAGGACCTTGCTCTTTCAGCTGCCATATTTTCATCTGAAAATGTCAAAACAACAGTTTCATTTCTCTTTTTTCCATTTAACTAGCAGCTTTTATTAGTCTAAAAAAACATTAATTCATTATTTACATTATTCCTTAATTGATCTAACCAGGGGTCGTGAACAAAATGAATATCCAATATTTTTCCTATTTATTGATATAACTTATCTAAAGCTGAACAACTACTCAATTAATCTATTACCTATTAAACACAAAATTAATCGTCAACAATTCTGATAATCTTTAAGTTATTATTTAAGAAAAATGTCCACAGTTCACTGGCTCCAGCTTCTCAAATATGAATGCTGTCTGCTTTTCTTCGTCTTCTATCACTATAAACTGAAAATCTTTGGGTTTTGGACTATTGGTTGGACAAATCAAGCAATCTCAATGTGTCAACTCCGATTCTTGAAAATTGTGATGGGCATTTTCCCCTTCTGAACGATTAAGAAACTAATTGGCAGACAAATTGATTAAAGGAATTGTTAGCTGCAGCCCCAAACTTATCTATAAGCAGACATATATTTTAAAACGCTGTGACACATGACAACAACAAAACCCTACACAATAAAAGACATGTGAGTACAGTTATTGTTCTGTCTCTATGTTTCCCTCCCAGCCCCAGGGTTTCTGCAGGGCTTCTGTCTGTTACAGAAAACTGTTCCAAACGTGGAATAAAGCCTGAACTCTTCCGTATGTCACTTGTTTGCGTAAAAGGACACTACCCATTCATGACTTGTCACAGTGAGTCAGTCATTAATAATGTGGTTTATTACACCACTGCACAAAAACAGGTTGGTCTTGTCAAGCCTATGACACAGTAGTCGGTTCTCTCAGCGCTTCTTGCTATGATCAAAGTGCAGAGCCACTGTCCCTGTACTACTGACAGTAAAAACGTCTATTCTGATGAAATACTGCGTTGCAGACTTACTTTGTAGCCATTCTATTCTATTTCCTGTGTAGAGTATTATTCCTGTTCAATTTTAAATAAACTATTTAATCATATTCATGTACATGTTTTATATTTTGATTCAATCAGCTGCACATTTTTCCAAACAAACGTCACATTCATTAATAATCCAAACAGAGCAAGAACTGACTCAGCAGCACGGATTCAGACATAAGAGCTCCAGCTCCACTAACCACAGCAACAACAGCCCACAGTCTCACTGACAAGTGTCAGTGTCAACGCCTTAACAGGTGTGTACAGCTATAGTCTGTAGTTACATATTAATAAGCATGTCCTTTCTAGGCAACTTCCTGTTAATAAAATTCGGAAATAAAAACTATTAACTACGAGACAAAGAAAACAAAGACTGCTCTCACCGTCGGCATGAGATGTTCAGAGCTTTTCAGTGCGTTGGCAGGAAAAGAGGTCAGCCCTCCGTCACTCACACCGTTTTTTTTTTGTTTTTTTTGTCAAAGGAGGCTCACCTCCTCAAGTTACAGCTCTTTAGTTTGCCTCTTAGGTACGGAGCATTTTGGGACTGGAAGTTTAAAGTAACACCGGAACCCTTTTTGGGAGGAGTGGCCTCTTGTGGTTAGTAACTTCAACACCCACAATGCACCGCTCTGTTTACGCACCTGAACACCTGAAACTAAGCGATACCTGTAGTTTCGACAGGAGCCAGAGGTCGGTGATAAGCATGCTAACATTTTAAAAGGCAACAATAACATGCCGTCACACACTGGTGAAGGCTGCGGGCTGACTCACTGAGGAGACACTAGCAATAAGGTTAATCCACACAGTTAGTATTTAGACTAAAGATAGATGATACATTAAATGTATTTACACTGACGCAGCGTCTGCAGTCCACACAGCGTTGGCAGAATTTGGAAACCTAAAGCAGGTGCTAATTGTTGTTTTATATTAACAAAAGAACAAAAGAAGGCCAAGCGTCATGTCAGTGCTTCCTCCTCTTATTATTTCACAGCCACTCAGTTGATACTCAGTACACAGAGTTTCTTGGGATTTATTGATTTTACTGTGTCATTATTATCACTGCTGTTTTGAGTGAGTGTAGATGAAAGCCAACATGAACTGAGAGGTTAACAGATCTTAATCTCATCAAGGACAAAAAGTGATGTTATCTCACTGAACACGTTACACAAATTAACTGTGATGAGTGCCTGAATAGATCACTAATTGAGACTGTTAGCTACATCATATTAGAAAAAATATATAACAGGAGATCACAATTTTTGATAGCTTACAGCTGAACCCTTAAGTGCAACAGTTGCATGCCAAAGTGTATGAAAAGTTCTAGCTCCAAATATCCCTTTGGGACAAGCTTGTTGTTTGTATTACTGTTATCTTTGTTGATGAATATCCTTGCTAAGGTTGAAATGTCCCTTCAGAGCTGTTGTGGTCTTTGGATGCAAGCCCTGGCATCCAAAGGCAGTTGTTCTCAAGGAATGCAACTAAGCACTCTTGAGTAGATTATGAATTTTCATGTAGCGAATATGGTCAGTGGCTGCAACAGTCTGGACTTTAGCATGACTAATTCACATCCCCTAGTGCAGAAGTGAAAGTATTTTGTAAACTATCTGATTGAGCATCAAAAACCCATTAAATTACAGTTATGTTTACTACTTTTGTTTTGTAGCCAAATTTCCGATGCATGCATGATGTTGTTAACTTGAGTTAACATGAAATAGACAAAACCAGAGTACTTCTCACATTCCACCAGAACACAGTTGCAGTAATGTCATTATCAGCGCAGAGTCTGATCACTCTGTAGCAGGTATCTGAAACAAAAGATACTGTACATCTGTGAGCAAACTCTGCTCTCTTGTGGCTGTTTTGAGAATGAAGACGGCACAGGATTGTGTAATATTCACTATTTTTCTTATTTTCCACAAATCCCATGAAAAGTCCAAAACTAACAATGAATTGATTTGTACTAACAAGTGTTGTGTGTGTATCCAGAGCTTGATATAGCTTATTCCTCTGTGCTATTAACACAGAAAAACACATCAGTGTAGTAATTTACTCCTGTCTTCAGTAACATTTGCCTAAAACTACATTGCTTAGCTCTTTTGGAATTTACTGAGGCTTTTTTTTAAAAGTAGATAAGATAAATAATAAAGTACTGAAAGACAAATTAACATCTTTTTGGCTTCAGTCTTATGGGATTTGTTGACAAAAGAAAGAAGAAAAATATTGAGTAACGCCAGACTCATCCTTTAACACATTAGGCTTTTCTCACAAAATAAATTTTACATGTCAAAGCAGGAAAAGTGCAGGTGTAGGCTACATAATAAAGGGTTTGATGGTTGAATTCCATTTAGCTGCGTCAGTTTCAGGGTCCTGGTGTTGTGCATGCTGAATCCCTGTCACACTGTCATGGATTACTGGGACATTTGAATAGAATAGAGCCATTGTTAGTGTGTGTTTTTTTTTATTTCTACGACAAATGAAAACGTGCGAAAGGTCTTTTACCAATAGTAAGTTTGTCTTGATCATTGGTATGTTTGAAAGCAACAATGTAAGTACAAATGACCTGCTTGAACTTGCATTATTGTGCTGTAACTGTATGTACTGTATGTTGCCTGTGAATAAGAAGATTACTAAATATAAACAGTGAAACATGTTCATATTTTGCAGATGATTGGAATGAGGCCTTTGCTATTTGTCTTTATACTGTAACAATCGGCTCCTAAATATTCACATTGCAATTGTCCCCCTTACATAGTTTTACTTCTCTTTATCCTCAAATCATATTTCTGTGGGTGCACTATGCATTGAATTTTACAGATGTCTTTTGTTTTAGCAGCAACATTAACTTAGGCACAAAATGTTTTCTGCAGGAATCAGGAATAATTATGATTGTGTATTATAAAAGTCTTTCCTCCCTCACCCGATCTTTCATTTTCAAAAAATCTTCCAATTATAGTTGTTGTTTTACAGTGTGAAAACATTCACATTTCTCAAATTAGGCTGATTGTCAAGTTTCTAATAAAGTTAAGAGCTAATGTAATCTTTTATACAAAGCTACTGAACAAAGTACTAAACCCCCTGAATAAGGAAATACATTAAAATAGTTAGAATAACTGTTTCTCTGAGAAGTTGATGTTTTGTAGATAATGTCTATTGCATTTATTTTACATGTAAAAGGAAATGAATGCTTAGAGTTCGTGTTGGTGTCTTAGCCTTACATTTTTGTGTCACTTGGTGGAGCCATTTCTCCACTGTTCACTTGTGCAGACATGTAAGTGTTTTTTTTTTATTATTTTATTATTCTTAAACCAGAGAGTGGGCTGAGGTTGTATTTGTCTGTTTTTGATTTTCACCAATCCAACCAGTAAGTAGAAGCAGAAGTCGTGATTAAAACACTGGTGAATATATGGTTGTTTTAAAAGACCAAAACAGAGCTGTGTAAAACTCAGCGTACTACTGTAAGTATGAGCTGATGAAATACACGTCAACAGGTATTAAAAGGTTCATGTTCAGCAGCGATGAAGCTTTTTGATGGTCAACAGGGAATCTGCTTCTCTGTTATTATGCAGCAATAGCATTTCAGTGTAATTCTGCTATAGTGATTATGGCTGCAACTAAAGGATTGTATTCACTATCAATTAATCTGCTAATTATTTTCATGAGAACTCAATCAATCATTGGGTCTAAAACATCAGAAGATGGTGAAGATTGTCTATCACAGTTTCTCAGAGACCAAGATGATGCCTTCAATTGTCAAAAGAAGCAAATCTGCACATTTGAAAAACTTGAATCATCAAATGTTTGACATTTTCTGCTTGAAAATTCACTTAAATGATTCAGCGATTATCAAAATTGTTGGCAAAAAGTCAGTCAGTGGATTTACTAGTAGATAAATCATCTAATTTGATGTCACAAATCTCTCAGTATGTACAGCCGTATGGCGTTTCTTGTTTGTCTGTGTCATTGTGCTGGGGAAGCTTCAGTAAACCTATTTGTGAAGGTTTAGACATTTTGTTAAAAAAAAAAAAAACCCTAACCTTAACCCATCTCCTTCACCTTCACCAGGATGAAGGTTCAGGCCTTACCTGCTGGCTTGAATCTTCATCTTGAGTGTCAATTACTGGCTGTCTTCTCTGAGGCAGTCTTTATGGGACATTTGTGCTGCATTAAATGTGATAATTTCTTGTAATCTCAAGTTGTGCTTATTGTGGTTTATGTGAGTTTCAAACAGCCTCAAGCCATTTAAGGGCATTTACACTGATGTCACAGGACAAAAATACATATTTGCCTCTCTTTCGATGAAGATATTCCCTCAGAAGTTTGTTGTCAGGTAGAAAAATAGATCATTTTCATTCTGTACTGAACTTGAACTCACTGAGTTTTTAGACATTGATGCAATGAAGCCATTAAACTGAGATCACTAGTCTAGCAAACCTGCAGAGCTTCTCACATTGAGGTTGAATCTGTGCGTATTCCACTCACTTAGACAGGTGAAACACTACCCATGACGTAAATGGATTTAAATTGCTGAAAGCATTGTATAAGGGCACCCCTGTCAGTGTTACAGCAATTACTGTTAATTATTTTGACTAAACTCTGAACCTTGTCAAATTGCCTTTCCCAGGAGATTGGCCGGTTTGATGACAATGACAGTGCGGTTGGGGGTTTTAACCACAAAATTGGCCACAGATGCGTAATCGGTGAGAGGTGTTACCACAACACTATGATTTGCTGGTTGAACTAGAAAACCCAATATATCTTTTCATATCAATAGCAGCTGGCATTTCCATGTGGACTCAGTCAAGACTCTGATCTGTCTTAGATTTTATTAAACAGAATGCAATCTCAAAATCACTGATACATGCAGAGTATATGATATTATTTCTCTTTCCTGTTTTCTAGGTGACTGCCTTACAGCTGGGTTGGCTGCCAACACGCTGTGGGCTCCCACAGTAGCTGTTACTGTGGCCTTCATCCACAGTTGGCAGCTCATCCTCCTCATCCTGGCGTCCATGCCCTTCTTCTTCTAAGGCCAGTTTAATTCAAATGAGGACAGCGACGGGACATTCCTCTGAGGACCAGGTGACGCTGCAACAGTCTGCAAAGGTGCTAATAACATGACAACACAAAGCTGCACTCTGAGACACCGGGCCAAAATGACTCTGTCCATATTTAATGATTACTTTTTGGCTGTTTATATTTTAGTCATGTGTTGAGCCAGCGTCTTGAGTGTTTTTGACAGAAAATTGTGTTTTTTTTTCTCAAATGTTCAACTCTTAAATGTAAAAGATATATTACTTCACAGATTTTAATAGCAGGTTATGGTTCTGTGGTACGTTGCTGGTTTACTTTTTCCTTGAATTACACAATGTTTTCCTTTTTTTATGTCTAAAATAAACCAGTGTGAAATAAACAAAGAAAGCTAATAAGTCAAACCTTATGATGAAGAGAAAACCTGGCAATATAGCTAAGTATACATGTTTTCCCCTCAGTCCTTTTTCTTGTGAGAGCGATGAGTAGTCTTTTTCTTTTGTCCCTTTATAACAATAAATGCAAGCAACACATCTAGTCAGAGCACAGCAAAAATTACATAAAGCCTCTAAGTTGCCTTAAGTACACAAGGCACCCAACTACAAAACCCTTGACCTTAATCTCTGTTTGTAATTCATTAATAATTTTATGAATATTAAAACTGATTTTATTCAAGGGGCTTTTGATCTGAAAAGAGGAATCTGCCTACGACCATTAACTGCACTAAATGTCTCTTTAATCCAGTCTCCCACGGCAGAGGGCTTCACTGACCCAGCAGACGCAGAATTTCTTCAAAGTCCATCTGCTCTGCTCTTTCACTTTTTTTTTCCCCCCTCACAAACTTGATTTGGTTTCACCTTTAACTTTGACTGTTGTCCCTGCAGCATTTTGTGCTTGACTCCACCATCACAGACAAAGTATGAACAGAGGAGAGCAGGCGGGAGAGGAGGCTATAAAGGTAGAACTTCATCTGTCTAGCAGGTATGTGCACATGTGTCTGCAATCGTATATTTTAGTTTGTTTAAGAAGGAAATTAAGGCAACTAAATGTTCACTGTACCGTCATGGGGATTTGAGATGTCCTAATGTACTACTACTAAATGAGTCATCCTCGGCACTGGAGGGCTAGAGGGTGAGTGACACACCTGGAAGGCCTTAAATCTTTCATTTGAATGTAAGTTGTAACGCAGAGACAGCAGAGTAGTTAAATGTAGAAGTTCTAATGCCTCAAGATTGTCCATCAGCCCTAACTGACACACATCGAAGTCAGACTTGTTGCACTTTTGTCTCCTTATCATCCATAATTCAAGTGTGAAAACAACCAGGCACTTGTGATCAACTTATGTTCCCCGTATTAATGCACATATCTGATCATATGGAAACAGACACCAGGAATAGTCTCATGTGTTTTGCTCCTGTTGAAATCAAACTTTTTGGTGTAAACAAACAGTTAAAAGTATAAAGATTCTTGCAAAAATAATTCAGAATGAGCTTTCTATGCAACCCCATACCAGATCCCCAAACCACAAGCTGCTCAGGATAAGTGGTTCAACGTCGGGCTTTAAATTGCTGTTGGTTGAAAGAGGAAAGCGCTAGATGGCGCTACAGAGCTGTGTGTGAAAAGCAGACAAACAGAAGTTTGAAAGATACTGGCTTTTAGTTTCTTCCTCACTGAGAGCTCATGGAACAGAAAACACTGGACATTGTAGACATGAAAAATATAACAGATAATAAAAGATCTTATGATCTTAAGATCTTCTTTTTTTTCTAACGCAGTTCAAATGATCCACGGCGCTTCAGAAGGCACGCTACCACGTATGACTGCATGCGGAAATGTGATGTGTTAAAACCCCAGAAACAAGGGGGGAATAATTTCAAATAGGATAAACCTGGGTTATCTCTATTATCAAATATGCGTGACAGAAAATACAAAATCCAAGTTGCTTCCATAAAAGGAAAATAACCTAAGTGTGTGACCTCTGTCCAGGTAGCCTGTTTAAAAAACGTAAAAGAGATAATAAAGATAAACCATTTGCTATTAAATAAATGTATACATGTAAATATGTTGTAGTTTCTAAAAGTTTATAACCTAATGATTATTTTGAATTTCAATAATAGGAAAGTTATTTAATCTATAACTTCAGATCAAGTCAGACTGAGCCCAGCCTAAAAGGGAACAGGACTCCTCGCCACAAAATCCGTTTTTGTTAAATTGTGTTTATTTCACTATATTTAAATATTTATAAACTGTTGTCAATAATATAAGCATTAAGATATTAAAACAAACCCGCTCCGCATTTATTAACAGCACAATTTAAACTGAACAAAAATCGAGTGTGTTTTAGAAGAATGTCCGCTGAGCGCATCCAAGTTTGATCACAAAGATAAGCACTTCAAGATAAAGTTCTTTTTCTTAATTTTGTAAAAAAATAAAAATAAATAAAGATGAAATCAGAATCAAAAATTTAAATTATAGTATGTTCCTTTTAAAAGACCGGGAATTAGGTGATATTTACCACACAGTAATGAAAGATGAACAAAGCAGTTAACGCGTGTAGTTTGATCTGTGGTCACTTCGGCCTCAGAGAAGTTTGAGGTTTCATTTTCACGCTCAATAGGAAAACACACATATGGCGAGAATAATGTGATTTGCCTGAATTTAAATTCCTAAAACACTGACTTTGTCCTTTTTTCTTTTTTTCTTTTTTTTTTTTTTAACAGATGCCCTATTTAATTGTGCAATTGTATGATTGAAATGTAAATTAATTTCTGGGTCAGGCCCTGATGTTGCTACAGGCCCCTTTTCCCACCTTGGCCTGGAGAACCTGTAAAAACCAGCTGTACACGGAAATCATGAAACTCAGTATCTACAATATCTCACATTAGTGAAAGAAAATACATAATATCATATAATATAAAATGATAAATTCTAGGCAAACTATGATTCCAAACTTTCTGGTCTGCCGGTGAAAAATAGATTTTATCGACTCAACAATCAAACAAACTGAGTCGATCAACTGCTTCTGAATTCATACTGACTTTATTGAGTGGCTTACATAAAAAGCCATTCTCGGAGAGAAAAAAAATATCATTGTAAAATTAAAATCACTTTACAACATGCTTACTTAAATTAAATGAGTGGGTAAACAGTAAATGATTTCAAAACCTTACAAATAAATTCAAAGTGCGCCTAATGATAGACCCCTAAATACAAGAAAACTCGTGGTTAAATATAACTCCCCACAATACATTTCATATCATGTCAAAGAAAAATCCAAGTACATTTCCGTATATTTTCAAATATTTACTAGAGTCCATATACAACTAGAAATACCTATACAAAATCGTCTCCTGGACAAATACATTACTCACCTTTACATTGGGCTGTAATTATTCTAACCTACATTTCTCATTATATACAACACATTTTGCAGCGAAGTGAAGTGACCTCGACTGGCCTACTTACAAACTTGGAGCACAAACTGTAGGCTGTGGAGTGAATAGCAATATGTGATATAAACCTACAACTGCTCCTCCATTATCAAACGGTTGATGGGATCAGACAGATATATAATGAAAAACCACCCCATCCCATATCTTACCATACTCTACAGGTAGGCTATTTGTCCCTACCGAGCAGTCCATCCACGGGGACAAAAACAATTTCTCCTGCTCGATAATAAAGTGCCAGAGTTTGGTTTTGAACAATATGAATGACAGCAGTAACACAACTTTGCAGGCCCTAATTTTTTCACAGCAGTGTTTTCTATCTTTTGTGTCTCATACCCTGGGAAATAAAACATCAAGAGTTGTCAGGATCAGGCTGCAAAAAAAGTTTGAGTTGTGCCCTGTCCCAGTGTGCCCACGATAACTTGTTTACACTTTCACACCGCAGATGTATTAATGAGAAGTTTCTGATGGTACAGCTATGAAATTATGCAATTAGTAGTCTTAAACACTTGGAAAAAGTCAAAGAAACGCATAGGCCTATTTTCTCATTAAATGACAACACTCAGGATGAAACATTTGGCATACACCAAAGTATGTCCACTTTCATGTCCTCTCGGACAACTCCACCACGACACTTTGCTGTTGTACAGTTTTTACTTCACTGAGTGGGAGTTTTAGAGGCCGTTCATGCCTACTCCCTGGGTTGACTCAGGTGGGTGCAACAGGTCGGGGGAATGGCACGGAGGGCTTCCCGGCGCGCTGTGCTCGCTGTCGGTATCGCTCCCCCTCTTCCCTCCGCTGCCCCCGGAGCCAGAGCCGGCGGATCCTCCGGCGCTGTGAGTTTTTACATGTTTACTCAGGTGATCGCTCCGCATAAATCTCTTGTTGCACACCGGACAGGCGAATCTTTTCTCCCCGGTGTGTGTGCGTAAGTGTCGCTGGAGCTCGTCGGAGCGCGTGAACCTCTTCCCGCAAAAGAGCCAGTTGCACACAAACGGCCTCTCGCCGGTGTGCCACCTCAAATGCGCCTTTAGGTGCGACGTTTTCCCGTAAACCTTCCCACAGCCGGGGATGTGACAGCTGTGGAGACCCTTTCTCCGCAGGCTGGCGCCAGCCGGTCCCAGTCTCTCCGCCTCCTGGCAGTTTGGACAGTCGCAGGTGGCTCTGCCCGAGTACCGGCGGGCAGATGACCTCGGAGACCCCGCTAAAGATGCAGGTGGACCCCCGGAGAGCATAGTCCCCCCTGCCCCGGTTAATGGAGAGGGGCTTGTGTCCGGATATGAGCTTAACACCGGCTTGAAACCGTCCATCAGGTGCTGGCCGGTTGTCAACAGGTGTGGAGAGGGACTTGTACTGAAAGCAGAGTGACTTAAACTCGAGTAATCAGAATTATATCCGCCCAGAGGAGAGTGTAAGGAGGTCTGGAGTCCACCGGAATGTAAGGACGTTTGTAGTGCTGCTCCATTAGGGTTTTGAACATCAATCCATCCCGCTCCCACATCCCACCAAGCAGAGGCTCCGGTGGTCCCGACCTCTCCTGTGGGGATGCCGGGATGAGACGATTTGAACCAGGACTCGTAGGGATGCGCCACGCTCATCCTCGGATAGATGCCCTGCAAACTGTCCACTGAGGTGTGCACCTTGGAGATGAAAACCGGCTGGTGGCTGGACTCTTGGGAGCTGCTCGAAACGGAGGCTTGGAACACAGAATAGTCGTTTCCAAAGTGTGAACTAGACGAGGTACCAGACGTGAGGGAAAAAGCACTGGATCCCGTGGAGCTGTTGGTGCCGAAAGAGTCCGAGATGCCGGATCCATTACGGGACACCCCGAAACCGGACAGGCCGGATCCGAGGCTGCAGCTGCTCGCAGCGGCTCTTTTCCACGGGTGGAAGCCTTTTCCAAATGAAGAGGAATTATCCGAAATAGTGGACGGTGAAGGGCTCGGACTCCCTATTTTGTTACATGTTGCAGCTAACATGGCTAAAGGAGTCGATCCTAACCTCGGCTCCTCCTGAAAGGACAAGAAAAGCTGTAAGTGACAGATCAGTTGAACAACAAGTTGAACGGGTTCATTACATAGCTACATTTTAATGCAGCATTTCAGCTCGACACAGAAGTAGGAGCAGTTTAAACAGTTGTCTAATAAGATATGGGTTTGATTTCTTTTTTTCTTTTTTCTTTTTTTAAGTCTGGAAATCATTACATTAGATTATTATCACTTCCTACCTGGACAAACAGAAAGCAGACAACTGAAATGCGACACACAGCGCTCACAATCGCATGCCAGACAAGACACGAAGAAAAACATGCGTGTTTTGAGCACCAGTAGGAACTTCTATCGCGTCTACACAGCCTCAGCCTTCTCATACGAACCGCTTGCTGAAAATATAAGCAGCGCACTGGCTTTGCTGTTACTTTGCGGCCGGCTGTAAGTTTAATCCCCCTCCACCGGACAATGACAAGAACTAATTAAACCAGTAAGAAAGTCCTTTAGACTCACCCCTAGAAGTGAAGTTGCCATCACACAAAAACACTGCCCTCCTCAGAGGATCTTTTTATATTTATGAATCAGAGCACTGTTTTTTTTAGAGGTGTGCAATACAATGATGTGTTCCGCCCATTCTTCCACAATTGTAGGCTCCTCTCCGGCTTTGAAGTGCCGCTGTGACACGGGCGACCAATCAGCGGCTCTGTCCCGCCGCACTGCCACACACTACCGTGAGGTCATCAATAGAGCGCCTCAGACAGCTCTCCACCCTCCTCCACCCTCCTCCACCCACCGCCCCCTCCATAATAAAAGACAGCGGAAGGAAGGTAAAGTTAAATGAGAGTGAATTAGGAAGGAGGAATTAGGGGGCCACTTTATTGAAATTTTACAGAACATCACATTCCATAAATTTGAGGGAAGAGGGATGATGACCTGTGTCTGGTGCTGTAGCTGGTGGTAGGTAAATAATAATAATGGTAATAATAATAATAAAAAAAAAAAGCTTGGTAAAGTATGACTGCACCACTAACAAAAAACAAAACATTCACTTGAAAGTTTTTTTTTGTTTGTTTTTTTTTTACATTTCCAGATCATTCAAATGCTCCTTACCACACATGAAATTATCTCAAGCGAAAAAGTTTCATGTAAACTCTTTTCCACCAAATATAAACGTGAGTAAGTTTAAGTGGGTCAGCTGCACCTCATCCTCTGCATGTGTGTGTGTTTACAGGTTCAGTGCAGTACTTCACATTTTTGTGTTTTATTGTACAAGAGCCTTTCCATGTTTTCTTTCTTTCTTTCTTTTTTTAATTTTTTTTTTGCATTTTGCATTTTGCTCATCAGAAACTTACTCTGGCTCTGACTTAATTTACCCCGCTGGGTTTTTACATATTTTCACCTCGTAAGAGTTAATATACACAAACTATTACACAAGATATAAAGGCCGCATTGTTCTGGTCGTGGACCTATATTACACCGTCTCCAACTTTCACATTACTGTAATTGTGTTCAATTATCTTGACAGTTTTGATTAAAACTGGTAGATGGTGCAGCATTCCGCAGCAGGATGATTCATTTTGTTATTTAGTGTAAAACAGGGGATGAGGGGCTGATGTGGTTAACCTTGGAACATTTTCAGCCTCAAAATTACAAAATTCAAAAATGTGGAATTTTCTCGGAGGGGTTATTGGCAATATAGATAATGTTGGTGCCTCACGTTATAAGTGGGATTATTTATGAATGTAAGTGATTGCACTCTGTGTCAGGCTGAAAATAAAATGATAAGCTGGTTATATTGAATAGGCTCATCACTTTGCCCACTGACATTTGTTAAATCTATAGAGGAAGCTCCTGTTACATAATAAGAACTTGTAGGCAAAAACGTGTGTTGAACCCTGGGACTCTCTGTGGGCGCTATTAGCATGCAGTCTGCACTGGAAGCATAAATTTCATTTGAATTTCAAATTTAATAACGCAGGAGGTTTTTAATCATCCGCAGTTTTATTTGTTTGATATTAACATGCTTATTGACCGGGTCTGTTGACCAGCTTGGTCATTACAGGACAGGGAAAAGTTAATTAAAACGACCAGGGATTATTCATCACATCATCTGCCTAACCCATGTCGCTTCCTTTATTACACAGCGTGATCGATGGACTATCTGATTAATTCTTGTGTTTCTAGGATTGGACAACAGCTTTTTGGATTAATTTACATCGCTTTACCTTCAGCTGTAAAAAAAAAACAAAAATGGAGTGAAAAAAAAGATATAACAGCCAAAATGTTGCACAGTCAAAAAACAAACTCTGAAACAGCTGCAGCAACACAGACATGCAGTCATCTTAATTATTATTCTGATAGCACATGTGTTTCACATGTCCATTTCACAATAGTTACCAATATAGAGACAATTTTTAACAATTTACTGACATGTACCAAACGGGTAATTAACTATCTTTATTTGAAGTTATTCTGCTTGTTCTCAAATTAACGCATCAGGCGTCGATTTAATTATTTTAGGGGAAAATTAGAAATCAGGATAAGCCATAAATTTATATTAAAGCAAGGAAAGATTTTAGATAATCGGGGGGGAAAAACCCCTCCACAAACACACACACATACACACACACACACACACACACACACACACACACACATACACACACACACACATACACACACAAGTCCACTTGGCTTATTGACGTTGCAGATAAGAAAGAAACTGTATCGATCTGGTCGTCGCTCGTTCATTATTTTATTTCCGTCAAACTAACCAATCACACCAGCTATCGAAAAATCATAACAGGCTGCGAACATTATGTAACAGTGTTTAAAGGGCGAATAAAATGTGACAAAGTATAATGGCGAGAATAAAACCTACATACCGTGCTCCTCCGCTCCGCAGTGCATTGATTGACCCCCGACGTTTGCTCTCAGCAGAATACAACAGCACATCTCCTGCAGCCGCTGAGACTGTGGACCATGCCAGAGAAATGTTACACTGGCAATTCAGTCAGGATTAACTTTGGAAATTCCCACCAACCCCTGTTTCCCCTACATGCACATACACTCACAACGGTTATATAAAGATATACATATAATTATTGTTGTTATTTACAAACTATTTAAGTTTATATTTCAGCATAAATATGTGTGGTGAAACTGCTTTTCCCCTTTCTTCTGCCTCTCAGAGGGCATGGTCACTCATGCTATTATGATAGTGATTTTACGCATTTGGAAAGCAAGGTATGGGCTTCAGCTACAGGGGACATGTTGTTCCGCTGATGACAAATTACCAAGTGATCATACCAGCAAGACTGATGTCAGAGGTCAGTGTGATAACTCCCCGACAGGAAACATCTTGCTGCTGAAGCCACCAGAGATTCAAGAGATATTTAATCCACGTGTGCTTTCAAAATCTGATCTGATGTCTAATTTATTCCTAACGCACTACTTCTCCAAAAAAAAAAAAAAAAAAAAAAAAACCCTCTTTTGTTGCCTGTTGCGTTCAGCAGCTAGAAGGTCGGTCCTAGTTCATATGGTGTGCACAGGTTGTTCTTATCGCGCGGCTGTAACTGTAAGCCGCATTGAACAGATGTCCCTATTGAAGGCTTTCTTCTCCTACACACATGGGCCATATTACCATCATGAAATCAAACTCAAAACCTGTCCCTTTCGCCACCATAATGACCGAGTTATTCTGGGCCGCTGAGCACGAACAAAGTGTGTTCAATATTGCGTGCTCCAGAATCACTCCGCTTAGAGAACCGGGAGAAAAAGGAGTCAAGCCAGAGACGCAGAACTAGCCTATACTTTAGTGTGGAGATTTACAAAGCAGCTCGATAATCTGAAGGCCTCCTTATCAAAGATTTTGCTGGAGGAAAACCCGAAGGTAATCACTTGTGTCTTTCCACAGCAATTAGAAGACCGCTGTGGCTCAGGCAGCATATAGTCATAATAATTACTCCATTTTTCTGCACAGTTATTTTTAAAATAGAAAGATATAGGGTACATTATTAAAACGCTGGTATTAATTGATAACAATTACAGACTATTACAGATTATCCTTGAGGAAATTTAGTGCACTGTTATTATATTATAAAGAAGAGATAGATAGATAGATAGATAGATAGATAGATAGATAGATAGATAGATAGATACTGTGGTAGCAGGCACTGTGTAACTGTATGCAGTAAAGTATGCAGAGCAGAGAGTAAGAGAGCAGGGTCTGTTGGTTGTTGTTTTCTCTATTCACCAGGAGGTTGGAAAGAGCAGATGTCCGTCTGCACGGTGAGCTGCCAAGTGGGTCCGGAGCAGGGCAGCCACAGACACAAGGGCCCAAATGGTGTGACAAAAGATGTGCAGGAAGCCCCTCTCCGCCTGGGTGAGCCACAGAGAGGGTCTCCCCTTCCCTGCCAGCCTGCAGGGACACTTACAACACGAGCCAGAGAGCAGTGGCAGCAGAGCCATGTGTTACCGGCTGGGATGCATGGTACACCAACACTCATATTCACACACACACACAAACAAATACACACGCATATGCAGGAATGCGCACATATACAGGCCCATCCCACCCTGCGCTGCCATCGTTGCATGTTGCACTCACTCTAAAACATACACGCATTAATGCTTTTTGTAAAACCTACATCCATCTGTCTATCTTTGAATGTATTTATCTATCTATCTCAGTATTTTATCTAGCTTGGAGACTTGGTGTCTTTTTTTCCTTCGCCCATGAGGTCATGAAAAGAGGGTGAAGAGGCCCTGAAAGTGTTCCAAGCACAGGTGTGCAGCATGGCCCGCACTGAAGGGGTGCACTGAACCATAAACAATGATATAAATGTCTGGCAAATAAAATGGCTAGTTAACAATCTTTTGACTGCTCTAACCTCTGAGCTTTTGTCGGGTATCGATCAGCCAGCTGTTCCTGGCTTTGTCTGGCAGGACGGGAGCCTATGGTTCCTCCTGGGATGAATGGAAAGAGCAGCCAAAAAACTTTCTTTTTGCCTTTCAGGTTGAGGCTGTTTGCAACAAAAAACAAAAATCAAAACGAGAAGCAGTTAATCACCAGCAGTGGGTAAAAGATTTTTATATGCATCACATACACATAAAATAAAATCATAGAATCAACATGTCCAGCTCTTTAAAATTGCTTTTTGTATTGAACAACCCTGGGCGCTGGCTTCTTTGTTCACAGTTGCCATGTTGCTGGTTTACATGGAAACCATGTAAATGGTAATTTGGATGGGCATAATTTGCCTCCCTGTATTAAGATAATTGTATGTTAAATAACGAACATCCTCAGAATTGCAGTGGGTCTCATGTGATGGGTCTTGTCACGCAAATATGTCAAGACAGGGTGCTAATGATCCGTCTCAGCACTTGTCAGTCAAAACACGGCTGACGGCAGCAGCAGTGACGTTCTCTGGCCAGGACTTTATAGTTCAGGTTATATAGTGGCTGTCAGTGCTCTCCTGCTAGTGTTAGAGCCCACCACAGTCTGTCTGGGTTGTTTGCTCTTCTCTCACCATAAGACTAGGTGTCTATTGTGAAAATAAACCAAGTTGAATAATTTATTTGGGAATATGTTGGATAGCGTCGTTGGATGTTGTGATCTGTATTTCCCGTGCCACTCGTTTGCTTGGCTGAGGTGATAGATTACAGTGTTTCAAACGCAGGCTGTTTATGATAAACAGAGATAACAGTGCATTTTGCCGCCATTTGCCTCGACTGCTACATCTGTGGGCCGTGAGGTCGTCTTATTGACTTTCACTGAGCCCAACATTGCACTTTGTCAGTGTGAGCGGCAGTCTAAGAGACAGGCGGGCGAGGCAGTCATACAAAGTGAAGTACTTAGGATTAGCCCTGGCTCTTCAAGTTTCAGTAATTATCCTCCTGGAGGCATTCTTGCTGTGTTGGATAATAATGGAAGTCCGGGTGTACGGCTGTCACCTCTCAAGTGTGGGTGGAGGAAGCCAACGAGAGGCGCAGGACAGAGAAATGTTTGCTTTTCTGTTATGTCATCCGAGGAGCACAAGAGTAAGGCAAACTTGTATTGTTCCCTGAGAGCAGATGAAGCTGCATAACAACAACATGCTTAACATGTGGCACACAACTTGGAATCTTTTCAGCTGTGGATGTGATAATGAAACATATTCTCCAAAGGTGATAATGTGCTTTGAGATCAAGTGTAATTACCAAGTGTCATGCATGTGTTTTTGATAAACAAATCTGTTAAAAAACACAGTCGCATTATTTGTTGAGAGGGATTGGTGTTGATGACATTTGCAAGCTGCACATATATATCATAATTTTTCTTCCACTTCTCTTGTTAGATATTCACATAGGAAGAATAACTTTGTATATTTTTTTCCCCCCGATCCGGACGTGCTGCTTCCGTTTATATATCGGATTATCTTTAAAGTTTCATTCTAGTGCATGTTGGAATAGAAAGGTCCTTCTATCCAGCAGAGAAAATACAATGCTTTAATTAAGAGTCAGTCCGATTTCCCAGAGGGGAGATTGTCTTCTTCCATTAACTTAGTTTATCATACAATAAAGAGGTTGCCTTGTCCTTCCCTACCCAGACAATTGGTTTTAATCAGCCAGCAGGCCTTTCATGGCTGATAATTTATGCTAAATTGACAAGGGTGGAGGATATCACAGAAAATCATTATGACAGGGCTCAGGTCACTGCCTGTCACCATCTTGTTTTGTCCTGTCCATTGAGCTCATGGACAACAAGGAAATTCAGAAGAAAAAAAAAAAAAAGTGATGGCAATATTATCCTCGGAGACTGCTCACCTCATGTCTTTGAAATAATTATTTAGACTATACTTGATACATCATGTGAAAGTTTTAAAGTGGAGCGTTACGTTCAACAGCACACAAACAACAGGATACAACTGGGAAAAAGATACTGATACTCAGTTTTTAGAATGTGAATGAGTAAAATCACAAAAAAACCAAAAAGAATCCAAAAGGATCAACAGGTTATTCTAATAAAAATACAATAATATCATGTAACAGTGAGTTTCTGAAGTGACAAATGAATTCCTGTTTCAAAGTAAAGCCACAACAAACAGTAACAGGTTATGTCGGTGATTGCATAGCAGAGTCCCAAAATGTCTGTTTTGACTTTGGCTTTTTAAATGCAGACTGTGCAAGTAAGAAAGTACAAATTGTGATTTGAAGAAAAGGGGGAGGGGGCAGGGGTGGAGGGGGTTGAAGAGAGGGAGACACAGGATGAGCATGAGGAGGAAGCTGGGACACACTTCTCGCCTTGCAATTTAATCACTGTATACCCAGGGAAGTATTGACAGTTGTCCTGTGGAAGCTATTAAAGTTGCTGTCCAAGGTTAAATGAAATTGCAGTTTATCAAGGCAGCATTGAGAAAATAAGGGAATCTGTTCATGGCTGTTGATTAATGTGGAGCGTGATCAACACAAGGGGTTCATTAAGCTATACATCACCAGGGTAATTTAACATGTCATCGTGCCTACTGTCGCTCCCCTTCACACGTTTTCTGCATTGTGTATGTTCGGTGTGTGTGTGTGAGTGTGTTGAAATCAAGGGCTCTGACCTCACATTGTGAGATGTGGTTGTTGCCTGTATGCCTTTGTGTTTACATGATCAAACTTTAAAAAAAAAAAAAAAAAAAAAATCCTTGTCATCACTGTAAACTCTCTCCAGAGACTGTCATCAAATGAATCACTCATGTTGTATGAGGGCACAGTATAAATACAGGGTGGTATATTTTAATTCATGTGCTTGCAGTTGAGCTTCAGTCTGGTGCAGTTTCCTGCAGAATCAGGACAATTCCTGTTGTGACTTTAACTCAAATCAAGACTTTGACACCTTTTTTTTTTATCCTGATCATCATCTCATTTTATCCTTTTATCAGTGAACTGTTCAACTCATCACATCCCTGCTTTGATCACTTGTAGTTGCACAGCAGCTGATGAGAATACATAGAGGTATGCTAATCAGGCCTGAGACCTGATGCTGTGTTTTTTTTTTTTTTTTTTTTTTTTTTTTTTTTTTGCCCGGTGGATTTGTTTACTGGTGGATAATTGATGGTGCTTGAGGGACAGGCGTGAGTCGGACATGAATCACGGGCGACATGGCTCATGATAAGGAGCTGAAAGTCGCCTGTAATTAAGCCGGGCACTAGAGACCAATTGTTTGTAGAATGATTTGGTCGGGGCTAATTGACACTAATTGTTTAATCAGATTTTCTTCCCCTCCATGCTTCAAGCAAGTGTGTTCTACCAGGACTTCATCCAACAATGCAGTGAAAGAAGCCCACACCCTTGATATGAGATGGTTTAGGAGGCTGGGGATGTTTGGAAATCTAGACATCAAATACTGCAGAGCTGTCATGTTTAGCCATATACTCCGGTAACTACAAGAAATGCGCATATACCGTACGTGCACATGTATGCACATATGCAGCATCATACATGCATGCATGCATTATACATGTGGCACTTGGCTCTTTCTGTATCATTTATCCCTTCATATAGGAACTGACTTTTGAAGCAAGTATTGTAATGTCTCTCACTGATATAAACTATTTGAGCGACTGAGAAACAGAGGATTGACAGCCCTCCAGTAGCTTTCTGTTATGAATGGTGACACCACCCAAAAGTATTTTTGGATGAAGAGGAGTTGATTGATCATGTGTGCGCAGTTACCAGGTTCTGTTCTATAACAGCAGTGGTGTTGATGAGCTGTTGAGCAGAGCAGATTTATGACATTTGGAGAAGGCTCATAAATTAGCACAGTAATACCCATGATCCTCCCACACTCGCTACAGGAGCAGTCCTGTTTAGTGTACTATTGCACAACAGCTGGTTTTGAGCTCTGTCGCGGCACCGACTAAATTACAATGCAGTACATAGCACTGGGAGGCTATTTTGGAAGAATAGGACATAATTGTTTTTTAATACCTGTAATACTTTATGAGTATGGGTCAGCATCAAAGCCACAAAAAAAATTTACAGCTCATTTACCAAAATTCGTTACAGTAAGATGACTTGTGATAGCTCTTACACGGGAGTTTAGCATTTTGTAGTCCCTGATCATGATGATGTTAACTGTGAAACAAGTGATAATTAGACTAATGTCATATACTCTTTCATAAATTCTCTGACATAAAAATTTGGAAGTGAGCTGATTCCACTGAGGACACTTTTTTTTGGTGTGAATTCACCTACTAAAATCCAATTGTGCACTCATTCATTTTACATGATACTGTCCCCTCTGTGCCCCAAATGTGGTTGATTTTATGTTGATATAGTAAAATGAAGCAGAGGGTGACACACAAATCGTGTTTATATTGAGTCTACACTAATTGAATGGATTTTTTTTCACTTCACTTTGCATTTGGGGTTTGTTTCTCTGAGAAAAGATGAAAAACAACAAAGACATGATCAAATATAGTCAAGAAATGAACAGTGGTTCTGAATACACACATTAAAGCACACGTAAGCAAATAATTGCATTGGCAGAACACTTTATGGCGGTGTTTGATCAATGCTCATCATAGCAAAGATATATTATAAGTTGAGGCTGCAGCACATGTGAGGAGCTGTTTTAGTAAGATTAAATGATGAAGCGGAGCAGATAATTAGAGACAAGTCTTCCTTCTCTATCTGATTAAATCCAGCGAGTCTGAGTGACGAGCTGCTGATGGGTGGAGCTGAACACATGAACATGAGATCTAACATCATTACATTTAACGGCAATTAAACCTGTAGCTTTTTTAATTAACACAAACTATGATGGGAAATTAATGGTTATTACTCGGGGGGCAGCAGAGGGGAACATTGGGTATCCCCTCATCTAATGTAAACCACACTGAGCAAGTGCAAAAAAAAAAAACCAAACCTCTAACTGTCCTGAGAGGCAGGACACATACGGCTGGTCATGGTATCAAGCTTAAAGGGGCATTTCACCTAAATTACAAAATGATCATTTTCTTCCTCAGTGGTAAAGATTTATTTCAATATTCATCTCAGTTTGTTGGTACAGCTCATGAAATGACAAAACCCACAGATCATTTGACCACATATGAGAGAAGTAGGGAAGGATTATTAAAGGATCAGTTCACTAAATTACCAAAAACATCCTGTATCACTTATCTCTATAGCAACCTCTCCAATTAGGTAGATAGTTTGGCTTTTATCTGTCTGATTTTTGAGATTCCCCTCTCTGAGATTTCAGCAGTCTCCCCAATATAATGAAACTAAATGTATTTGCATAGATAATGGTTCAAAATCAACACCAGCCTCTCCCTCCCAAAACAATGCCTTGCACTTCAAATCTGTGTTTTTCTATACTGAAACTAAGACCATGATCTTTCTCTAATTTAGTATTATGAGTGCTTAAACAGAACTATGAAAAGTTTAATAACGCCAGGGGATATTTTTTTTTGTCTTGCTGATTCAATAATAAACAATAATTAATGTTTCCGCATGATATTCATAAAATACAGTATGTTATCTGTGGCATTACGTATTTGTTGTAGTATATGAATGTAATTTAAAGGAGACAGGGATGCAAAGATGGATATATCACAACCTGTGCAAATAAATCCAAACTATCTGACAACTACAGATATGTTTTTGGTTAAAGAAATCGTAATTTGGGTGAACCAGCCCCTTAATATCTCCTCTCTGCATCTTGCCAAACTGCAAGTACATGTTTCATATGTGTGTTCAGATCTGCTATGGGCTTCATTTCTGTATTTTGAAGCTTATAAACCAATGAGCATGAAATTAATGTTGTTTAAAATCTATGGAAACTAAGTTTTTAAATACTAAAACTTAGTCCTTAAAAGAGCCATATTATTCGAAATCATTTAGGTGACATAAACTCCTATCTAAGTATTGTTTTCATGCCATGAGAAAAAACCCAAGTTGGAAATCCTAGTTGACTGTTTTAATAGTATTGTTTTTAGTATTGCACATTATTCACATTCCAATTAGCATTTATCTTGTCTGTTTCCCTTTTCAATAAAGTTTTCTGATTTATTGTGGAAGGCTGCCTTTACTTTGTGCTAATAATTGGATGCTATTGAAAGGATGAGTTTCATTGATTTTGTGGATGACTGGGAGCATTACTGGCCCAGACCATAGATTGTCAGCAAGGTCTGTGTTGAGCTGGGATCGATGCCGGTGAATCTTCCCCTCTGGTTTTTATTTACTTCTGTCTCCATTGATTGAAACATGCAATAGTTCAGGGGCTATTATCACACTGATGCTAAGTTTCTCTGTCTCCCCATTGAAATAGCTCCCTCTGTTCCTCTGCAATATCTCACTCCAGCAAGTGCTCCCATCTTTCCCTTTCTAACTAATGAGTTAAGAGTATTGCTATGACCTGTAAACATCAATCATGGAGAAAGAGCGAGACAGTGACTAACTGCACCAGCAGGAGAGGGACAAAATGAAATGAAAGTGTACAATAAAAGAAACATCCAGTTTGTTGTTTGTTGTAGAAACTGAAATAAATAATACCAGAAATTAATGAAGATAATCATCGAATGATTGCTAGTTTGTCGATTTATGGTAAATTATCACACATAAGCAGAAGAAACTGGAGCTGTCTTATCAATTTAATGGAGGGTAATAATACCCTGAGACTTTGGCTGTATTAAATAGGAGACAAAGAAACTGAAACTTTTTTTGTTCACTCATTGTGGATTCAGTGGTGTGCTCTTAATCCAATTTAGTGCTCTTTGGGTCTGAAAAAAACCCATGAATTTCTATTCAACTGTTAAAATTAAACTTCTTTCCAACGGATAACTTGCACAATCTGCCTTGTGGTGGCTGCCTTGCTAGATTGTTACCACAATACAACATAGAGACGGGCCTGTGTAAGTGGTCCATCCTGCGTTTACATATCTTATTTCCTGACAAGACAGCAGAAAGGTCAGCGTCCTATCCAACTGGGACTCTCATGATTGAATGTAATCAGTATGTACTTGTTATTCTGAGTGCCGGGCCTTTCTTTTATTTGCTGGCCCAGAAGTTAATTTCCCTGGTGACCTTTGTGTAATAAAACAGTATTATCTGTTTCTGGAGCCACAACAAGGAAGCAAATTAGCTTCCTCAGCAGTGTTTTGTCACAGAGGAGATCAGTTATAAGTTTATTTACTTTAATTAGATTAAGGGTGCAGTAAAGGCATGTGTCTGTGTGGGCATCATCCCTTGTCTTCTTGCATTATCTGATTGTCCCAGCCTGTGACTTGGACAATGGTTACGCACTTTAATGGTTATTTACTCTATGTAGTCAATGGAGACGCATGCAGATATTGGATAAGTGTTTTTTTCTTTCTATTCTTTTCTTTCCTTTTTTTCCTTTTTTATATACACAAAATATCAATCAATGCGCTTCCTGACTATTTAAGTTAACCTGAGCATATTGCATAATTTTTTGGTTTCGACACAGACGTTTAAAAGGAAATCATCAAGCTGTTGATTTCTCACACTTCTGCACGAACATATGTCACTTGATACTGTGGAATTCCTCTAATCCTTCCACTACTTGTAGTGGGAGTGACGCTTTTCCTTTTAAACTGATCCCTTTTTCTTAAGTGCACTCAAACAAGCTCAGATGAACACCTTACATTTCCTACTAAAATTATCACGTACAATTTGTACCAGTACAACTTCTGCCACTTCTTATTATAGTCACGGCAAAACACCATCAGCAGTAGCATCAATGTTTTTGAACCAATTTCCCTTCCCTCCACTAAAAAAGTGATAAATGGTAGCTTTGAAAGTAGTGAAATTATTATTATTTTTTTACTTAGATTTATAGAACAACACTTACACTTCTCAGCTATATTTGCTATTTTAAATATATTCTATAGCTAGCTGTTGCAGTTTAGACTAAAGGTGAATGTGAGAGGAGAGGCTGTGAGCTGTGGAGGCCAAAGTGAATGCAATGCTTTACTGACCCGAGGAATCTCTTTTATTATGGGCTCTTTGTGCCTCTCCCTCCGCTGCTCTGTCAGGCCATTCAGACCCAGTGGCAGCCACCTACATTATATCCTGGATAGGCAGGACATTCATGCCTTTTTAACCCATTGTCCTTCCCCCTGGGGTGAGGGCCCAGAGCGGGATGTGAGAACCCCAGGCTGGGTATTGTGTCCCTCTGCGCTCTTCACACACCCGGCGGGGGACTTCCTTTCTGGTGTCACCGAAACCTGTGTGGTGTAATCCGCAGCTCCCCGCTGAGCAGGATGGGAAGGTTATTAAAAGTGCCTCTAATGTCTCGTTAATAAATCGCTTCCATTTTCCGCTTCATTTCTAAGTAATCGTGTTGGGAGTGTGGATAGGAAGGAATGTGTACCTGTTCCCGTGTTTTCAGTATCAAAGCAGCATAAGAATTAGCATTTCTTTTTTATTTTCAGCTACACGTATCACAGACGCACAAGTACAGATCCATTAGAGATGTGACCCTCACATTAAAGATCAAGTATCTGGACTGCTGTGTGACAGGGTCAGCCAACAAGGTGTTGATGCCGCTGTGATTGCCGGAAGAGAGATTTTTAAACATACTGAGTCCAACCTAGAGGTTTCGGGTTAATGGTGTCTTATACTGTGACCCGGTGGATGCTGCCTTTAGGTCTCCTCTGGGGGTAGCTCTATAAAGCAGCAGAGGTCACTTAAGTTAGAGTGCTGCTGTGTTAAGAGGTTAGAGAGCAGAGGTCCCCACGGCGTGGTATCACAAGCACTCTCCATGATGCGTTAAGGATGCTGATGCCTCTGATTGCCACAGTGGGACCTGGAGGTGAGGTTAGGGATGGCTCAGGACTGCTGGGGTAATCCCATTAACTGTGACTCCCTGTAGCCCTCTCTCCTAATGCGTGTGTGTGTGTGTTGTGTGTTGTGTGTGTGTGTGTGTGTGTGTGTGTGTGTGTGTGTGTGTGTGTGTGTGTGTGTGTGTGTGTGTGTGTGTGTGTGTGTATGTATGTATGTGTGTGTATGTGTGTGTATATGTGTGTGTGTATATGTGTGTGTGTGTTTCAGAGCGAGTGAAGGCGGCAGTCTCTGTGTGTGAGTGTGACCCAAAAGACATTAGCCAGCCCCGGAGGTCAAAGGACAGACGAAATTAAAATACATGTGAATCATTCATCAAATATGAGCGTCTCTTCTGTTTGTAGCGACCGCTTAGCGTGAGTAATTACCTGTCACAACTTGAGAGCCATCAAGCTCCAACTTTGTCGGCAATGACCATATTCACTCATCTTTTCTCCTGAACCACTAACTTCTTTAATATCACACTTTGAATTTGTGTTCTTCACACTGATCTTTCAACCTTTATTTCATTGCAAATTGCCACATAATTGTTTATGACAGGCTCTTGAGTGCTGTGTATTGTAGATTTCTAAGTATCGGTAGTTTTCAAATGGCTTGTTGTTTGACTGTTGGAAGTAAGAGTGGCTCAGTCAATATGCACAGTAGTGAAAGATCTTCTCAACAAAACCAGGTTTGTCAGTTTCATGTGTTGGTGCATATCTCAGTCATTAGTTAAGGCACAAATAATCGCTGAGAATAAATAGCAACATGTCCAACGTGGCTTTGAAGGAAAACGCTTCTTGTTGGTTAATTGGTATCAATTATCACGTGGCTCTCATTTTGGTGCATGAAAATTAACTTAAGTTCTGCCTTGACTTGCACAAAATATATATTGACATCCTTGACAGCTGCGAAGATGTCACCATTGAGCTGATTTCAACAGCATTGTTAAAGGCTAAAAGATGGTGGCGATTATGTGCTATGCACTGCTAGGCTATCTGCATTACTCCCAGGCAGGCAGTCAGTCGGTCAATGCAGGACTAGGTCTGTGGAAATATAAGAGGGGCAGTTATGGCAAACAAAAAGCTATCAGTGATTCTGAATAGAGAAAAAAATACTGAGGGGGGTCAAACGTCAATGGCAGGGAGTAGGAGAGTGTTTAGTATTGTCAATAATGGATTCTCTGTTCGAGGGTGGGACGTTCACAGCGAAAAGCTTTTGGTGGGCGGGATGTGGTGGGCCAAAATCACTCATGCAACAACACTATATCATGTACATACTGATAAAGCAGAGCAAACACATGATTAAGATGGAGGATATCGTGTCTTCCTTTCCTCTGTGAAACGGGAAATGTGAGCTTCTGTCTCTCTCTTTACAAAATTGACTATTTTGGTTTTTTAATCTTTAAAAGTAGTGATTTTAAAATATTCACCAAAAACCCACCATGTTCAAATCAGTTGAAATGTGACTGTGCAAACGGTCACAATCAAAAGGTTTTTTTTTGGTTTGTTTTTTAAAGCTTTTTCGCTGTAAAAGTAGCCAGCTGCTGTACCTGTGTCATTCCAGCACTTAAGTTGTTTTTTTTTAAATGTTTTTCTTTGGACAGTACCTTTTTTAATTTGACTGAAAATGTATTCAGCTCTTTACTTTTTCTTGTTTATTGATTAGATTGTTTATCATTCCAATGAAAAGGTAATCTTTTTCAGATATGCCAGATATAAGGATCTCTCCTTCATGTGAACCAAAAATAGATTTTTTTTTTTTTTGTATTTACACTGACACATGGGATCATCCATACTTAAAAGGGTACATTTAATTATTTGACTGTAACTAATGCAGTGAAGACAGATATTCAGAGTTATTGGTATTTGGAACAATATGGTGAGTGTGTGTATTGATCAGACTGGAGTCTTGTGACGTCTGTCAATAACAGTAGATGAATCTAATTATAGTTCCTCTCTGTCTACTCAATTAACTGTCAGCATGGGAGCCCTTAGCCTGTATGTGCTCATACACACACACACACACACACACACATACACACACACACACGGAGCTATCACAACATTAGGGCAGTTGACTTAGAGTCCCACCTCTTTCCTTAACATCCCACCACAAAGCCTTTACACTGGTGCTAAAGCATCAGTGGCGATGATGCCGTATAATACATCTCTGTCATATATGGATAGAAATTAACCTGCAAACTGAAGTTGACATTCCTCGACTAGCTTTTTTTTTGACTGATATTTCTTCTGGATATCTTCTGAGAAAAAATATTGTTCTGTGGAGAAACAGCAAAGTCACTCTTATGATCTGAAACCGCCCTTCACCAATGCTTTAAAGATGAATTCACTGGGAGCCTATAGCTCAGGTTGTGTTTGGATACGCCACAGGATGACGGCATAGGATGTTGTGAGCCAATACTGTTTAACACATCCACTAAAAGGAGGCCTATAGTCTGTATCCCCCTTATAGACAATATGCAAATTAAATGAAAGAAATTATTATTTCACTCAGAGAAGAATTGCGATCATTTTCCAAAACTAAAATAATATGAGATAGAATAAAAGTTGGGGTATTTTTATTCAGTTTAGATTGGCATTTAGGGATAAGTTAGAAGCTATACAGTGATTTAGTGCTTTTTGTTGTTCTTTTTGTGTATTGTCTCTGTTATATTTACTTTGTGTATTTTTGTAGTACTGTGTATCTTTGTGCTCGTCAGCACCAATGAATTTTCTTGATGTTGGAATTTTTTATGTGGCCTCTTCAGCTCTATATTTTCATGAGAGCATCATATCAGTAGTTTCGGTTTTATTGAACAGAGATTTAGTATTTGATAAAACAGTGTATTTGTATTTCTGTGCACACGTGCTTCTCGTAAAGACCCTTTTTAAACAAAGGGAGGAAATTAACAGTTTGGCCCTTTACATAGAGATATAGCGCCAGGGGCAAAGTGCCACTGAATTACAGAGTGACGTGGTGCTAACATGTCATATAAACATCGGTGCCCCATTCTCTGGGATTATTTATTTACCGTAGAATTCATGGTTTCTCACACAAGTTTTACACATCACATACACAAGCTTGTGTCTTTGTTTGTTCAGTCTGTCATCCCACATAGCCGCGTGTGGCCGTTCAGGGACTCCCCTATCTCCGCAGGTTTTTCGAAGGAAAGTCATTTGAGTTCGAAATCTTCTTTGGCAAGTGCAACACTTCATCAAGGGTGAAGACTCCCGGGCTATCAGAGATGTATCAGTTGGTCTGATAAAGCCCTTGCCCTGGTCCCCACGCAGCAACATCCCATCATAAATAAAAGCAGCAGAAAAGAGGCCTTTGTCACTGTTTATCTGGACTGCTTTTCTTCCTCGCCCTTGATTTCCTCTTCAGAAAATTGATGCACCCTTAAATTGAAGCGGAGGGCTTGACAGGTAATGGTTAGTGTGATAACTGCTCAGATTTCATCAGCCAGGGCTTTTTTTTTTCTTTGTGTGCAATTGTTGGAACTTTCAGCTAGATTACCTGTCATCCAGTGCATCAGATAAAAATGCAGAGTTGAGGAGATATAGCCAATACTGGAGCAGATAGGAAGAAAAAGATCTGGATGGAGAATGTTGGATGTGAAAGAAACAGTGAGGATACAAATTTACATTTATCTGGTAGCGTGGCAAATAGAACATATTATTACCATCACAATCACAGACCGTTTCCTCTTGGCATACGGATTTGTGATTTATATTACATGGTTTAAAAGGTGTACAGTCTACATACACATATGATTAGCTGTGTGCTGCTGCTGTCTCCTGAATTGCCCTGTATGGTCTTCAAGCTTCAGCTTCCAGTGGCATTAAAATACAAAATACTATGAAACTATAATTCTTTTTTCAGTGTCTTGAAGCTTAAAACTTATTACTATTTGTACGTCAGTGAGAATCAAAACGATGTGTATATATATATATACATATATATATATATATATATGTATTTTTTTTAACAATGTATAAATATGTTTATTTTATCTTTGTTTATGTTCTACTTAAAATGGCAATTGCTGATTTCTTGCAGAGAAAATCTTTTCTGTTCTATGAAAGTTTGCTGATTATTTGTTAGAGAGAGAGAACCTATTCAAGTCAAGTCAAAGTCAAATCTGCATTTGCTCTTTTGCTCTATCAATGTTATGGTAACCAATAGAGCTGAAATCTTTGGCAGATGTGTGGCAGCAATTTTTTCTCAGCTATTATAGCATTATAATCACTCGGTTAGAGTTACATAAAACATGCATATTTTTGACTGGGAAATTTTCTGACGAGAGAAACAGCTGTGCTGGCCTTACAATGCATTAAGTATTTCATCCCTTTTAGATGGTTAAATTGTGCATGAAATGTTGCTGGCGCAGGGCTCTCCCGAGCTGGACTGATTAGGCAACATCTGTTACATTGGGAGAAATCCGTGTCGTTTCTAATTAGCTGTCAGGCTGCGGCTACGTTGTGCCTGATGGTGCCGAGGATCTGCCACAGGTTCCTCTCCTCGTCCTGTCACCTGCTTGTGTGCCACCTCCCCACCTCCCCCCACTCACTCTTTCCCGCCCACTCCAGCCCCCCCCCACCGCCCACCCCACGCCCCCACCCTTTCCCCCCGCCTCTCCCCCTTACTCTCCCTCACATACACACTCATCAGCTGTAATTAGAGAGCAGGGTCCATACAAAGGAGCGAGCTGGGAGCCAGGCTCGAGCCCATCTGTGCAACCCCATCATCAGCGAGCTCACAACTCCTCCAACGCTGGGGGCCGCTCCCGAGCCGGGCCCCCGCATGCTGATCATCTGAGCACACAAACTTTCTTCCTCTGCCTCCCTCCGCCTCCCTCCTCCCTGCCTTTATCTTTCTTTTCCACTTTGCTCTCTTTTCGCTCTGCACTGAAAGAAAATCTATTGCAACCGGGCTAATTCATCTTGCTTTAATAAGGCTCAGATGCTGGTAAATATTAAATGCACGACAGCGAGGAACAGACAACTCTGTGACCAGCTATTGACAAAACACAGCATTAGAGGGATGGAATGAGCTGAAATCTATATGGACAAATTAACAGACACAGGAGCCTCAAAGAGACACTCACAACTAATGGTGTTTTCACTCACACACATTGTGCCTTTTTGTTTAAATACAATATATCTTTAAGATTTTAGCAGCAAACCCAACTTTCTTAAACCTGCAATAGTTTATTTTTAGCAAAACGTTAAAGAATATATTTCCTTCCTTTTTAACATCTCATTGACCTTCTAGACGGCATCAGTTTCATTCCATTCATTACTAACTGTGTACATAATATGCCATTGCTATAGGTCAACTCCAGTACTAGTCATCACAATGTGTGTCAGGTAATTCATTTCAGCAGCTAATCAATAATTCTTGTTTACGTCTTACAATGGAAAAAACAAAAACAGAGCGAAGGCCAATACTTGTCTTTTTTTTTCCTTCTTGTGTTTTATGCATCAAATTCTTCAAGTCTTTTTTTTTCCATTGTCATTTATTTCCTTTATGTAATTAAGTAAAAGACTTGTTAAAATTAAAATATCTATTTTAAAGAGCGACCTGGCCAAGAGGGTAGAATTAAAGTTTTTTTTAAACAATTAATAGGGATGACATAAACAGGCAAGTAAAAATGCATAAACAGGTATGAGTTCTCAAAACTATTACGATTAAAGTAGGAACAGTAAATTTAGAAGCAAATGCATTGACCAACAGTGCTGTTTTCCAGCCACTTTAAAACTGTTTTGAATTCACCAACCAGCCTTTGAAAGTAATAAATTGAGTAAAGAAAGAAATCAAGTTCCTGTATTTACCGCTGCAAGGCCAACTATAGTCTACATCTGGGTGACTCGTAAATAAACGTTCTGTTGTAGAGAACTGCCATCAATGGCACCTTGGTTGTTCTTTGAGGATTATTTATCAGAACCATTTACACTTTTTCAGTCAATTGCATGAAAGGGAAAAAGCAACCTAGTCTGCAAACACTTGCATCTTTTCTACACCAAAGTGCTGAAACACTGTAAAACTTCCTCTCTCCATTCCCAAGCCTCTCAGTCTGGCTCTTGCTCTGTCATGACATCGTCAGACAGCATACACATCTGTCCCCTTTGGCAATCTCTGACAAGTTCAGCTGGAGAGCCGGCAAGAGGAGGGGAGGAGCTGCTAGAAGTTGCTGGAGTGGTGCCTTAAGGCAGCAGACGAGACACAAAGATAATGTTGAGTGGTTATCATAGACACTTAACCACAACTGAGAGACGTCCTTGCCATGCCACCTTAAAATCAGATGGTTAATTTGAAAGCTGACATGTACGGCCTGTCATGTAGAGTGGAGTATTAGTAATTCACGTTCTTTCAGGTGTCAGAAACATCAGCTGTGCTCTTCAAACAGACACTCAAACACTCAACTTCCCATCAGTTCTGAGACAATTTGATGATTGACTAATCCAATCTGTATCATGCTCTGTCTGTTAGCCACATCATATTGTAGCTAACAGATGAAACACTGGAAAGATGTGATACAGATTTTTTTTAACTACGCATTTCGAATCTGTTTAGAATCATTCTTAATTTAACCTGTTTCGAGAAAGAGTATTTCATATTTACCTAAATGTTTTCATAATATGAATAAGTGTGTCATATTCTGTCTTTTTAAATAAACTGAATATGTTTTTCACATATTTCACACTGACAGAAAAGAAAAGAGAGGTTTTCGATAACTTATCTGTGTAGGAAAGAAAAAATATCTTAGTATTTTTCACTCCTAAACATAAGTAATATAGCTGTATTGTTTGTGTTTATTCATATTTAGCTAAAAGTGTGGCAGGTCATCATGGGATCCACAATGTTTTCTCCCATTGCTTCTGTATTTCAATTTCACATCATTTATGTGAGAAATCAGTGAACCCACAAAATTGAAATGGAAAAATATCTAAACCTAGACCTGACCTTGAGATACATAATAGTCCTCCTCTGAGTAGAGGAAAGATGATGAAGAAAAAAGTTGGAGGGGAAAAAAAAAATTAGACTTTGAAGTACACGCAATTGTGCTGCGAGCAAATCAAGGCAGAGAGGAAAAACAGTCTGTGACCAAGAATGACAGGCCTGAGAGAATGTCACAGCAATTGTGGGGTCATCACTGGCAAGAGATGATGGGTGATTGCTTTGCGTTCCACGGCAAGTCCATCCTGGAGGACATTGCGCACCCTTGCTCATCTGTGGCCCAACCTTTGGCGCTGACATTTAAAGTGTTGATTTTGGAGCACTTATGCTAATTGTTGTAATTTTCCTGATGAAGCGCCATTCTGATACCTTGATGTGGCCAAGATAGTTTTACATTTTCTATGTGGTCCTCTTTGCCATTTGCACCGTGTAGTGTCAGCTCAGAGTGCTACTGAAAGCAGACAAAATTGCAAGCAAATTGCATCAGATTGCCAACATTGTGAAAAGGTAAATTGCTTGCAAATCTATTTAAACCACTGGCCTATTTTCATCAGCTATGGTACTTGGTATTCATGATTGCTTAATTGGCGACCTTTTCTATTGTGTAGTGCTTTATGGTGCGATGGAAAACGATCTTTACCAAACCAATTACCCCCTTTTTTCTCCTCACTACTACATTAGAGCTGTGATTGCAACAGCTAGTCCTTTGTAAATGAACTTTCTGGTTTCACAGAATAAAGTGTCATTTGTTTGATATGATGTTGTTGAGCGTGTTTTTTTTTTTTTGTTTTTTTTTGGTAGAAAGCACTGTTAAAAAGATGGACTGTTTTATATACCCTGTCCATGTGACAGTAATAAGCCGATAATAACCTTGTCCATGTGAGAGACTTGTTAAATATAGAAATATTTTGTCACCCTATCAATCATGTGTGTTTATCTACTGTGTAGGCTTTATAAAGCTTTGGATGTGGCCATTTAGATTTGAACATTTGTGGCAGTTTTTTGTGCTTATAGCAAGTGACTGTGGAGATAATAATGACATCTGACATCAAACAAAATTTCACCAACAAGATTCCTGATGCTAAGATCCTGATTTCACTCGCACTTTTGAGATGCACTTACTCCAATACTATTCTTATACTTTGTCATATTTACAGCATTATTTGTGTCCATGTGTGGTTTTAGAACGCTGTCCAGAAATTACATCTCAAATCACAGCCATGCCCAGAACTTTGATAATCTCCTGAACACTGAGAAAATGCATTTTTATTCTGTTTCAACCAAAAACTGTTTCATCAGTTGGCTTGTCAGCAACAAACTTCAATTTTCATTCATTACTGTCTCAAAAGCATGATTATGAGAAAGTGCCTCCCTCCCTCCAGAGAGACTTAGTATTCCTGTATTGAATGTACTGAAGTGCTGTCAGTCTGCTCGCATCTCCTCTGCCAGACAGGCCAATAGAATTAACCCTGGATTAACCCGCCAGGCCTGAGTGGAAGGTAATGGCCTTGGCTAATGGCTGTGTGTGACCAATGCCAGGTACCACTGACTCTCGCTGGCACCGTTTGCTCCATCTGAGGGGCAGTATGACAGCATGGCCATCTCTGTACAGCTGGCGTCCATGTGCCACTGCCAGGGAGGGATAATACTCAGCTCTGCCATCCCGCTAGGATCACAAGGGGCACTGCTCTCTGGCCTCGTGTCCATTTTGACAAACATGGGAAAGTATCCTTTAGGAGGACATGGATGGTACATGGAGATACAGCACAGATACAGAGAAGCAGTTTGTCATTTATATCTCAGATTGATTCAACACTCACAGGACTTTGAGATGTTATAGTCAATCACCTACAACAGAAAACTGGCACCTTTGAGGCTATGACAGGCTTTATTTCAGTCCAGTCATATTCTGCTCTGGCAGCTCTCTGCGTGTAGTTGCTTTCGTATATAAACAGCTCTCATCCTCTGTTCTTTGTGCTCATGTCTTTGCCTGAGGTGAGGGAGTGTAACGCAGGCGGGTGGGGGGGGGGGGCTCAAATCAGTCTGAACAAGGAATCAGTCTCCTCCTCTCCTGTAGATTAGCTTATTTTAACTGCGGTCAGGCTTTTACGCCGACTGAGGATGGGTTTAGTGTGTGTATATGTGGGTGTGAGTAGGGGAGGGGGGTCATATAACCCCTCCTGCCATTTTAGCAGACCAGAGCTCACTGAATGGGAATGTGGAGGTTGGGGAGGGGGCTGTAAATTTTCTCTTAGTCAGGGCAAAGCTGATTGATCTCTGAGTGTAAAATCGATAGGAAGACACTGTCATTTTTGTAAAGGATGAGTTGGAAAGAGAAAATAAATTAAGACTCCCCAGATCTGGCTGGATGTGCACACACTGGAGCTTTGGTCTGATTAATTCAGCGCAGTCTGTATTTTGGTAATGTTGCATCCACAGCTTCAATCTCACAGGTGCCTAGCAGTGGCAGGTTACGCTGGCAGCAGCAGGCCCTTTATTAGACTATGTATATTTCATCACAACCACGCAGAGGAATAAGACACTTGCCCTTGCAACTCCTCCATGTCTTGATTCCTGATGAATCTATTTTGTTATTTTCAGAGGTATATCATGCCAGGGGTTGATTAAATCAGGAATTGAAAGCCATTGTCTTTCTTGCATGTCCCTTATCAGAACTAATGTACCGGCTGTGGTCATTTGTCTTGAGTTGTTATAAGAAATAAAGACTGGTGCACTTTTCTCTTCCGCAAGATATTGCAGGAAGATTAATTTACTACTTCTCATCTCTTAGCTCCTCAGTTTACTGTCTGCAATGTCTCCTGTGATATTTTTCATGCTTAGATATGCTGTTTTCACTTATTCATTCCTGTTTCACCTTGATCTTCTCATCTTTTATATTACACTTCTTCCGAGCACTGAGAGAATATAGTCCTCATGGCCTCATTGAATTGATGGTTACAGAAACCATTGCATAATATCAACTTTCAGTGGGCCATTTTTCACCACGTGCCCACCTATGTTTCATTTGATCAGTGCTCATGATGCGCTTGGTGCTCACAGCTCCAGCTAGTGTCTTTGTTTATACCCTTGTGCTTTGTGTCATGTGGGACATCATTGTCTGAGGCTGTGTGTGTGTGTGTGTGTGTGTGTGTGTGTGTGTGTGTGTGTGTGTGTGTGTGTGTGTGTGTGTGTGCGCTTGTTTTTATCTGTTGGTCTCTAATGTGTCAGTTGTTGCTGAGGATCCACTCATCACGCCGCTGTCGCCGCTGTTCAGCAGGGCCATTAAGGACACATCAGGCTATCAGGGGGCAGCTCGTGGGGACTGGCAGGCATAAAATACACCCTTTGGCCTCACTCTGAATAATCTTCAGGTCAGAGGGGCTTTGTGTATAGCTGGAGGCTTTAGAACAAGCGCTGTGGGACAGAGACCTGACAGACTGAAGACTTAAACAGTCACACATCATATGTATGGGTCAGCTTTCTCTGTCTACAGGCCTTTGAGCTTTTTCAGAGGCGTTACCTCGCGTACAGACAATGTGTAGTGTTTGCTCTTAGTTTCATATCTCAACGGCACTTGAGATAAGCAAGACTAACTAGACCAGATTTATCTGGATGTATAAAACAAAGCAAATCAGAAATGCCCAAGAGGTTCAGCGACATCTGTGTTTTGCAAACCAAAAGAGTAATTCTTGAAACCATAGCACTGAAAGGAGATAATTTGTATGTGAAATACTCATTTAATTCGCATTCACTAAGCAGGTTATCAAATTAAATCAGGGCTCTGTTAGGCCTGCCACTTGGGCTTTTGGGCCTGGCTTCATGTGTAAAATTGGCCAACAAGAGATTTGGGGGAGCGCTTTGCACGCCCCTGTCACGTCATCTCTTGGCTCCCCTCAGGAGGCCGATCCCAGGGTCAGTGCTTGTGGAGAGATGCCTCTATGGACTGCCACAGAGCGACAGGGCCACAACACCACCTCCAGCTGGGCAACTTATTACAGCCCCAGTCTTTCTCACCCCCTCCTCCCCTGCCCCAGCCATTCACAACATCATCAAGCCATCACTTATTCATGAAGCTGTGGGCTGGTGGAGTGTGTGTTTGTGAGGGATGGGTTGGGTGGGGTGGGGTGGGGGGTGGGGGGGTTACCAATGCGGTGACACTGTGCGGCGGTTGTGGCAATGGTGCGGTGGTTGGGAGAGTGCAGTTGGAGACTGTAGGGGGGTGAGTCTGCAGGTGGCTGTCACATCCGTAATTGCCTCATACTTCCCTCTGCAGCGTAAAATTGTTTTCATTATGTGTCATGCACACAGTGCCAGGCAAGGGCCCCTTGAGAGCATTCCCAAGAGCCAGAGGGAGGAGGCACTCCACTTAAACAGCCGCTTAGCTTCAAATAAGAAAGGAGAAAAGGAGCGGAGAGGAGGTGGAGGAGGAGGAGGACAGGAGAGAGGGAAGGGGTGTGGAAAAAACAGAGGAAGCTCATCATTAACTGTGTTCGAACAACAGCAGACAAGTGTGAGCTCATGCACAAAAACCAGGCAGAGCTTATCCTAAACATCTCAGTTACCAGGGGGGAGTTGTGTGGCTTCAACCACACTGTGAGCTCCTGGAGGGCTTCCGTGGTCAGAGGGGGGAGAAAAACAAGGAGCGGGAAAAGAAAAGGAGAAAAAGTTTCCACCTGACTGGAGTTCCCATGGTTTGCCATGCAGGAGGGTAAGCAGGTTTCAGCAATAAACTCAGGCATTGTCAGGCAATAATGCTCAGTCAGGTCCCTCCATTGGGATTCAAGGGTGTCTTTTTCTCTGCTCCCTGCGCTGCACTAATCACAGGCCTACTTTGTTTAATTGCAGCAAAACGGAGAAAATGTGTTCAAGAAGTCATCCTAATCCCTCCCCTTTACCCCCTGCTCCCTCACAACAGCCCCAGCTTTGCCTCTCCATACTCTTTCCCTCTCTTCTTCTCCCCACCCCCTTTTCCTTTTTTAATGAATTGAGGAACTTTAGAGAGACAACAAACAGCAGAACAGTGATAAATAAAGGATAGACTGGGGGGGGGGGCGGTGGGGGTCTGATAGGTAAGGGCCTGAGGTGTTGGCTGGTTAGCTATGAAAAAACACTTCCGTTGGATTTAAGCGCTTGCAACAAGTGCCATTACACTAGGTTTTGGATGATGTAGGTGGGGGGTAGGAAGATTAGATGGAAAATAAATCCTGCATGCAGCTAGCTGCTGGTAGCCCGCTGGGCATGCAGCCTCTGAATAATCATTGCTGTAAAAGCACGTCAAATTTCCCCCAATGGACACAAATTCGCTCCTTCTATTTTTCAATCGCAGATTTAGAAACTTAAGGTGCTGTGTATTGTACTTGATGACTCTGGGGTCACAGGCACCAGGGGGGCAAGGGAGGGGATTTATCAATCAGGACTCCTCGTCTTTCTAAAGCTGAATAAAAAGCGACCCATGAAGAGACAAACCAGTCCCCTTTTAACCAAAGGCTTTTCTTATTCATTAGATCCGGATTCTGGCTTCTCCCTTTACCTCCTTTTCTAGAGAAGGAGGCATCTCAAGCATAGAAAACCAGTCAGTGGAAGGAGACAAAATTCAAAAAGATCCATGAACTAAGGTTTAGGATAACGTCATAGACAGTCTCCCTCTATGGCTGACCGAGGGGAAATAATAATAATTGTTATTATGAGATGTTTTTGTTCACTTATCATCATCATAACACTTCAAACAAAAAGTTCACAAATGTTGAAATGCAATAATCTAGAAAAATATTGCCACAGTAGTTATAAAAGGATTAACATAAAAATTGTATTTTTAATTAAATCCTATTTTAGAAAATAGCCTCTCATCATTAGCGGCCCAATGTTGTTTTGCTGTTAATCACTTTCTTTTTGGATATATTTTGCATAAAACTTGTGCATCAATTTTCTGTTTGTGAAACAGAGAAAGACTTAAAACAGCAATGTGGATTCAGTAAGTGAATTGTGAAAAACTGCCTTTTCCACCAGCGTCCAGACAACTGTCGCCGTGACACAACTTTCACCAGCATCACAACTGAGTCAGGGCAAAATTCACGGGCAAAAATCAAATACACTCTGCAATTTATACACTCTTTAAGCAGCTCACAAACTGTCAGTGTTTAATCAGTGTCTTCCTCAGATGTTTTACTACAGTTTCCTTATCAGTGACATTAACATTTTTGCAAATCAAATCCAAGTTGTTCAAAGCTGATGCAAATAAAAGCACAAATCACAATTATACAAAATATATGATTCATTCTGGTAAACACTTTAAAAATGTACTTTCGGATTTTCTACACGTCAAACAGTAATTTTAAGACTTCAGAGAAAGAAAAAAGTGATAATAAAAAGCATAAATAAGAAATAATGATTTTTTTTTCCTCTCCCATAATTTGATGAATGAACCACAGTGGGGATTCAGTTAGAAACCTTTCTGACCTAAGTGGATGAGGGTTTAGATGAGAAAATCCACCCTAAGTAAACGACTTCCCATGTGACCTGGGGCAAGTCACTTAACCTCTGTCTTCATGCCCACCACCCAAGTTTAAACAAGAGGATTGCTCAGTTCCATCCCCATACACTCTTCAGGTCCCCTTAGACCAAATCATTTTGCTCTGGGTGAAAAGCCCACTACACACAGCTCTCAGAGTAAACAAACATACCATTTTTTATTACAATACCCAACTTTTGACTTCCCCTAGAAGTCTCATCTAAAGCGAACATAAATAATTTTGCTGAAATTGCTGCGTTCGTGCATATGATTGCTACTGGTTATCCAACTTTAAAAAAAAAATGCAACAATTTCTCCTGTGCTGGTTGGATGTTTTGAACAAAAAATTTGAAGTCAATTTGTGCTTTGATCTGCATCTTGTCCTCTCACAGCAAGAGGAAAATATAGCGCTGATATTCACATTGTTTTAGATTTGTGATTCTTTCCCTGGTTTGTCCTTTAACTTTTGTGAATCTTCTAGAAACTGTTGCAAGCCAATGAGGACCACAGATGCCTGTGAATGTAGCATTATGGCCCAATCTCTTTCTCACTCCCTGAAAGACTGTTTAAATGGTTTGGTTTATTATTGCCCAAGGAAGGCTAAAGGCTTCTGTCAGCATTTGGGAATCACTGCCTCTTTACTGGACAGCTGTTCCGGCCTTACCCCACTTTTCATATGGATATGTATGTTAATGACAGGCAATGGACTGGAGATGAAGAGGCCTGAGCGCTAGGCCCTCTCTTCAGCGCACTTCTAAAGCTTCCACAAAAGGAGCAGTAAAAGAGGCTGCAATGGTGAAGCTCCCACTTTTGTGCCCTGAATTAGTTCTGCAAGCAATGAAAGTGATCTTTTCTGGACGACAGGGGAAGTCTGCCGATGGCTGGACCAGCTCATTAGCACAAAAGTCTGTTGGGACGTATAATTGACTGACACAGATCCCCCGCCTGTCACAACACAACACAGGCTGTGGGACAGAGCACATACAGAAAAATACCTATCCTCTTCAAAACTTACCTAACAGTTTACATTAGAGCTGCCCTCCCCCTGTCTGTAGGTGCTGTTGTGTTTACTTCCTTCATGCAAATGTTGCATCCTACTGACGGCTATGGAGCACTGCTTCCTGTTGCTGTCAACACTGTTGATATCACATCTATTGACTTTACCCAGTGGGAAAAGAAAAACAGATATCACAATCTGTGTGTGTGTGTGTGTGTGTGTGTGTGTGTGTGTAGAGTGCACCACCCTAAGACTTCTACATTAAAGAATCCAACAAAATTGAGGACAAAATTTAGATTTTTCATTATTTAATTCAAGTTAAATTACAGCACTATTTTATTTGTAAGTATAAACACAGTTTTTGCAATGAATGGTTGAATTTTTTCATCTTGTTTTTTTGTGGATATTTACTTTGTAGAGTCTTTTTTAAGAATAAATTAGCTAAGATGTGCATTTACTGGAATATCAAAATTGCTCACCTGATATGCAGCAGGAATCTCTTTCTTTTTTGTTTCATTTATAGCCTGGAGACTGGAGTAACAAACATGCTCAGCACACCAGAAGCCCCTAATGGCTGCATCATGGTTAAATTGACTGGAAAATGCTGTTTTAATTTCCATGTTAATTGAAATGGACTAATTGTTAATATATTCTGCGAGCAAAGTACCAAAATGGAATAATTTTCCCAAAATTTAATCCATTTAGAAATTGCTTTGGAACTGATTGTGGTTTCAGGATGTTTGTCTGGCCATGCATTAAAAATGAATTGCAGATAACTAAATAATTCAAGTCTCATAAAGTTATTTTAACTTTTTGCATAGCAGACATTAATAGATTTTTTTCTAGTTAAATTCAGAGACTTGGACAGTGTAAAGGAGTCCACTTGAAAACAATTGCCATTGTTTTTCCATTTTTAAGCAAAAGAATTTTGTCAAGCAGCTAAATAGGGTATTCTTCATGGTCTCCCTTCTTCACAGGCAACTATAGAAATTAGCCCTACGTTTCTCGGCTCTCACACATGGATACACACGCTTGCATGGACACAAGAAAAATTTCTTTTCTTCTGTCAGCATTCCTGGCCAACAATGGCTAGATTAGTGGACGTGAGGGCCCCCTCGGGGGCACGTATTGTGGCACAGAATACCCTCGGCAGGAACAGCTGGTAGGGGTTAATGGCTACTGAACCTCTCAGCCGGAGCCCTTTCTCTATTGTGTGTTCCGCTCATGGGAAGGAAGGAGGCCACTGACAGCTTCTGGGGTGTGAGGAACCCTCAGAACAGCACCCGGGTCACCCCAAATGGGGAGCAGGGCAGAGGGTGGGGGAAGGAGTAAGGGGGAGGGGGACCTTGATGCTGAGGGTGGTAGGATGGTGGCAATAGGGAAGTCTCTGTGGACCAGAAACCAAAAGCTGCACATCAACACAGCCAACATTGGAATTAGCATCAGTGTATATTCAGCAGATAACAATAAGGGCTGGACAATGGGAGGTGCAAACTGTACACAAGGAGAGGGCGTGACGATGACAGTGGGAAGGGCAGGGGGCAGCTCTGTGGAGGCTGAGTGACATCAACCCATCATGTGATTTGATGTTTACATGAAACAAAAACACAACCAGTATTGTTTTTCATTGCCACTTTACCAAAATTCAATACATGACATGAAAAATCTATTAGAGTATATTTAAAAACCCGACTTTTATTTTACTAATTGAGAATATTTTCACCATTAAAATGTTTGTGTTTTTTTTTTTTTTTTTTAATCTAAGTAATCTTCTGAAAACAGTCCAGGGTAATGAGCCTCACAATTTGTATGTAAATGTAGGCCCTACTGTATACTGGAAAGAAAAAAAACACCATCAGAAAGCACTGTCAAAGCTCCTTCTCACACAAATGATGTCTGGTCTGGAGTCTTGTTGCATCTTAATGATCCTGTTGCCTCATTTCAACGATAGCCTGATGTGATCTAGGGCTGGGGTCACTCTGCCGGGGCTTCTCTCCTCCTGTAATGGCCCCATGCATTAGTATTCAGCTGAAGATACACCGGGGTAAGCAGTCCTTAGATGTGCTGCCTCTTTGCTGTCTGTGTGTTTCAGCCATAAGAGCAGCTCTCCCCTCCAGTCCCTCTGACATGTGTGTGTGTGTGTGTGTGTATGTGTGTATGTGTGGGGCCTGTCGCTGTGTCTTGTCAGCATCACAGGGCTCGAGCCTTGCCACCCAGAGGAGCCCCTCTGTCAGGGCCAGAGGGACCGCACCTCCGATTTAATCCCTCAGTTACTCACCCCCCGCTGGGCAGCGTGGAGAAACCCTTCTCCCTGATCCATCCAAGCCTCTCACACCAGCGGCCACACTCATTAGACGGCTGATTATGATAGTGTGCCGGTGTAATGTTTAATCGAGTCTGACACCTGATTCGCCATGTTACAAATCCTGTCATGCAAATTGAGCCATTTGTGTTGTTTGATATGGAGAGATGGGCTATGAAATGAAAGATTAGCCCTGAAATGAGGCACGGGGGACGTGTGCCCTCTGCTCCTGCCGCTGTGATTACAAAGATGAGAACAAGCATCTTTTTCCGTGCTTGTGTATTGCGTAGGGCCAGGACACATTAAATTAACATGGTGTTTTTCTCCCCACAGGAATCAGAAAAGCAGCCTATCAGTGAGAAAATGTCTCATCTCCCCCTGCAAACAAGGGCAGGATAATGGGCCTCTGGGAGCATTCTTTGAAATCACACCAGTGTGTGACAACTGATGTAAATAATTCAAATGTCCTCAGCCCCTCAGGTTGTCTTTGCATGATAGAGGCGATATAGCATCTTATGTGGCTCCAGTGAAATCAGTCTATACATGAAATATTTCTATAGCAAATCTTTTAGTAGTGGTAAAAGTCATTGGTATGCTGTGGGAAAGTATTTCTATTTCATTGTAAAGACGAAACAAATTGCTGATCTGAGTGCTGCATTGAATTGAAATTGTAGGGGGTTGGTTGACATACAGATGGGGTAAATTAAATGGGGAAGTGCACAACTTGCCATTTTTCACTGCCCTGTAATGACACTTGTTTTAAGAATGACCACTTCTCATCTGTAGCAAAAAGTGACAGTCCGAACAAGTGCTCTCGAATGTCTCGTGTGGCCCCACTTATCAGCCCCCTCACTGTAAACATTTCATTTCCTCATCCTGTCAGAAACGTCTTTGTCGCTGGTTGTTGCTCGGGCTTTAATCTGAAAGACAAAGTCGGCCAGATAGCTCCCCCGCTTTCTATTTGTCTTTTGCTTCCTCCTCTCTCATCTCTTGTGACAACCTTGTCTTTACAGCGACTTAAGTTCATGTTCCAGTATTTCTTGGCCTTCATTGAGAGTGCAAAGGTCCTTTAAAATATGCTCTTTTAAGTGGCTGACTGTTTGTCTCTTTGTCAATCTGAGGTTATAGTGCTGATGTTTATCTCCCGGTCAACAATGGATTACATTACCGCAAACACTGTCAGATGCTTTCACTCGCACAGGGGCTTTTTTATATTCACTCCAGTGAGGATATTTGTGCAAATTAAACACTGCTATGATTTCAGTGTCTCTGGGCAGACAGCCAAGACTCAGTTGTGAGTTATTGCAGCAGCAGAAGCCTTTTATGTGAGTCAATTCTCGTCTCAGTGGAAATCTACCTGTTTTTACAAGTCATCTCCTCTGAGAAACACCTGTACTGAGCAACAGGCCCATTGTTTTCCTCTTAGCTACATCGTAAAGATTGAGAGACCAGAGAGACAACACCAGGCAGGTTTGCTGAATCACTCATCCTTCCTGGCGCCACTCGGCTGACTGAAGAGTTCCTGTCAGAAACACTCCATCATGACTGATGTTGGACTAGAGATGGTCTAACTTGTTAGCACCATTGCATTGGGCTGTTTTGCCTCACACAAAACATAAGCTCATCTTTTGGAACCATTTCAATATGGAGTCACGTTGATTGATGATTGCTAAATTATCGTTTTTCTCAGATGGTTAAGTGACAAAATACAAATGATTTATATTCACTTGAATATTTTGGTAGATGGGAAATTCAACACATTGAGAGGAGTTGATAGGTCTGTGCACATGATTTGAACATATATATATATATAAAAACATAATAGATCACATTTCTGTTTATTTCTGGTTGAAAAACAGGTTTAGTCAGAAGTCTTTTTATTGTGAAGGACAACAATTTCTCTCCAGCAGATAATGCAAACACAGTGTGACTTATTTTCAGCCTAAGTTACAGTCAAGCTCCTCTTATCCATAGTTTGAGTATAAAAGAGTGACTTGCTCTTTTCTGTTAAATATAAATGTTACTGTTTTCCCAAACTGCCGAGAATATTGTAAAGTTATTGATTAGTTGTCGTGTTTGGCGGCTCTTATTGATGGCACAAGAATGTGAAAGTAGCCAGCAACCTGGATGTAAAGATCAGGATTTATTGCCCAGAATCTCTTGAACAATTTTATCAAAAGCCCATTCCACTGTGACATTTTTTTTCTCCCATAAATCAGCGAGGGGAAATCTATCAGTGGACAGTAGTGAGAGATAGATGAGCAGAGGGATGAGAGGGTCAGCAGAGATTTTTCACTGGTCCTCCCCGTCACAGCCGCAGCCCCATTTTTTCACCTTTATGAATTGGTCTTTTACTGACTGTCTGGGCTTTTAATTTGTTCTACACACTTAGAAAAAAAACTCTGAACATTTAGACTTTGCACATAAGATAATGTATTGATTGTTAAAGCACTGGTGCATTGGGTTTCTGGCTCATATTTAGATAGCACAAACTTTAGATGAATGGTTCCTGGGAGATGGATCAACCCCTATATTATTAATATCCTGGATATATTCCATTTTGGCAGCAAAGATATGAAGCAGCATCAGGGGTCCTAATACACGTAATTTGTAAAATCACCTCAGTGTAAATTCAAATAGCTTACATAAAGAGACGAGCAAACAGACAGAGTTTGTATAGCTGTTAACATTTTGCAATAATGACAAGGTAGTAATGTATGGCACCATTAGTCAGACATTCATCCTTGTCCTCAGGCACATGCAAGAGAGATGACATTTCTCAATATAAAGAAAAGGTATTAAGGGTGAGGCATTACCAGGAAAATGAAAGAAACGCACGCACACAGCAACAGTTAGTTCAGATAAGGATCACATATTTTTTGCTTATTTTGTGTTAATTGTATCATTTTTAGATACATTATTTGAGATATATTATTTAGCCACGTACTAGAACAATTAAGGGGTTTTTAAATGGAAACTGTTTGGAAACAAAAGCATACCATTAACTTAGTTGCTTTATTAAAATTTGTCCAAACAGAGTATTATGTGGTCTATCTAGAAACAGTATTCTGTTGACCGCGTAGTTCCTTTTTTTTCTTTTTTATTTGATGGATTTATTCCTTTGTCATTACTCTCAGTGCTGTGTGTTGGTGTACCCATAGTCCATCTACCCAATCTGACTTGATTGAAGGCCTTCATTTGCTATGCGGCCATGTAAAGTAGAAGCCTTGAAATATCACACTGACCTTGGTGCTCCTTTCTGATTCATTTTTCCCTGACGCCCTATCCTCCAAAGGAATTTCTCAATAGATAGACATCCGACTGACATGCTGGTACAGTAGCTCTTCCCGTAATTTTCAGATATAATTTAGTGATGAAACATCATGAAGTTGTTGTGCCACAATCTAACTTTCCTTTAGTTCGTGTAAAATAATGCAAAATGCATTTTGTTTATACTAAATATAGGATTTTAAATGCGTTTTCTGCATTTACTCTGTACAAAAATACAACAGTGTTGGTAGAATCACCAACTCAAATTCAAAATTCAAAGAGATTTTATGCAGTTACACCTAATGGGAATTTTTTTACATGTCTTTTGACACAGTTTAAGGGTTTACACTCACCATATAGACAATTTTGTGTTTGTTTTATAACATATTCATTGTACTGGGTGTTTTACAAAGACCAGTAAATTATGATTCACTAGAATGTGTTATTTTTAAACCTTTTGAAAATTAATACAGCATTGAATTTGCTGACATTTTTTGTTGTTAATGATAATGCAGATATTTTATAGCAAAAGTTTAAATATAAAGTTAGACCAGAATGATTTAATACATATATATTTATAGTTGTGTACTGATGTTAAGATTTTGGAGGCAGATATGTAAATATACTTTAACAGCACACAGTTAAATAGCAAGGTAATTGTGTTGTGTTTTGTGTAGATTTTCAAACGTGTAACTTTTGTGTGAAAAACTGATCCTCACTATGTTTTGGAGAATGTCTTTCTGTGTAGGCACATAACTTGCAGCCCTGTAAAATGGTTTTGTAGTGAAATGGGTCCATGGTGTTGTCAGGTGACATTGTTGGCATACTTCTTTCCTGTGCCCTCAGGAACACAAGCAGTGAACACAGAGGATGAGTGAGCCGCCTAGTGTCGTCTACCTGTCTGATTTACTGTCCTGCTGCGTTTGAAGTAGGACAGGCGGAATTCACTTCACTCTGGTTCTTTGTGATCAGTCCTCCCAGATTACAGCCCAGGTGAGGCCCCTCACCATCAACCACAGGATATAGGAAGTACCTGTCTGTCATAGCCCCTGGACATTGCCCCTGAACTGGCTTTCCTAATGTCAGCATGTGTAACATTGCGCTTATGTTTCAATGTACAACAGCCGTCTAATTATAGATGATTAATTATGCATGCGCTGACTAACTTTAAAGATTTCAATGTAATGATTTCACAATCCATGACAAGTTAAAGTATGCATGTAGCATGAGAATAGCCTAGAGCCGTGGCACTGTGGTGTTTTAACCTGTTGTGGACTCAGACAGCACAACATGAGCCTGGCGTCAACAATGTTTTCTTTGTCAGACCTGTTCAGCACATGGATACACAAGCCAATACATGTGATGCGTTTGGCTGTAGCTCTTTTTAACAACAAGCTTTTTGACAGCAGTTAACAGTCACGGCTGTTGGCACCAAACTCCTCTTTGTTTAAATGTTACTGTTGATGTTTCAGTGTGGACTGTTGGTCAAAGAATGGAAACAATTTGAACCTAAAACTACTGATTTATCAACACACAAGCCCACAACATAGATGTTCAGACACTATAAGCCCTGCAGACTACATATGCCTGTACATGTATGAATCAAAACAGCCTTCCTGTTGTTTATAGAGCATCAAGCCATGCTAAATATTTATGTATTTTGCAATTCCCCAGTCTTCCCACCTAATCAGTCACCAGTGTATATGGGCTTCAGGACAGAGTGATGTTGGTATGGTGTGGCTGATTAGAGTCAATCAACGGGGGGTGAAACAACATTTCCTTCAAAACAACCACACGGACAGAGGTCTGGAATTTCTCCTCTCGGCACATCGGCTAATGGCGCAGCCAAATTTTCATAGACCAAATGACAGCTTGATTGTGAGCAGCATGTTCATGTGGAATTGGGATGCTGATTTGGTGCTGTTAGATGGGAATCCAGGAGAGGAAAAACATCAGATATAATCAGCATCTCTAAAAGTTAAACAGAACACCAGCATCAAAGAAACTGATTGGGGGGATTGTAAGGGAGCTGATCTATCCCAAGAACAAAAACAGCCTTAAATCTGACATTTGGATGTGGAGCGGCACAATCAGACTGTTGAATCAACAACATCTTGTATTGTCATTATATTAATTTGAAACATTGGTAGAAGTTGATATTCAGATTTGATTATGCCAAGTGCAGGCAGGGAATTCAGAGTCATTTAATACACCAGCAGGCTGGCAGAAACAAAGAAAACACTGTAACTAAAAGGAAAACTGAAGTAGGTGCATGAGTTTGTATAGTTAAAGTAAGTAAGTAATTATTATGTCGTATTTCACATGTTTCTGAGCCCATAAAATACATAAAATTATACATTAACTCAACCTGCTGCCTAAATATCTGCACGAATAACTGAATACACTACTACTACTACTACTACTACTACTACTACTACTACTAATAATAATAATAATGATATTCCATATTTCTTTCTTTCTTATACTTTCTTACTTGCTCATACACACACACACACACACACACACACACACACACACACACACACACACACACACACACTATGGGCATGATTTGCAGCAGAGTGTTGGATTGTGCAAAATGTATTTTGATAACAGGACAAATTAGGCTGTCATATGAAGGGTGAAGACCAGTGATTTTCTAACACTGTAGCAACAGTAATGAGGTCTACTTGGCTGTTGGTGTGTGTCGCCTTGGCGTGACCAAGTCTCCATCCACACCCCGAGTAGTCTGAAATACTATTTTTAGAATCCACATATTTATGTGCTGAGACACTACATGTCACACACAATTGATTTTTTATTACCAAACTATTTTTTTTAAGGCACACTCGCTATTTTTTCCTCAAACCAAAGCTATTGAATTGTTTTTTAATTTAACCAAAAAATCATGTCCATACAATAACACAATTAGATAATGCAAAACGAATTATAACGACAATATTTTACCTTTTTTTCACAGTGATGAGGTCAAAGGTCAAATTCAGAATAAGAAATGAGATTTCAGATGCAAACACAGTCTTTTATTCAACAATAAAGTGGATGACCGCTGTGAAACAAACATCACTACAGTGACAAACATTACCATGTGTCAGATAAGAGACTTTCAAGCATCTTTAGAGAACTAAATAACTGCCATTGATATTTTAGCATTTCAATGGCTGCCATAACTCTCAAAGCTGTCATTGTTTTTATTTAAGGCCTTTGCTGCTGGTATCAGTTAAGTTTCCCATTGAAGGGGAAATCAGAAGAAACCAACATTTAAATGAAGGATAAGAGGCTTCTATGTGTCAAGAGCTAAAAGGAGCTGTTTTTGTCTTGCAGCAATGTATTGCCATTTCAATGGATTACTTCAAGGGAAAACAAAGTAATAGTGACCTGACTCACTTACAGAAGCTAATGAATATTGTTTTCTCATAAAAAGGACTTACCCCTCTCAATTTATTTCTGCATAATTGATATTTCTCCCTTGTTGACTGACACTTCATAATAAAACATGCACAAGAAGTGTTTTCTTTTTTCTATTTAGGGAAATTCAAGACAAAGACCAGCATTTGCACTTATCATCAGTAGTAAAAGTTAATGGACTTTTGATTGAATGTTTGTCTCTTTATCTTCCCTTGGATGACCTTTCAAAATAAATATGTATTTTGTCTTTTGAGTGCATTCCACTTCACCTGATCTAGTTTTATAATATTTGGTTATAACAAAGGTTCACACACTTTGGGAGAGCCAAAATGTCAATTCACATAAGGTCATTTTAGGTCAAAGTTTGGTTTTTGGATCACTTTTCCATCACTGAATAGAAAATAATCATTTGCTGTTCCTTGTATCAAATAAGCTGTTTGTATTAGTCCATTTTTTTGATCGCTGTTTTTTGCTTGATTATTATTTGGTATTCTTTTTAAAGTATACTATATATTAACAAATGCATCCATTCATATTCTCCGCAGATCAGTGCAGTCAGCTTTGTCAATATCAACTGTTCCAACTGTGTATGAACTTACAGTGGATTGACAAATCTTTGTGTGTGGTTCTTGAGGCAGCAGCGAGTCCCAAATTGAATTACATGCACATTTCTCAGCCACAAAGGGGAGCCATCACTAATTAAAACCATGTGATTGATGACACTGACGCTTCATGCCAAAGGAGGATAAATCACTCTCACAGTCACTTTGCTGCATTGCTTCCTGTCTCCACACCACAACCTACTGTAAGTTCGACACTTCCGCAGCCGAGAGGAATAAACAACTGGAGCAACACAGCGCTGTTACTGATGGTTTGTTTTTAATGTTTTGTTGTGTATTATGTCCTTAAGTCTGTAGCTTCTTAGTCCCATATGTGAAATAATCTGTGGAAACAAAGTCACTTGTGAAGGCCAACATGGGTGTATGCCTCTCTGACTAATGTATATGAATTTGTCCTTCTATGAGCATACAGTACATGCTCTTAGTTACGTTAAGCCAAGTGAAACTTTGACCTGTTAAAAGGGAAGCTGTCACCCTATCCGTCCACGGACAGCACTTTGTGAGTAATCGCTGTCTAATGGCTTTTATACTGAATCCATGTATTATACACACAAACCTATATGCACCTACTCACACTCACACTTCTAAAGCTTCTGATCCTTCAAACCAGTAGTTTTATTAAAATCCTCTCTAGACAATATAAAACAGGCTTGACACAGGTTTACTTGAAGAAACTGAGATCAGAGGAACCATAAATGATTAACCATAAGTGTCCACAACACCAATTAGATAACAGGGAGGTCAGCTGATTGGTTTGTTCAAGATTTAAATACACTGATATCAAATGTGTTCCACTTTTAAAAGGAAATCTTGAAAATGTTGAAAATAACTGATTAAAAAGAATACAATTCCTGGTTTAGTATATAGGTGTACTAAGTACAAAGTACTTGTTACAATGTACCAATTGTGTCAGATATCAAGTGTCTGTACTTTGTTTTGTAATTTCAAAATTTTCCACTCAAAGCAGTCTAGCTGGGATATTTGCTCCACATTCAACTGTTTATTTTTACTTCATTTCAAATTTCACAAATGTTTATTTTCATACTATTATGCTGAGAAAATATTAGCAGGACCATAATACCTCTTCTTGAATAGAGCATTATTTTACTGTTTCCACAGTGACTTACAGAATATCAATCAAATTTAGGTCTGACAGAAAACTGAAATCAGCGCAACTTGGCACATGTAATTTTAACAACAGTCCTTCTTGATAAAAAGTGTTTTCAAATGAAAGAACCAAACTATAGAAAGAAGTTTCTCCCCCTTTATAAATCCCTCAAAATATGATCACACATATGCTACCACCTTTCCAGCACAAGTCCATGTCGACTCTCTCTATAGGTGGACTATTACAGTGGTTTAAAACTGCTGTCTATGGCCAGGAACAATTTTGCACTCTTAAGCTGCATACAAGTCAGATCCTGTCAGTGGGTTAGTTTTGTTCAAAGGACCAATTAGTGGGTCCTACCTTAGCCTGCAGCTAAAAGGCCTAATGGTGGGGGCATCCACCTGAGAGGTACAGAGCTCTCCCCACTGGGCTTTAATTTGAGAGAGGGGTGGGTGGCAGCTTCTGAGGCTTTTACCATTACACAGGACTTCATTGTGGCTGCTGACCGTTTGATCTTAAAATAATTTACTTAATGATCTCACCACGGGAGCAATTGGTGCTGCTCGATTAGTCTGCAAGGTCTAATGGACATGGGAAAGAAAGAGGAGGAGAAGGGGAAGGTGGGAGAGGGAGAACGGGGAGGATGGGGGGTGGCAAAGTAAGGACTAAATGAATCTGCTATGTAACCTTGGGGAGGTACATTTTTTAGCATAAATTCAGAGGTGAAATTCTGACAGTGCTACAGAAATTCAGGGTATGTAACAGTATGAGGCGTTGCAGTAGTTTAACAAGCCAAAATAATAAGGAAACAAATGTCAGTTATTTATGTGCTCTAATATTTTTGCATAAAAGGCTAAAAAAAAAAAGACAGTGACATTCAAACTCACACTTTCAGTTTGTGTTGAAAGTATGACTGTATTGTGTAAATAACTATACCACAAAATATTCACTTTCATGAACAAGATTAAAATTGAAATTTTAAGATTTATGATATTCAGAGCAACAATAATTTCAGTGTAATTTGGAGATACAATTTACAAAATATTTTTTCAAAGGTGAAATTCAGTATTTACCCTGGGATTGACTGAATTAAGAATATTTCATTAACATGTCTGTTGATGTCTGTTCTATTATAATAAAGAGCCTAAACAGTAATTTAAATCATTTAATTGAATTCATATTTGTTTACATTTAAATCCATTAACTACACATAATTTCAGTCTGTAAGACCAAACATTTAAATACTCACTCCATTCAATTCTGATCAAAGTATTATCTAACATACTGTATGAAGACTAACATGAGAGTGAGACAGCCCAAACCACAACGGCTTCAGGGATTCACTATAAAGAGGAGAGTTGAAAAGGTCACTTCACTTCCATCACACACTCAGCTACAAGACTGAAAGTCCTTCCTGACCTATGCATCTAGATAACAAGTCAGCTGGGGTGGGGGGTGTCTAATGCAGCCATTAGAAGACGAGATAGTTGCCGTTAGGTAAGTTGGTGCAGTTTACAGTAATCCCTCTGGCAAAGTATGAAAAGCGGAAAAGGGAGGGTGGGTGATTACCACAGATCACTATTATTAAATCATGCACGAAGGTTGTTAGAGCACATGAAGTTGTCTGTGACATGTCATGACAAAATCTGGCCCACTGGCAGGAAGAACCCAAATAAATCTCTGAATGGAAAATTTTTTTAATGGGAAGATGCAGCATAATTAGTGTCATCAAATTTAATGATGAACTACATCTGTTTCTCTTGTCAGCACTATAACCTTATTCAGAAAATGCCCGATTACAGTAATAGTCAAATGATAGCTGCTTGCGCCTATGGAGATTGGCACTGCTGTACTTTTTTTTTTCTTAACACATGCCAAAACTATCAAAGACAAAAATGAGAAATAAATGTAGCATATCCGCACAACTGCAGTGCACAGTGTTATTGTCATTCATTCACACAACTTTTAGTCTGACAGCAATACCAGTGGGAAGTAAATCACTTTTTTCCCTCTTTATTTCTCAAACTTTATGGAACAGTTACTTAAAATAAACACTTGATTTCACTTTGCATGAATAAGGGATGATCTCTCAAAGCTAAATTAAAATATCAAGTAGATGTCCAATGATGTGGTGGCTACAGAGAGGACAAACACTTGAGCTCTGAATGAATGGCATTCAAGAGTTTGCTCTCCTGATTTTATGCTGAGACTTTTACTGTGACATGAGCAAAGGTCGACCTCTTCACTTTAAAGTGGGCATTAACCACACAGTCAACAATGTAATTAACAGCCAATATAACTGCTGCCAAGGCATTTTCAGGTTTATTTTACATGTGGGAAGACGCTTATATATTATTTCTTCTTCTGTATTATATTTTATCATCCCTATAAGAATAGGGAATTTTATGAAACATTCTAAAATTTAAATTCACCAATTTCCTTTATATCTGTTTTATATTGAAGTAAACCACACACTGTGTATCCTGATAATGATCCACTGTGATACTGTACCTCTGCTGGAAAAACACATGCATGGATGTTTGTATAATAGCTATCTGACTGTAAGGCCTCAGATGAATTTTAAACATTTATTGACCCATCCCCCCACTGAATAGCAGTAATCCTTTTGCCGGGCCCTGCCAGAGACCACAAGGTGTGCATATTAAAAGTTTTTACTGAGGCTCCACAACACCTGTGATCTCTCACCATTGAGCCTTGCACCACAAGAACATAAATCACAGCTTGTGAGTGGAATATCTCATGGAGAGCCAGCATTCCACAGCTCGTGCTGGGATTAGGAAATCAAAAGGGCACGCGCTCTGCAAATGCTACACAAGGCCCCAAGGAAGCCAGTGTGTTGAGAAACAGCCAAGGAGGCTCACTCAGCTCTGTCATTTATAATGGTGCCGGACTGACAGAAGCCCCTGGGATATTACCGCTACAAACCCCAAACCACTGACTGTATGTGCCATCCAAACAAGTACAAATTATGGTCTAAACGAAGCGGAAGAGCTACTGCAAATTGCAGGAAGCGTTCTCCTGTGTCTTCATTATCTTGTTAGTTTTTAGATAAATGTATTTTCAGCAGCATGTGGCTATGATGATCACCCTAAGAGGAGTTAATCTTCCCTACAGGGACAAGCAGAATTTGCCATTTCACGTAACATCATATGTGCAAAATTATTTTACAGGATATGGATATGTTTGCTTGTCATATAAGAAAGGATATAATCTTGTCTCAGCAGGAGTGTGTGTGTGGGTGTGTGTGTGTGTGTGTGTGTGTGTGTGTGATTAACATTGCGCAGAGGACATCCATGATTTGCCCTTCTGTATAGTCCATTATGCAGTCTCCAGGAAGGGAACTGTACTGTGAGAAATCCAAGCATTTGATATGCAAAAATGCTCTCTATGTATCCTTGCCCTGTGTTAGTCAAAACATTGATGAGATTAATTTGCATTTATGGAGTGAAAGATTACACAAGTACACTATATGAGGAATAAAGGGCCCAGCTCAGGTTAAGGCTGATTGACAGCAGCATTGTCTGGTTGGGCTTCACTTCATTTTGAGAAGCCCACAGTGACCTCAGGCATTATGGCCATGGGGGCAGTGCCAGTCTCTCAGGATGCTGATTAAGTGGGATCAACCAGCCCCTCAGTCACAAGTGGCCTGGCTGTCCTCAGGGGAGTCCTACCTATAAGCGCCTGGACCCAGCTTCCTTCACAACACCCACATCCCACCCTGCCTTGTAGATACAATCATGAACATGCAGACATACCACAGACACATATGCATCAAAAAGTGTAAGGTGGCTTTATGTGCCATTTAATAATGTTGGAGCATTAAATTAAATGTACTTTTGCACAGAAGACCTAAACCAAAACTACAAATGATGCTAACAGAAGAGGTCTACTGTTTGGTTTTATCTGAGGATTTTCATCAGTTTAAACCACTTAAACCAGTAGGCTTAAATTTAAGCCTAATTCATGCCATATGCTCTAATGCCAATGTGTGTGAACTGACAAAACAATGGGGGATTGTACAACAATTGTAAGGTAATGGGTGTCCTTAAATCTTTTGTTTCCCAGCAGAGGAACACTTAAAACAAGCCCTTCAAGATAAGCGGCCGGCTGTTGTACTGCGGCTTCCCCGGTCCCCCAGGACAACATATCCATCACCAGATGCCCTCGGGTGTGGGCTAACAAATTTGTTCATTCTGGGGCTTACATAACACCCCAAGAGCTTTAGCACTATCTGGTAGGATTTCGTGTGATCTGCCAACACTATCAGGTTGAGCGCACAGCAGTGCTGTTTTTTAACATTTCATTACAGGGGCGTTAATTCACCACAGTGCAAAATTCCCCACATGTTGTCTAGGCTATTATTTACCACCAACACATCGAAACTAGTTTATCGTGTCTGTATTTCCGGAGACAGATGGAGCAATGACTTATGACGGAATGACTGACAAGATATTATTATTTAGTCAATGTGATCAATTATATGGACGACAGCCCACCAAACAACAGACGCATGCAGCGTGCTTGATTTCAGGACCTTTGTCAACCAACTGCTTGGCATTTATTTCACTTTTAGGTCTATAACAATAACAACAATAGTAATAATAATAATAGGCAAAAAAAAAAAAGAAATTTCGTTGGCTTTGGCAAAATTAAATCTATCTATCTATCTATCTATCCATCTATCCATCTATCTATCTATCTATCTATCTATCTATCTATCTATCTATCTATCTATCTATCTATCTATCTATCTATCCAAAACACAAACACAACACAAACTCAAACTGTCTACTCTCCGCGCTGGATCTCCAAGTCCCACGGACCTACGTGAAGATCTGTCAAAAGAGAAAAGCCAGTGCCCTCTACAGGACGCCACAGATGGTGGCAGTGCAAACACCGAGGGGCGCATTATCTGCTCTTGAAACTCACATACACCATGGTTCCCAAGCTGTTGTTGTTTTAAGTAACTCCATTTAATATCGTAATACTTTTTCCATTTTCACTATCTACTTTATCTTTATCACACAGGAAAGAAAACAGTAAAATAATTTCAGAAGCAAAAAATGATTTTCCATGTCAACTAGAACATCGTCTAATTGTTTGGGGACAGGGAGTCAGGTTATGTTTTTCAATCTGAGATGAATCTGTGATTTTGTGCTATACAAATACAACACAGCTAACTCATTATATGCTATATAAATGTTTTTCACTGAGAGTAGGCTTAACATATACCGACTCCTGTAGAGGGCGTCTGTGTGTTGTAGACCCTCTGACATCAAGGGGTCAGATGTTACATATGCACACAGCAGGTGACTGGTAACAGGATTTAATCATGTCTGTACCTTCAGTTTATAACTGAATTGTCAAAAACAGCTACAAGACAACAGAAACCAGAAAAAACGTGTGTAAATTAAAAATGTGTAAATTAAAAATTATAAGCAGCAGTAGGGAAGGTAGCAGTGAAAATAGAGTACAGCAACCTAATCTGACTTGTTGTTGTCACTGTAGATGTTGCATTTCCTTGTCTGTGCTTGGTCTATCCCTTACACAATATCACTAATCTGTCTCAATACTGCAATTTCCATTCATTGCAGTAGTACTATATCTAACTGCTGAGTTTACTACTTCTCTTAGAATTGGAAATGAGATTTTAGTGAGCTTTTGGAAAAATCATTTCAAACTGTAATGTACTGATATTTACACACAGTAGCTTGGTTCTGAATAAGGAAGTGCACATCATTAAAGAAATATAACTGATTTAAGTCTCAGATAACACATTTGCTTGTTGGATTGACTGGGCTGTCATGATGGAGTGCTGTTTGGGGATTCAGCTTGGGAATCAATACAGCATCATCAACAAAACTCTGTTGACACTGCCAGTCATTGATGAGCTGCTTCATATTACAAATGTACGTAGTGCAATTTTTGAAGGCCAAAAGACAAAGTGCCACACATACAATAAGAGTACAGACCATTATACATACACAATTTCAACTTGCTTTAAGATATATGAAGTGCAGTATTATTAATTAGCAGATGGATCCAAGAAAACAGATTATGCACTACAACAGAACACCAATTTTAATACCAATGACAATGGATGCAAGTGATGAATGAACTTAAATATTTACAGTCAGATTGCAGCACATCCTTTGTTGTGGCAGACTGCACAACAAGCAGTGGATGGAGATATTAGAAGGGCTAGCTCAGCAGTGTAACAAGTCTTGGCAGTGAAATGGTTGAGGCGGTAGGTATAGTGCCAAGTTTGAACAGCGTTGTTTGCAAAGGAATAGTTTTTGGTTGCTCAGTAGGGCACATGGTGCAATCTGTTTTACACAGATCAGAGGCAGATGGCTGAAAATAAATTGAAAAAGATATTTCTTTCTTTCTTTGTTTTTTTATTGACAGGGAGGCCAAACTATAACAAAGGGATAGAAAGAGACACACACAGCTATAACTATACATGGAATGCATTATGAGATGTTGACCTTTCTCTCTCCCTCCATAATGTGGTGATATTTGTAATGATCTTATCCCATTTGAGGCTAGAAGGGTTTTCTTTAGCAAATTGAATGACTCATGTTCTCAACCATGTTAACATCTGCACTGATTTTCAGAGTAAAATGAGCGTGTGGATTACATCAGGAGCCATCTTCATCTTAACTGCTTGAATGCATTGCTTCCAACTTGTTATTACCACCATGGCAACAGGCAGGCAATCTCTTCCTCGTAGGTGGTCTTGTCATTGTTAGTGATGAGGTCCAAAACTGTAGTGCCACCTGCAAACCTGCGGAGTTTGTCTCACTCTCCTCTCCATTTTCCCGAGGCTCTTTTTCTTGATGTGAAAAAAAGTAGAAAAATAAAGATATAGAAAAAGATGGAAAAGAAATCACGCTACAGTAGTGCATTTTCTAGAAATTGCCCAAACTATTATCAGTGCTTTTGCCAAATCCCTAGTGTATCTGAGATATCTTTATAGAAAAATACTTAACTTTAAGCATTCACTATTAGCTCAGGATACCAGTCAGCCAGTCAGTTAATTGAATTTCTTAGCTGCTCTAAAAGTACAATTTGTTTTTTTATTTCAAGCATTCAGACCCCCAGGCTGCTCTGAAATGAGGTGTAGTAAAGTGCCTTGTAAATGGCAGTTGCTGGGTACACTGCTGTGCTGCTAAGACAACAGTCAAACTAGTCACACACTCATATATCACATACATTTTACTACAGTCTGTGGCTCCAACACATAGGCCCCTTCATGTCCAGTCCTGTCATAAAGGGGGCATATTTGTCATAAAAGGGACCACAAATATTCACCTGCTTAAACCAGGAATGTTTGAATACACTGTAGGCTACTTCATTGGTAAAATGACTCTTCAGTATAGGTCACAGCATACAGTGCATATGTCAATGAGTAGAAACTTCAAATAGACATGAGGTTTGATGTCCATCAAACTAAAATGAAAATTTTTCCAGGCTGTGTATAATTTCAAACTAAACTATTTTCACTTTAACTTGAAAAGCACAAGTCCTTTCTCTAAGCCACATCTGTGACACTATGCTATCCAGTACTGTAGGCCTATATAGCCTACCCTAGTCAAGTCAAGTTTACAACACATGCCAGTTATTTGTTAGAGCACTTACCAATGATAAGCCTACATCAATTTAACTAATTAACATTCAGCCACAAAGCAAAATGTTGTAACAGGCCTACAGCATGCAGCAAGTTAAAACACAACAGGGCAGGGCATAAAAGGTAGAAAGACAATTAGGTCATTTTAACTCATGGACTGTGGGAAACAAATTAGAGTATCCTTTGCAACTATATATATTATTTTACTCTAAGTAAAGACCTATAACCCACATTGATATGTCATCTTAGATAATGGTAGAGTCATAACGTTAACTGGGAAATATGATCATATAAGAATTTTTTTTTTCACTTTAGAGCTGGTCAAGGCAACTGGCAGTGATTAAGGGTCATAGTTGTTGCTAAGCAACGGAATGCTGAACCGCCCCCAAGACTACAGCTCATGCCAGTCCTCTTTGCACACAGACACATGTCGTGAAGCTAATGTAAAACGAAGTTAATATTTTAGGAGAAATTATCCGGAGCTTACACGAGTAAGTTTTCTCTTTTCTTTGTTGGAGGAAGTGACGGGGAAAAGGCATGTCATGAGCGTAGAGCAATCATGTCCGACGACGAAACTGTGCCCACTTTTCTTGAGGACGTCAGAGTAAAGTTTGTCGAGGAAAAAGTTTGTGGGCTACTACGACTGCAGCGTCACACATGGGAGAAGAATGCTGTCAACGAAGAGTTTCAAATTCTTCTGAAAGACTTCCTTGAAAAGGAGTCTGTAATATTTTTCTCCTCATCAAAAAAAGGTTGTCTGGTTGCTTCTAAGGAGGTACGCCTGTAACATTACATACTACATTCATAACTAGCTTAGCATGTATACGCCTGACAAATAAGCTAGCTAACGTAAGAGTAAGAAATGTTATAGTTTTTAGCATGACAGATTTTATTTGATTACTTGGAAGTCCCGTAACTCTTTGTATTGAAATCTTGTTATATTATTTCAAATGCAGGTCCCACCTGTTGCTCAAAATAAGAAAATCTATTTTCTTAAGAAGAGAGTTGATCCTATCAACTCTGAAAACTACAGGGAACTCCTGCTCTATGGCCTCTTGTCTCCATCACCACTTCTGCAGCTGTCAAGCACAATTGAGCAGGTGACTGTTATACCCCTTCCTTCATACACCTATCTCATAAACTGGCATTTTACTGTATCTGCTGTGAATTATACATATTGTTATTGTTTGTTGTTGTTTCTAGTTTGCCTTTATGGGCTCTAAGTGAATTCATTTTGTGTCTCTTTGCAAGGTATGCGTTCCACTGCTGTCAAACAACAAAAACCATCAGATGTGGCCAAATCTGATGTCTGAAGACATTATTCGACATGTTGAGAACATGTGCAGTATAACATCAGTTGTGCAGGGACAGGTTTTAGGGAAAACTGTACTCCCTGTCCCAACTGTGACAGATTGGATGGAAAATTCATACAGCATCTTCAAAATGTAGGAGAACACATATTTTGCTTTTGTTTCATAGGCTGTGAGCTTTGTTAATACAAAGAGTAACTCTCAATATGTATTTTCACACTCAGGTATAATAATCATGACAGGGCACTGGCCCACGCCATAGAGACCCAGGTCATCAACTGGACCAATCTAATCCAGAAGATTTTAAAGGAGAATTCATCAGATCTATTTATGACAGGCTGTAATCCAGGGCCCGATATGGAGCTGAAGTTTTGGGCTTCCAGGAAGAACAATGTACAGAACATTTATCATCAGGTATTCTCTCTTTTCCTCCTGATCTTCACTAAAATATTGTTTAATTTAATTTTGTCTCCTGATGTTCCAGTCTTTGTTAAAGTGTTTGGAACTGTCACTTGTAGCTTCAGAGTCCCATTGTTCAAAAGATGGCAAAGATTTTGGAGATGATGGATAGCAGCTATCATCCAACAATCAAGACACTATTTGGAGAAGTATTTGATGGTAAGATTAGCTGGTCTCTTTCTGCAGTTTGCACCTTCTCAAATGTCAGATATACATGATAATGTGATTACCAAAACGTATTAACTCCGATCTTGTTTTAATTTAAAATTGTTTTTTTTGTTTTTTGTTTTTACCTCAATCACCTCAAGCACTACAAGAAGCCCAGGACATTGACCTCCATCTACAGCCACTACATGCACATCTATCTCAGCTGGAAAAGGAAGGATTTTCTCACTTAGAAACATTCATCCCTGCACTGTTTCACACTCTGTTTCTGATCTGGACCAACTGCCAGTCTTATCAAAGACCAGCACGCATTGTGGTGTTACTGCAAGGACTTTGCAATCTCCTCATTGAGCAGGTAAGAATCCTCATTGCAAACGCCTGTTATGTTGGTTTACATCAAGTGACACGTACATGTGAAATTATTGCGAATATAATTAGACAGTGCATGGAATTTTAATCACAATTACTCTGACTTCAGTTATTGGCTGTGTGTGTGAACAAATTCACAGATATAAAATCTTTCACCCTGTAGGCATCTACATACCTCTCTGCAGATCTGCTGCTCAGAGAGGATCTAGTGGAAAGTCTACAAATGGTAAAGATGGTAATACAAGTCTTCAGATGTTTCAGAGACAGTTACCAGACCCAGAGGGAGAGGTTGGCCAACCATGTGAAACATGCACCCTGGGATTTCCCATCTGCCATGATTTTTGCACGTTTCAACCAGTTCCTTAATCGTATGCTACAGCTGGAGGTGAGATCATTTTTTTTTTTTTGTATTCAGGTGTCACGGTGAGGTTGTATGCAGTTTTGTTTCCAATTCAATATGTTATCTTTGCAGGGTTTGTTTGACATTATGCTGGACTTTCAGAGGATGGAAAAGCTGGAATTTGGTGGACTTAAAGGGAAACTCTACAGTGAGCATGCTGCTCAGATGTACAAAGAGTTCACTAGCCACTGCCAAGTGTTGAAGCACAGTGAAAACAGCCCATTTGACTTAAACTCTCAGGTGAAAATGTCTAAAATGTCGTTTGATGACATTTAAAATGCTACTTATGAATTTCATGAAGAGCTTTTGCACACTGTAGATTCGGTAAATTCAGCTGAGATTCATGATGCAGAAGTTTAACTGAATTAATTGTTAAATTTGTCTTAAGGATTTTGAAAACGAATACAAGGATGTCAAAGCATGGATTGTGGACTTTGAATGCCACCTCGCCAGCCTTCTATGCTTGGCTTTTAAGGATTGTTCAGGACTGGAATCAGCTTTCAAAGTAAGCATGACTGGATAATAGTGGGATATTGATGACTTAAATATTAATATTGCTTGTTGGTGAAAATTCTACCAATATCTGTTGTCTTTTGTTCTTTAGCTGCTAACTATTGTTGGACCCTTCCTTGAGAGAAGACAAATTAGACAGATTTTCAGCCCCAACTTCCTTCTGCTGCAGCAACATTTCAGAGAAGAGCTGGAGAAGTGTAAATGTCTGTTTAAATCCCAACTCTATCAGGTATTCAATGCTGAATTCGGATGTTAGTAATATCTATTCAAAGCACTTCAACTGAAAAATGATTTCTTATCTATTCTCTTTTTGTTTACAGATGGAGAGAGGCCTGACTAAGAACATGGCTCACACATCTGGAGCTTTGAAGTGGGCAAAAATGCTCAGAGAACGTATTCAAACACCTTGGGAAAAAATCAGATTACTATTTGACAGGTCAGTAAAAACACCTCACTATTTCAAGTGAATGAATGAATTAGTTACCAACACTAGCTAGCCAGATACATTGATTTATTGACAGATAGATACAGTTAAGTATCAACGGTTATGCCATGACTATTTCCAACATTTCTAGGTCTGCAGGAGGTGTGGAGATGGCAAAAGAGTACAACATGTACATAGAGATGATGAGTCTCCTGGACCAGTATGAGCTGGACATTTACTCTGACTGGTGTAATTGTTTAGATCAGGCCTGCTTGATAAACCTGAACCAGCCCCTTATCTCCAGAAATACCTCATCTGGCCTGGTCTCAGTCAACTTCAATCCAAAGGTAATTGATGTAATGTCCCTGCAAACTAGAAAACACTCACAGTGCAACCATCCTCCAATGCTGTGAGACTGATGTAGTAATGTCTGTCTTAGACAGACAACAAAATTGGGATCATTGTTTCTTTTTTGTTTCTTTTTTTGAACAAAATCCCTCAAATGTTTCAAACTCAGATGCAGGACAATTTGCAGGTCAGTTTTAATCAATTGACCCTGGGCTCAAGCTCTATTTTTTTTATTATGAAAATATTTGTACAGAATTTTTGCTGACTGCTGACAAAATTGATAACAAGTGGAAAAAAATTAACCACCTTGGCAGAAGGAATAGTTATTTGTTATAGTTATTTAATTTAAGTTATTATATTGTCGAAAGGTTTCTGTTAGTTGAGACAAAACATTTTGCCACCACCCCACTGTGATTATGCATATGAGTTAATCACTATTTCCTTTCAATCCTCAGCTGACTGAAGTCTTGAAAGATGTGAAGTACATTCAGACTCTCAGCCAGGTCAACATCCCTGCAGCTGCAATGACTGTTTTTGATAAGCGTGACATGTTCACAAAGGTAAGAAACAAGCCTATTACTTTAGGGGCTGCCTTACACTCATGCACACCTGTATGAATTAAACAATAAGGAGCATGCCTTTCTTATTATCCTTTACATAGAAGAAACTGAAAATATATCTATTCTCCACACTTGCATTTTCCAGTATGTGACCAGTCTGCAGCTGTTAGTACAATGGTACAATAAACTCAAGCAGACAGTGCTAGAAGTAGAACTTCCTCTCATCCAAGCTGAGCTGGAATCAATAGACCTGCAGCTGACCAGAGCAGAGACTGACCTGACATGGCAGGATGTGGACTGCCGGAGCTTCATCAGCACCACCAAAGACCTGGTCCAAGACCTCGTATGTCGAGTCAGTAGAGCCAAGGAAAACTGTGAAGCCATTCAGTCACTGATGAAAGGATGGAGTAAACAAGCCATGTTTTGCAGAAAAGACAACAAGAGAGGCTCTCTCATACAGCTGGAAGACAGAGGAGACCGTGTCAACAAGAAGTACAGGGACATGAAGAAGGACGGAGATTCTATCTATGAGCTTGTGCAGGTGCTTATGGCTGAATTTATGATAAAATTCACTCGTGTGTTATAAAATTTTCAATACAATACTTGTTTTGCTCTACTGTAAGTAAACAATAGAATTCTGAAAGGACTAGCATTGTTCCAAAACCTTTTACTGAGGTAAACATCCTAATCAGATAACAGCACATTTAAAGAACAGTTCTGGTCACAGGTAATTTAAAGCTTGTTTATTTACATTTCATTAGTTTATAATTTGTTCTTTTCTAACCTTTATCTGAGCTGTTACATGTAACATGTTCTGTTCAAATTTAAAGTTTTAAAATACATAACAGAGTTTTTGATGCTGTTAGTTTATGATCTTCTAGTTCTAAGCAGTTCATTTTTTCTGACTCTGAAATAATTTAACTTGATATATTTTAACATGGTCAGATACTTATGGAGCCATGTAAATAAACATCCTGTTTTTTGTAAAATCAACGAAAGCCTTAAAATAATTAAATGTAACAACCTGTACTATCACTAGAAATCAAAAGTGTTTCAAGTACAAAGCAAAAATATTTACAGTTTTTGTGCTGACCATCTCTCCGATGTCCTACATTTCATCAGGAGAATATGGTCCTTTTCCACGCTGACCCTGCTTCAGAAGCATGGCAGTCTTACCTGGAATATATGGATGAGATGGTGGTGGAGGGGCTCTTCAGCTACCTCAGCCACTCTCTTCAGTTCTTTGTGGACAACATGGAGTCATGGCCAAACCAGGCCCCTCTGTTTGATGCTCAGTTGATGCTGAATGGCTCAGGAATGGTCCTACTCCCCTCACTGGAGCGAGATGCAGGGGACGGCCTCTATGAACTGATAGAGGGACTGGTGGGGGACATCTTCAAGACTTCAGTAAATATCAACAGAGTGGCTGCTCATCTGAGCATGGAGAGCTACCAGGTACTGTGCTGTGGTTTTTGGATGTTAAAACAGGCTTTTTCACATAACACACTGGTTTTATTCTGTTAACATTTGTTCCCTTTTCACCTGTGCTGGAAAACAACTAGAAAATCAGTTCTTTGGTATTATTGCAAAAGTCACACTGTATATCAGTGTTTGTTGCAGACTTTTGGATGGCTGTCTGTCAGACTCTCATATTAATAATAAAATAAAATAGAATAATAATTCACAGAATCTCATATTAATAGTGAATGCATGCCCTTGTTATAGGTGTTTATAGACCTTAGGCTTGTCCCTACCAGAGCAAAGACTTAGACTTTCCTTTTTTCTATCAGCAAAATGAGTGAATGTGTATATAAACCACATGTGGCATTGCATGTTGTACAGGTGTTATCTATTTAATTATGATATGCTTTGATACTTAATTGAATTTGTAAGAGGCACGAGTGGTATCAAGTAAATTTTCTGTTTAGCAGTCTGACGGCTGTTTGTAAATTGTTTAATATAAAATAGTTAAAATAAGTCATAAAAAGTATTTTGTACTGACAAGAAAATATATTCATCTTCTTTGATAGCTGAAACTTTCTAAAGTCATTATAGTGTATTCCTCTACAAATATAAGACACTCCAGATGTTATATGTCATGTAATAAAACTCTTACAGGATGTAATGGATGACATGCTAGATTTGTTGGACCTGAGACACGAAATAATGGAGCGAGTGGAGAACGTCCTGAGGAAAGCCATAAATTACCAGAGAAAGTTTGACTGTTACACCCATCTGTGGCAAGATGACAGGGCTGAGTTTCTCAGCCAGTTTCTCCTGTATGGACGTGTACTTACAGCTGAAGAGATGGAGGCTCATAGAGCAGATTTACTCCCTGAGAGCCCGCCTACAATCGATAACTTTAAAGAACAGGTAAAAAAACCCCCGGCTATTTTAAATCATGAATGACATTTTTCTGTGCATGGCAGGCATCCTAATTGTAATCTCTATTGTGGTCTTAATTTTACAGATAGATTATTTTGAGGATCTCTATGCTGAAATTTCCAAGCTTGAAGATTTCAGAGTTTTCAATGGATGGTTTCGGGTGGATATCAAGTTCTTTAAAGTCAGCCTCCTTAACACTGTAATGAAGTGGAGCTGGCTTTTCAAAGAACACCTCCTGACTTATGTCACTAACAGGTAAAATTCATGTCTGAATGTCTATTAAATACAGACCAAACTGTAACATCAGTTCTCACTGTGCGTGCTTTCCCACTCAGTCTTGATGAGCTACAAACATTTGTCCAAGCCACTGTTGAAGGACTAAACCATCCTTTGGCTAAAGGAGACCACTATGACTTGGTGGAAGTTATGAGTCACCTGCTGGCTATCAGAGACAGACAAACAGCCACAGACAAGATGTTTCAGCCTCTTAGAGACACAATAATCCTCCTGGAACGATATGGAGTGACCATACCAGACCAAGTCTATTCTCAAATGGAGGTAAAGAAGGGAATGGATTAATGCTACTCATTCCTTGCCATTTTCAAGTACCAAAATAATAAATACATGATAATTTATTCAGAGACAAAGAATCAGAAAACTGCATTTTCATTTTTATGGCCATTCAACCAATAAGAAATCAAACAAATTCTCTCCATAGGAACTCCCTGAGAAATGGTGTGGGGCTAAAAAACTGGCTTTAAAAGTGAGGCATGAGGTGGCACCCATGCAGAATGCAGAAGTGATGATTTTACGAAGACAATGCATGGCATTTGAGGTGATAAGTCATTTTTAGCTCTTATTTCTAGAAAAATCATCTGTGCATCCTTTTGAAGCTATTGTATTGTATACCCAGTGTGAAGACCATTGAAATAGTACCTGTTATTTTTTCAGGTAAAACAAATTAAATTCAGGGAGATGTTCAAAGCAACTGCACCCTTCAGTTACAATGCAGTGCATCCCTACATCAGTCTGGAGAAAGTAAGAGTTCAGCCATTGTTTGATTATAGCATTAAAAAAACACTACACTACATTCACCATGGATAATAGTTGTCACATGTTGTTTCCTAGTCTGAAAATGCAATTCGAGACATGGAGAAAGAAGTAGCAGAGCTTCAAGAGTCCACAAATCTATTTGATGTTACTATTCCTGACTACAGAGACATCAAACTCTGCAGAAGAGAGATCACTGTCCTTAAAGAACTGTGGGACATTGTTGTGTTTGTGCAGGTAAGTAGCTTAATGTATATTGCATACTTAAATGTCTCTATTTGTGATGAAATGGTAATACAGTTGAAGGCCTCATCACCTCACCACGCTACCCCAATAATTCAATAACTTGACCAGCCTGTCCTCGTGGAGGCTGTTATTGATTCTTTGAATACCCTGAAGACTCTAAATGTCCCCATTAAGCACCCCTCAGCCCATTGACCCCTTCGCATGTGACTTTATCTATACAGAGCAGTGTGAAAAACTGGACAATGACCAAATGGAGACAGATAAACGTGGACCAGATGGATGCAGAATTGTGGAGGTTTGCCAAAGTGAGGTCACCAACAGTGCTACATCACACCAGCACATCTCTCCTGCTGTCTTGCTGTCATGCACCATTGCTGTTTGTAACAGATGCCCCTAATAACTAATTATGTTTACCTGCCTTCTGTTTGTGTAGGACATACGGAAGCTTGACAAAGAGGCTCGTGTTTGGGATGTGTATTCTGGACTAGACCTTTATGTAAAGAACCTGTTGGCATCACTGCGGGCCGTGAGTCATCTACAGAATCTGGCAATACGAGAGCGCCACTGGGTGCAGCTAATTAGAACAACACAGGTGCATAAGTACACACAGTAGAGGTCTTGCTATAGAGCAATGTTTTTCTTGCATGGCAGAACTTTGCATCATGAAAATAATTCTTTTTAAATAGATGGACATCACTGTGACTGACAGTACCACCTTGGAAGACCTCTTGGCTCTGCAGCTCCATTTGTTTGAAGACGAAGTTCGCGACATAGTGGATAAGGCAGTCAAAGAAATGGCCATAGAGAAGGTTCTTCTTGAATTATAAATAAATGCAAACACATTAACATCAAGTCTTTTACTTATAATGATCAATTATATAATGTAACATACTATACACACAGCATTTCTTGACAGAGCGCCGTATTATGAATAGGGTTCCATATAACCTCTTGAATATTGAGGTCTATATGTCCTGTCTAGATGTCCTGTGAAAGCCATGTATATCCAAAGCATCAGCTTTTCATGAGTTAAACACAGGTCTGTTTTCAGATAATGTAATTGATAATGTATTTCATATTAGATCATCCAATTAGTTTATTTAGCATAAGAAAAATTTTAATTTTCTCAAGCCATAAATGTATACCTAATCCTGCAGATTACCTGAAATATTCAAAATTACCCAATTTGGAGATACATATTTTTCATTGGACAGCTAGAGTCACTATATTTGTTTATAGTTATTTTAGGTTTATAGATAGTTGGAATTACAGTTATACAGTTTGAATTTTAACACTTATCATTGTACTGTCCATTATTTACATTTCAGGTTGTAACAGAAATAAGTCAAACATGGGCATCAATGGAGCTTTCATATGAAGATCATTACCAGACCTCTGTGCCACTTCTTAAATGTGACGAGGAACTTATTGAAACTCTTGAGGATCATCAGGTAAATATCTAAGTTACTGAACTCGTTCTCAAGACCAGTTGTCCGTGAGAGGCACTGATAGTTAAGTACTGAATAGAGATGAGAGTGCAGAAAGGGGCCGCCCCGTTTGACTGTCTAACAGCACAGCTGAGAGTAGAGAGGTCCCTATTGAGTCCTTAGATTTATAGCTGCTGTAGGACACAGGGCATTGTTGCACTGTGGCGGTCTTTGTACGTGTACACCAGATGTATGGGGGTGGGGGGTGGGGGGTTATAGCCAGCAATTAGAAGTCTTGCCACTTTAGTGCTTCCATCTTTGTGTAAACAGACTGTTTCCCTCCCCCACCTTTTTATGGCATGGCATTCTGATGAGGTTGAATGTGTTTGGAAATTAAACTGATGCATGTTATGATGTCTGGTAATCAAGATATGACTTTCTCTTGCCACCAGTTGGGTGGTAGTTTGGTGTATTTGATTTTTTCTATGTTCTCATCCTCAAGGTTCAGCTCCAGGGTGTCTTTCAGAGCAAGCACGTAGATCACTTCCTTTTCCAGGTGCTTGAACTACAAAAACAGCTGACTGTGGCTGACTCTGTGCTGATGGTCTGGATGGAGGTCCAAAGGACATGGGCCTACCTGCAAAGCATCTTCAAAGGCTGTGATGACATCTGCCAACAGCTGCCTGCAGATGCACACAGGTTCCAAGCTATAGATGGAGAATTTAAGGTCTGCACATATATGCCAGTCACGCAGTTATGCAAATTCTATTATTTTCATGATTGTAAACATGAGGATTTTTGGTTCTTTCAGGAGCTAATGTTGGACAGTGCCAAGACCAAAAATGTCATTGAGGCCACCAACAAACTTCATCTATTTGAACAGTTAGAGGAGCTACAGAAAAGGTTTATGTTTAGTTTGGCATTCGATATATTTCATCATACTGTTTTCAGTTTAAAGTTTTGTCCTCACTCTTTCTGTACCCTCTCTCTAACAGGCTAGCGTTGTGTGAAAAAGCTCTTGCTGAATACCTGGAGACAAAGAGACTTGCCTTTCCACGATTCTACTTTATTTCATCTGCAGACTTGTTGGACATTCTTTCTAAAGGGAGTCGTCCCAGAGATGTACAGTGATTTAGAATACCCCTTCATTTTTGTTAATTTTCTACTGTACTGTATTTGTCATGAAAAAAGTAATGACTGATTGTGTTTTGCAGGTAACTGTCCACCTCTCAAAATTGTTCGACAACATGTCAGATCTTGAGTTTGCCAAAAATGGACAGATGGATAATCCTAAACTTGTGGTGGGCATGTACAGCAAAGAGAGGGAGTATGTCACATTCCAGACTGAATGTTACTGTTATGGGCCGGTAAGACGCTGCATACATTCAGAATTGAGTGATCTAAATTACCTATCACATTTAATAAAATAACATGGATAGGAATACTTTGTTATAGGTGGAGGAGTGGCTTACTGGTCTGGAAGAGTCCATGAAGGAATGTGTCAGGGGTAATCTCTCTGAGGCTGTGTCTGTGTATGAGGACAGGCCCAGAGAGCAGTGGATTCTCGACTTTCCTGCCCAAGTGGCTCTCACTGGGTCTCAGATCTGGTGGAGCAATGATATGGAGCTTGTGTTTAAAAGACTGGAGGAAGGATTTGAGTCTGCACTGAAAGACTACAACAAGAAACAGGTATGTTCTATGTTATGTATGAGACTCATAGAAAATATTGGATCTGAGTTATACAGGGCCAGCTACAAATGCAGGCCATCCAGTGATGTTTTGGTGAAAACAAGAATTCAAGACTTCCTTTTGACTCTCTTATCTCTCTAGCCTGTCTGTTTTCTTCAGCATTGCTTTGAATCTGTTTTTCTCCCCTCCTCCAGATTTCTCAACTCAACTCCCTGATCAGCATACTACTGGGAGAGCTGAGCTCAGGCGACAGACAGAAGATCATGACAATATGCACGATTGATGTCCATGCTAGAGATGTTGTTACCAGCCTCATTGCGCAAAAGGTTAACACAACTGAATCATGCTATAATCAGTGTTTCATTATGGTGTGGCTGAACTAACTTTGGAATTATGAAAACATTTTACTCAATAAGTGTATAGTGTAAATACAATGACAAGTAAAAGTGTTTTTTTATTTTGCTTGTCCGAAGTTAGGTTGCAATTTATTGTAAATGACTTTCTCATTTCCCATTGGCAGCCTGTATTTGGCAACAAGAGACATAAACTTACTAAAAATTGGATCTAATCAAACTCAATTGAAAAAATAAGTCTTGATACGACCAGTACATTTCCTGACTCTTTTTGTAACTTTAAAACTTGAACAGCTTATATCATAATGAAATAGATAGACTTAAAATAGACTATAGTCTTAGACTAAAACAAGACAATGTTGACAAGTTATGATTATCATTATTCATTCATATCTCTTTGCACTAGTTTGATGGTAGCTATCTGTGTTCACAGGTCACCGCCTCACAGGCCTTCCAGTGGCTTTCCCAGCTTCGACATCACTGGAATGAGCAGCAGCACCACTGCTATGTTAACATCTGTGATGCTCAGTTCCTTTACTCCTATGAATATCTTGGAAATACACCACGCCTAGTCATCACTCCCCTCACAGACCGGTAGCTCTGCTAATTATCAGTGCTCAGTGTTCAATGTTTCAACGCATTTGCTATATCCAGCTTTGCTAACCAGCACACTTGTGTTTTTCTGTGGGTTATTACCAAGTTTAGGTGCTACATCACCTTAACTCAGTCACTCCACCTGACCATGAGTGGAGCCCCAGCAGGCCCTGCTGGAACAGGGAAGACTGAGACCACTAAGGATCTTGGCAGAGCCATGGGCGTCATGGTATACATCTTCAACTGTTCTGAACAGATGGACTACAAGGTGTGAAATTCATTCAATGGACAGTTCATAATTCTCTTCACAGAGTTCATGTCTTGATTAGATGTTTCAGTAAACATATATATTTGAAAAATGTTTTTGGTTATGTTCAGTCAATTGGAAATATCTACAAGGGTCTGGCCCAGACTGGAGCATGGGGCTGCTTTGATGAGTTCAATCGTATCGCTGTGGATGTTCTGTCAGTTGTAGCAGTGCAGGTTAAAACTATACAGGACGCCATTCGCTCTAAAAAGAAAAGGTGAGTAATTGAAGCTTAATACTTGAAAATTTTAATGTCGTGTAAGCTTACACTTGTTAAATTTGTCAACACTTTGTGCAACGTCACAGGTTCCTGTTCCTCAATAAGGACATTGTCTTAAAGCCCTCTGTGGGGATTTTCATCACAATGAACCCTGGCTATGCAGGCAGGACAGAGCTACCTGAGAACCTCAAGGCTCTTTTCAGGTGGGAATGATACAGTAATGTTCCCTATAGGGTGCTTTTATTCAGCATGAAGTTCATTGTCTGCACTATCTGTGTCCTGCTGTAGACCCTGTGCCATGGTGGTGCCTGACACTGAGCTTATTTGTGAGATAATGTTGGTGGCAGAGGGCTTCCGTGGTGCTAAGCTTTTAGCCAGGAAGTTTATCACTCTGTACACTCTCTGCAAAGAACTGCTCTCCAAGCAGGTAGGAGAAAAGCACTTAGCACTGTTATATTTCATAATGTTGGCTTAGAACAGAACATCAATAATAAATCTTTTCAGCTATGCCTCAGTAGCTCAGCGATGCATGAAACCATTCAATAACTCTTAGTACATTGTATGACATGATTTATGGTAAGAATAAACACAGGAGTACACATCTTTACTGTCTGCCCTCATTTGTCTATTAGGACCACTATGATTGGGGTTTGCGTGCTGTCAAGTCTGTTCTGCTTGTGGCAGGGGCACTGAGAAGGAGAGACAAGACAAGACCAGAGGATCAGGTGACCATGATCCGTGATCATGTGTATATGTATGGCACTTCACAGCAGCAAGAGGAAAGAGCATTGTCTTCTGTAATCTATAAATGCACTTTTCTTCCCTTTACTTTACAGGTGCTGATGCGTGCTCTTAGGGACCTCAATATGCCTAAAATTGTGACTGAGGATGTGACTATCTTCTTGGGACTGCTGGGAGACCTTTTCCCGGGCCTGGAGGTAGAGAGAGAGAGAAGCTGTGAATTTGAAAAGGCCATCCGGATGACCACACTGGAGCTCCGACTCCAGCCTGAGGAGACATTCATCCTTAAGGTTTGACAGTATATGGTATATACTATGCAAATACTTAAAAAAAGAATACAAATCTTTTCAAGAACAGCTTTGTTTTGTCAGGTGATGCAGTTGGAGGAACTCATGGGAGTGCGTCATTCTGTGTTTGTTGTTGGAAATGCATGGACTGGGAAAAGCCAGGTTAGACTGGTCAGATTTCTATGATTTTTTTATGATTGATGTAAATGCTCAGTTAAATTTTGTAAGGCGGATTTGAAATGTCAGGTATATATATATATATATATATATATATATATTAACAGGTATTGAGAGTTCTCCATAAAACCTATGTAAACTTGAAGAGGAAACCTGTGTGGAATGACCTCAATCCGAAGGCAGTGGACAGAGATGAATTGTTTGGCTTGATCCATCCTGCAACCCGAGAGTGGAAAGATGGTAAGCAGAGCAGGTTTTAAATGAGAGAACACAAGAAACTGTTCTAAATCACACTGGGTCTAAATAGTGCTTATACCTTGATATCTCAGTTGTTGTTTGTATCCTTTAATCTCTGTGTAAGGTTTGCTTTCATCACTGATGCGAGAGCAGGCAAACATCTCCCACCAAGGACCTAAGTGGATTGTGTTGGATGGAGACATTGATCCGATGTGGATTGAATCACTCAACACAGTGATGGATGACAACAAGGTACCTCCCTCCTGTTCACTCATACACTATTGTACAACACATAGCAACTAAGGTGGTATAGATAGAAAAAGATGTTTCTTTCCCCCTCCTTCAGCAATCACTTCCTGGAGTGTGAGTACTTGGAGGTATTTTTCCAAAGCAATGAATCATGTCATACTGATCTTGTGCCTTTGAAATATTCTAAAGCAAGTCTGTCAAACCTGATGAGATATGAAGGTGTTTACCTTATCGTTTGGGTAGAGTCTTGTCCATCATATTGACCATTCAAATGTTATGATATTTAGAAACCATAATGCGTTATAAAAATTTTTCAGGTCCTGACTTTGGCAAGTAATGAACGTGTGCCACTTACCTCTTCCATGCGACTGGTGTTTGAAATCAGTCACCTCAGGATGGCCACTCCTGCTACTGTGTCCAGGGCGGGAATCCTCTATATTAACCAACAGGATCTGGGCTGGAATCCGTGAGTTGCACAGTTTATATTCACATAATACCAAAACATTTTGGGGGTTTTCAGTGTAATGCTCTATTTCTGTTATTTTATGTAGCATGTGTTGTGCTTATTTCCCCAAAGTGACTATGTTGTTTGGGTGCCACAGTGACACTGTACCCAGTATATATTTGTGTAAATGTATTCTATTCAAACACAAGGGAATCTGGTGGTTCAGATCCTGATTAGATCAGTCTAGCAGTATGAAAGGATTTCTTGGATTTTTGCTCAGGTATGTCGCCAGCTGGATTGACCAACGAGAACGGCAGACGGAAAGGGCCCACCTCACCATACTGTTTGAAAAATATGTTCCTCGTTGTCTAGAAAAAATGAGAAACACCTTCAAGACCATCACTCCAATCCCAGAGAACTCTATGGTGCAGGTATGCAACACACAAGCAAGCACAGTGTATTTATTTCTTCTTTTGTATCCCTATATAGTCAGAAAATCACAATAAAATTTTCTTCTTGTTCAGACACTCTGCATCTTGCTTGACTGCCTTCTAACACCAAGAAATATTCCGTCTGACTCTCCACGTGAGCTCTATGAGACCTACTTCACCTTTGCCTGCATCTGGGCATTTGGTGGGGCCCTGTATCAAGATCAGGTATTACTTTGGTTTAATTCATGTGGATGAACTTGAGTATGGTATAACAATTCTAATTTTATTCTTTTTAATTTTTCATTTTTTTACATATCAGCTTATATATAGCAACAGTAAGGACAATTTGGGTGCATGTGTTTTGACATGACAATGACATCCTCCACAAAAGTATTAGTGTCCCAATAAAGGCCATAAAGCTCAGACTTTGTCTGTCTTGGGTGAACAAAACTCCACAGTTGTCCCTTGACAGAAATAATGCATTTTCCACAGTAAAATGTGTAACTGGGCATTACTCCACTTAGTTATCACTCCACTTACTCCTTGCTTTGTCTTTACATTCCTATCTTGTTCTCAAAGGTATAAATATAGCAGGAGGTGCGACGCTTCCTTTTGCTGAGAGACATGTCAAGAATGTCAAGTGACCAAGAATAATATACACTTAACTGTCAGTCATTTGGACTAATGGTGGGGTTGTCCATTGAAATTATATGAATTAATGCATGATATTATATCTTCGATGATTTGTCCAGCTCTGTGATTACCGGGTAGAGTTCAGTCAGTGGTGGACCAAAGAAATGAAGACAGTGAAGCTACCAGCACAGGGGACAGTGTTTGACTACTACCTTGACTCTCAAACCAGACGATTCCTGCCCTGGAGTGATACTGTGCCTCCATTTGAAATGGAAACTTGTACACCATTACAGGTAAGAATATATACATAGAATAGGAGTGTAGGACCCTTCAACTTTTCTAAGCAATTTGACAAATAATCACATACACAATCATAAGAAGCAGCCTTCTTAAAGAAAAATAACCAAAAATGAACAATACAGTCATATTAAAAATACATGTGTGCTTCAGTGAACATAATAAAAGAGGGTAAAGTCACATCATGAGGTTATGGCAGGGGCGCGAGAATGGATGATAGGCTTGCCACTGTGTCTGATTACCATCTACTACACCCCATACCAGACTGTGTGGGGGTGAAGGCATGAGCAACAAGGCTTGCGCTATCACCCACGCGCTATTGTCTTTCTTTATGCTCCTGCGTACAGCTGTGAATGCTCCAAAGGCTCTTGCTGAGCCATAATTAGTGGGGTTTTGTTCTGAACAAATGATGCTATTATGACAGAATAGTTGTGGTGTACTGGGGAAATACAAGAAATTATAAATCACATACAATTCACTGAACACATGTCTGTCAATAAATCACACTCAAAGAAAGCCATAATAACCATGTATGTTTCTGTTCTCTGTCTTCCTGCTGTTTCTATGATTGCAGGCTGTTCTGGTACACACAGCAGAGACTGTGCGTCTTCGGTACTTCATGGACTTGTTGCTGGAGAGGAGACAGCCAGTGATGCTTGTGGGGAATGCTGGAGTGGGAAAGACTGCACTTGTCAGGAACAAGTTAGACTGTCTGCCAGAGAGTTACATGACCACAAAAGTACCCTTCAACTACTATACTAACTCCCTCATGCTGCAGGGTGAGTGGGGCTTTTTGATTGCTCTGTGGTAGCACATCAGGTAAACTGTAGCACCATCTGCTGGTAATTTTCAGATTGAGAGAGTGGAGGGGGAGAAAGCTTTACCCTCAAGTATTGTTGCTATCATTACTTTTGTCAAATTACATTCCCACACTTCCAAAGTTGATTTGAGTAGGGTAAGCTGATTCTCCCTCTTTAAAAAAGCCTTTTTGTTGTTGATTTGAGACATATCACTCTGCTTTCTCTTGTAGGGATCTTGGAACAACCATTAGAGAAAAGAGCAGGCAGAAGCTACTCGCCTGTTGGCAACAGAAGGCTGGTCTACTTTATAGATGATATGAACATGCCAGCTGTTGACAGTTATGGAACAGTGCAGCCTCATACACTTATACGCCAACATCTGGATTATGGGCACTGGTGAGAATATCCCACACACTTAGTTGTCTTCAGTTGTCTATTGCCACAGCAGAAAAGATTTTATAAGTGTCTTTTGTGTATTAAACCAAGCATTCTTCCATTTCTTGCTGCCTGCAGGTATGACAGACAAAAACTGACCCTAAAAGAAATACACAATACCCAATATGTTGCCTGTATGAATCCAACTACTGGGAGCTTCAGTATCAACCCCAGACTACAGGTAAATTTGCCAGTATAATTGCCCTAAATCTTAGTTTCTGAAGATGAATTAAACAAAGTATACCAGCACAATTTATTTTTCCAATGCAAATCTGTGTTGTTGACAGATTTACAATAACAAATTTAAAAGTTTTAAGTAAAATTTAATTTAAAATAAGTGTAAATTAATGTATGTGTGAATTCGGATTAGTGCACAGGTTGGATCATAAATAAATCATGCAGCAGATTTCCACACAATATTTTATACTCAAGTGTCAGCATGGTGAGAACTACTACTACTATTACTTCAAAAATACGCCTGTAGTGTGTAGTTTAAATACTTTATATTTCCCGATAAATTAGTTTTAATTCAAAATTCCTGCCCTGGATGTATTTGAAGGTTTGGGGGTTAGATGGAAGTGATCCTTAAACTAGTATCTTTTGATAATTAAAATTGTACCCTACTATACATTTTCTGAAATTTGGTTATGCCTGTGCTTCCTGCAGAGACATTTCTCAGTGTTTGCAGTGAACTTTCCTTCATCTGAGGCTCAGGCGTCGATCTTCAGTCAGATCCTGTGTAGCCACCTGAAGCAGCAGCTTTTCAGTCCACTGGTTCAGAGGAGTGCTGCAGCTGTGGTCCAAGCTGCCATAACTCTTCATCACAAGATGGTTCACAGCTTTCTGCCCACAGCCATCAAATTTCACTACACATTTAATCTACGAGATTTGTCTAATGTCTTTCAGGTAGTGGTGATTGCATGCAAGTTGTACTTTGAATGGACTTTTGAATGAAATGTGAAATATTCATTTTAGTAACTGTGTTATTCAGGGTATTCTCTTAGCTGGGCCAGAGACTGTGAAAGACAGCACTGAACTGGCACTGCTGTGGCTCCACGAGTCCTGCAGAGTGTACTCAGACAGACTGGTAGATGACAAGGACCTGCAGTTCTTCCGGAGGCTCCAGATGGAGACTGTGCATGAATGCTTTGAGGTGCAATACAGATTCTGATTAACAGTGTAAACTGTATAAATTGCTGTTCTTCACCTTCAGATAATAACATTGACTGAAAGATTGAAATGATTTATTATGCTTGTCCTCGTCCAGGGACTGGAGGACAAAAAGGTGACAAAGCAGCCCCTCCTCTATTGCCACTTTTCCCAAATGGGTGAGGAAGCCTCCTATGCTCCTGTTAGAGACTGGTTTGTGCTCAGAACCATCCTTACAGATGCACTGGAGAGTTATAATGAGCTCAATGCAGCCATGGATCTGGTACTGTTTGAAGATGCCATGCAACATGTGTAAGTAGTGGGTTCACATACTATAACAGTTACATTATAATAATCATGGTGAACTTATTTTCCCTTAATAAACAATATCAGATCACACGTCAACTAAAGAAAGAACATATAAACAGAAGATAACAGTAGTAACAAGAGGACATAAGCTATTTAATGAAATATAAAGATGGCCGTTTTTTGCAGAAAGGGGAATTCATATGACGTGAGGTATAGAAATATGTTAAAAGGTTTTTGACTGCTGTAATGGGGACAACATATTACTATTTTTAAAGACATTCTATGTAGATTTTAATATTTGGAGAGACACATGTATATAGTGGCATAATAAAGATTATGTTGTTACCAGCTGTCGCATCAGTCGCATCCTGGAGTCTCCAAGGGGTCATGGGTTACTGGTTGGGGTCGGGGGCAGTGGGAAGCAGAGCTTGACTCGTCTGGCTGCCTACATATCCTCTGTGGAAGTCTTCCAAATCACTCTAAGTAAAGATTATAGCATCCAGGACCTCAAGGTAAATATTGATGTCATTAATACAGAATATCAAGTGCAATATAACTTCATAAAATATGCTTTTATGAAAATGTATAACCCTAAAGTGATATGCTTGTAGTTACAGTTCTCAGACACGGCTTTAATATACATTATTATGCAAAATGTAAATAATTCACTAAAATCAAGGTTTCTTTCAAAAATTCTCTAGATCAATTTTCCTTCTGGTTTCATGCAGGATATTGATGAAATTCTGTTTTGTTCAGCTTCTCCACTGATGCAGGAAATAAATGTCAGATACTATTAAAAGCTACTGGGAAATATTTCAATATCTCATTGATGAAGCAAGTTTGTCAATTTAATCATTTAATAGCCTATTATCAAGGCGTTATCATGGGCCTTGTGCTATGCCGCTGATTATTGTTGGACAATTTGAAATTCTCTAGTGGACTCAATATTAGTGTGAACAGCATAGATGTCCATTCACACCATTTGTGGTTTTATTTAGATGGATCTGGCAGGCTTGTTCCTAAAGACTGGAGTGAAGAACCAGCGTGTGGCTTTGCTCCTGACAGATACACAGATACCTGATGAGCAGTTTCTGGTCATTATTAATGACTTACTGGCATCAGGTCAGACCCAAACTCCATCACGCTCGTACTGTTTTTCAGCTCTGTCGGCCTGAGAGAACAGTGCTTGTAGAATTGTGTGTTGTTATCCCCATCACAATGTTGTATGTATGTATGTATTGCCATTTTGTGTGTTTCAATTCATTAATGTACCTTATCAGATATTAAACTTATTCAGTCTTTGCTGTCATTCTAAAATGATAACATTGTACGGTGAATATTGATCACTACAGTTTTTCATTCTGTGATTATGACTATGCCTTTCCTTCCAGGAGAAATTCCTGAGCTCTTCAGTGAGGAGGAGACTGAAGGTATCATGCTGGGTGTGAGAGCTGAGGTCCGAGCCCTCGGACTGCTGGACAACAGGGAGAACTGCTGGAGATTCTTTTCTGACCGAGTCAGACTACAGCTCACGGTCTAGTCTTTCAAATTCCCTCTACTATCTTCTATTATCCACTAGTGCTTCTAACTTTATCTTCTGAATATACTGTTATTTTGTTGCTCTTCCAGTCTTTCTCTTGATAAAATATTAACGATTAACAATTATCTTGAGAGAACCTTAAAATGTCTCAGTTCAAGTCTGTCATAAAGTGGGCTTTAAATGGTTTCATCAGACCAAGGGTGGTAGAATCTTTGCAAATAGAGAGATCAGGAAAATAGAGATTTTTACAGGATAGCTGCAACGTTTGCCACGAAGACAAAAATTGTAAAGAAGGGATTAGAAATGAGCAGCTGAGGAAAAATCTATTCTTATCTTCTTATTTTATATACTAAGGATGACATTTTTGATGGCACTTAAATGTGCCATCACAGCCAACATTCACAATAAGAAATTAATGAGCAAATTTTACTCTAGCCATTTTGAATTAGAAAATTAAAAGCGCAACTGCTGTGTTATATTATTAAATATGTTTGACAGGCTGAAATAACAGAGCCAGACAAACTGTAGGGGTTAAAAGGAAGGAAATTCTTGTCTCAGTACACACGTATGCCGTCCAGCTAATCTGTGCGCCAGGGCCTCTGGTAGCGTCACCGTCTGCTCCAGCCAACTGGGAATGTGGCTGCCTGTCCACATGCCAATGTGATGGCAAATGGGGGCACAAAGGGCTGCCAGTTATGGGTTCCCCTCTTGAATGCATCTGTGATATCTGTGATCTGTGTTGATTTTCCTATGTGCACTTTGCTGTATGTCTTGATGTGTTCAAGTATGGGGATGTACCTTTGTACATATATGTTTTTTGTTTGTGTCTAGATGACTCTTTGTCTCCCTGCTTCCTTATTTGTAGGTGGTTCTGTGTTTGTCTCCTGTGAGCGATGTTCTTCGTGTTAGGGCACGTCGATTCCCGGCCCTTGTCCAGTGCACCACCATTAACTGGTTCCATCCTTGGACCACTGATGCTCTGCAGTCAGTCAGCTACAGGTTCATCCAAGAGATTGAAGGCATTGAGGTCAGGCCTTTAAACCCAACTTCTTTATGTCACCATCTCTCTCATTCTAATAGACATTCTGAATGAAATGATAATTTTTTTGGCTCCCTGCTTTACACCATGTGTGTGATATTACTGCAGATAGTAGTATTAGCTGTCAGAGATGCAGCTCTAGGTGTGATTTGCAGTATTTCCCTTGGTTTGCCATGTACCCCCACATTCCAGAGTGAGTTAGACTTAAATGAACACCTTCTAATTACTACGGTGCAGCTGGATTAACTTTTCCATAGATCCCTCATCATTAGTTCTCTGCTGAGGTACTGACAAATTGCTGAACACATGCCTGGAGACTCACAGTGAGCGCAGGCATATCATTGTTTTCCATCATAGCAGTGGAACGATCACAACCCAGGATCATTTATGTTAATGAGAGAAGAGTGATTAAGCACATAACGACCCTCTAAGGAGGCACAGCTGTCACAACCAGGAAGTGTCATCACATATGTGAACATGTGCCAGACTATTACTTTCCACTATGTGTGTGTCTACATCTGTCCATGTGTGGATGTTCATGTGCAGAAAAAATGTTTTATCAAGAAATAGCTAGAGTACTTAAGAAGTTGTGGCATTATTAGAGTGTTAGTGCCTCGTAATAGTAGTAGAAGCAATGCCAGCCTTAATATTATAAGTGAGGAGAGGTAGAGCTGAGTAATGATTATAGAGCATTATTTGAGCGTGGTGCTAGTAGGAAAGTTGTAGTAATAGACACATAGGAGGACTTGAATAATATAATAAATCATAAAATTTTATGGAAAAATAAAGAACTTTGTGCAAGTTTGTACATTAATAACAAAATATTTTTAAAAGTTGAAACACAAATATGTAAGACCTTATATTTAAAGTCATTAATGATTGTTTATCTTCTTAAAGAGGCAGTAATACAAGAAATAAAATGATCATTTATTTAAAGTTTGAAATGCACAACCCACTAATAATTGTTACACAAGGCCAATCAATGAGAACTTCTTTCGCGTCTCAACTGAACATAGCATGCTTTGTCAAAAAGCATTATGTCAGATCTTAATTAATAATGATTTTTTTTTCCTACTGGCTCCATGATCATTAACAATGGCTTTTTGTGAATTATGTTTAGGCTTGATCCTTGTATTCTCTGCTCATTTGTTTTTGCTTTAATTGATCGCTAAATGTATGATTAATGGAAGTTATGTGTCATTGAGCACCATATGATGAATACCTCGTTTGAATGTAGTACAACAGCAACTGAAGAGTGTTTAGAAAGTTGGAGGGCATCAGAGATAATGTAAACGGTGTGCATGTCTTACAAGCTGCATGTCAGTGGTCTAAACACATTATTTTCATAGAGGTTTCAAAGCCTAATCATTCCTGGTAGCTGCACCTAAATTTCAGATTGAGTAAGTCAGGGCCAGCCAAGTAAGATGGCAAAACTTGTAGATGAATTCAAAATTTATGAAGATAATATTTCAGTCCCCATCAGGTTGTGGATGTTAAACTCTACTCAATCCAGCTCGCCCTGCTCTCCCCTCTCCCCCCTTGTCTGCTTATTTTTACAGCCTGCCGTCCAGGAATCCATCAGTCTTTTCATGGCCTACGTTCACACCAGTGTCAACCAGGCAAGTGAAAAATACCAGCGCAATGAGAAGAGGTACAATTACACCACCCCCAAGAGTTTTCTCCAGCAAATCACCCTGTACAGAAACCTTCTGGAGAAGAGCCGGGCTCAGCTACAACACAAGATGAACCGGCTTGACAGTGGCCTTCAAAAACTCCAAACCACTGCTGCTCAGGTAAACGTCTTTATTATATACTGGAGGGGGCTAATGTTAGGGTTTAAGGTACAAGGTTGAGGTAGAAAAAATAGAAATATTATAAGTCTCTGATTTAAACGGTGTGGGTTTTTACCTGCTATTATACACACTGACATATATGTAATCATTGTTCTCTCTTTAAGGTTGAGGATCTACAAGCCAAATTGGCATCCCAAGAAGCTGAACTGACCTTTAAAAACCAGAATATTGAAGCTCTAATTACAAAGATCGGACTGCAGACTGAGAGGGTTAGAAGCAAGAGAGAGGCTGCAGATGTCGAGGCACAAAAGGTGAGATTTCCTGTCAAATATTGGTTGTCATATACTTTTTGGCTTTGCACTCTTCATACTACACCATATCACACTATTTACTGCATAATCTTTTTGTGATGAATTAATTATTGTTGTTTTCGTAAAGGTTGCTGCGATCCAGGCAGAAGTATCAGTCAAACAGAAGGACTGTGAAAACGACCTAGCCAAAGCAGAGCCATCACTGACAGCTGCCACAGCAGCACTAGACACCCTCAACAAGGTGCTTCATTTTATCAAATTAGGCAAAATTCCATCAAATCTTCAGTCATTCTAAAGATTATATAATGTTTATAATTGTTTTTTAGATGAATCTTACGGAGCTGAAGGCCTTTCCAAACCCTCCAGTGGCAGTGATCAATGTAGCGGCAGCTGTGATGGTTCTGCTAGCCCCCCGCGGTCGAGTGCCTAAGGATCGGAGCTGGAAGGCGGCACGGGCCTTCATGGGCAAGGTTAAGCTGTCATAATGTCAATCACATCTGCCTGATTAATGCCAATCTAATTTGTGTGTGGGCCTTGACCCTGGCCCTGCCCAGCATCTCTCCAGTGCTCACATTACAGCTGGATGGCTCTATGAATATGCTCACTCACTAGGAGAGCAAGTGTGTTGACCCGTTTCGCAACCTCCACTGACTATTAATGCAAGTGTGACCATAAAAGGATGTACTTGATTTTTAAAAGCCAGAAGAATTTTACGTGAAATGAAGGTTAATTCTTTCTTTTCCAAAAGTATATTTAAGCATTTTAAACCTCATGTTTCTGAATGTATTAGTTGGTTGAATGATGCATCTGATACATGCCTCTTATATACATAATTAAAATAATTAAAATAATCAATGACAGCATAAGCTAAAAAGCTTATTTTCAACAGCTGGTGTGAGTAGGTAACAGGTGAAAAAAGAGAGGCAATTTTACAAATTTACATACAGTATATATCTAAATGTATTCAAGTAGTCCAGTTTGCTTTCTCAGGATCACTATATAGTCATAGAGTGTGTAGTATAATCTTCCAGTATCACTGGAGTATTAAACTTTAACTATTCATACATACCAAGTCAACTCAGAAATTTCACATCACAACAGAGATTATTTCATCTGTGTGGAGTCTAATGAAGAAATGGGATCAAGTTATAATCCTTGTTGTGTGGGCTGTTTCTTGTACTCCATTTTTAGTAGGAATGCCTTTTTTGATACAGCCCCTGATTTTAGTCTGGTATAGGCCCAGATTGCCAGTATGGGTATTAATGTATCCCCTGTATTTATATTTATGTCTGTCAGGTGGATGATTTCCTGCAGGCCCTGGTGTCATATGACAAGGAGCACATCCCTGAGACCTGTTTGACTGTGGTGAAACAACAGTATCTGAGAAACCCAGAGTTTCACCCTGATCTAGTTCGCACGAAATCTACAGCTGCAGCTGGTCTCTGTGCCTGGACTATAAACATTGTCAGATACTACGAGGTCAGGCAATGCCTTCATAACACTTGCAGTTATAATAAATGTGAATGCATCTTCTTGCATTTTTTTGAAAGGTTTGTTCTTCATCGTGGAGATTTTTTTCATGATGTGTGCTTCATTTTTTTAGATTTATTGTGAGGTCATTCCAAAGAGGCATGCATTATCACAAGCTAATACAGAACTAGAAACGGCAACAGCTAAACTGCTGTCAGTTCAAAAGAAATTGGTGGTGAGTGAAATTTTATTATTATACTTATTTAAGTCACTTAGTCTAAAAGCTAGATTTTCTTAATAGTGTTTCATTTCCATGGCTTCCTTTTGGTTTGTTTCTCCAGGATCTTGATGCCAGTGTCCAGAGCCTAACAGCTCAGTTTGAAAGGGCTACAGCTGAGAAAATCAGTTGTCAGGAGGAGGTGGCGTGTACCAACCAGACCATAGAGCTGGCCAACCGACTAGTCAAGGGCTTAGAGGTAAACACGGAGAGATAGAGGAGTTTTGGTGGTGTCACTGTGGTTGACCTGGCATAAAGTAAACTGTCAATTTGCCGGAGGCATGCATGGACAGGTGCTGGTAATCAAATTGCATCAGTAATCTGGACTAGAAGTTGTTATGTCCTGGCAGGATAGCCTAACATTTGTATGAGTAGCTCAGGCAAAGGGAGATTTTACAGCCTGGCCCAGCAGCATATCGTGGACTTGTGAGACAGGTAGAGAGGGCTGGACCACAGAAAACGCATGGCTGAACTGGGCAACTGGCTGGCTGAACGGTTTCCAAATGGAGAAAGGAAGAGAGATGGCAATAACGCTACACTAACACTGCTCTCAGTCAGTGCAGCAGACAGTGTGTGTGTGTGCACGCGTGTGTGTATGTGTGTGCATTTCTGTGCTAAAGTCCTTGCACAAGCTCTAGTTTATCTGAGGTGTAATAATAATTAATTATCAAGATTTTCTTTTACAAATTGTCATGGAATGCAATTGTATCAAATGTATAAATGTCTTGTGTTGCATATATTTAAGTCTTTTGCATTGCTGTGCGTGCCGTTTTGGGCTACGGTATCTATTATCTTTATGGATGCTAATATGAAAAAAAGATTGCCATTTCAGTGACCATTTTCCAAGTTCGACTTTTCTTATTCCACAAAATAAATGTAGTTTGCATGGAACAGCTTGGCTTTTAAGCATATCAAGATAAATGTTTTGTCTTTATGGCATTGACCTGGAAGCAATAGTGTTCAGACTAATAAATCAGGCCGTCTATATTTAATCATTAACTTACCTCAAAGCCTCAACAGCTGTTGGAAATTAACAGTGTCTCACCCCGAACTGAGTGATATTACAGGCAATCCATAATACATTAGAGTAAAATTATAGTGATTTTTAACTGTCTGAGAATTTATTATGTGACATATTCTAGATCCACAGCCCCTTGTAAGAAAATGCCATGCATGATTTATTGTTGTAGGGCTGTCACAGTCATAGTATTGAAGGTTTAAATGAATGCTAAATTGATGCTGAGTGAATCAAACTTCTAAAGCTATTTTAAGGGAATTGCAGTTGTATGCTTTACTGCTTACATTTTCTTAGTTTGTAAAATAAATGGGAAGTTGCCCAGCGTGTAAATTTCTCTGCATTGTAGATTCATCTTTAGTCCTTTGGTTTAACTGTCTTCAGAGGAATCAGTTTTTTGTGTATATTTTAAATTATATTGAAGCCTGGTCTTTGTGTCTTACAGTCAGAGAAGGAGCGCTGGTCCCAAGCAATTGTTCAGTATGAAAAGCAACAGAAAACCCTGTGTGGTGATGTCCTCCTCACTTCAGCATTCGTCTCTTACATGGGTTATTTTACCAGGCAGTATCGTGTGGAGCTGCTTAACAATGCATGGATCCCGTTCCTTAGGTCTCAGAAGGTATGGTCAGTTTTTTTTACTGTTTTAGATTAAAGTTATATATTAAAGTAACATCTTTGTCTCACACTACACACATCCACTGTAAAGTCTATGAACTGAAGCTCATCTGTCTCAGCTGCCACTGGTTCTCCAACTAGAGTGACATCATTCTTTGGTTTCTGTTCCAGGTCTCTGCACCCCTGACAGACGGTCTGGATCCCATCCTCATGCTTACAGATGATGCCACTGTGGCTGCCTGGCATAACCAGGGCCTGCCAAATGATAGGATGTCCACCGAGAACGCTGCCATCCTGACCACCAGTGAGCGTTGGCCACTCATCATTGACCCACAGCAGCAGGGCATCAAGTGGATCCGAAACCGGCTAGGGTCAGAGCAGAGGGTGGTGCAGCTGGGACAAAAAGGGTGAGAAGGAGCTATCTATCTATTTGCAATCACAGTGGCCTGTTTTAATATACCAGGGAGTGCTAATATTATAAATGTGCATGTCAGAATACATTTGTTCTGTTTTTTTTAATCTATTGCTTTTGATTCAGCAGGTATCTAGATGTGATTGAACAAGCCCTTGGTTGTGGTGATACAGTTCTGATAGAGAATCTACCAGAAAAAATAGACCCGGTCCTGGAGCCTCTACTGGCCAGAAACACTATCAGAAGAGGAAGGTTAGTAGTGAAACTGCAACATTACATTTTTAGTAATGTTGCACAGATTGTGCTGAGAAAGATAAAAGAAAAAAATACAGATATAAAGCATCAAACCTGTTCACCAATGGAAAATTATTTGTTTTGTTGTTGCACACCAAAAACATTTTAAATCAATGTATGGTTTTTATATCACTGTTGATACTCAAGTCGATATGCCCACAACCCATCACAATGTGTCTGTGGTGTGAGACAATAGGAGCAGATTTGCCAGATGGTTGACTCTCAGTGAGCATTGAAACACCAGTAAGACATGACTGAATGCATTATTATTGCTCACTCTTTAGATTATAAATGAATTTGTGGCGCGTGTTCTGAATCCCTGAGGCCAACATATTGATTAGCCCCTCAAGAGGGGTGATAGATGTATATTTGTGTGTTCATGTTCTTTAGATGTGATGAATATTGAACAGCGGAGCCTCAGTGTAAAAGCTGAATTGAGGACAGTCATGGTTATGTATAAGGACTCCTGTCTGCCACAAAGAGCTGGCATGTAACACACTAAATTCATGGGTCCTCCATCATCATGGCAAACTCAATTCCGCTTCAGTAATTTCATAACCCTGATTTGTTGGCATTTTTCTGCATTTGTTTATTTGGAAACAGAATAATAGGAATTACTTTAGCAGCTTTACACTCACTACCAGGACTCATCTAGATTATCTTAAATCATAACATGTAATTTGTCAAGTAATGAGGTCATGTTATGGTATTTTGTGTCATTAAATCATAAATAAGGCTTTACCGCAGATACTATTTGACTTAAAATCTTTATCAGCAACTTACACATGCCATCTAAACTTGTACTTGCTTGTATTTGGTAAATCTATCTGATTTCAAACCTAAACATCACTCCCGCTGCCCACTGAAATCTACTTCCTTTGTTCAGTTACCAGTTACCCTCAAAAGGCAAAATCCAGCAAATTTTCCATCGAGGATAACCTACAGAAAATAAATAGAAAATACTCTATATGACCTACTGCTTTGACTTCCTTCTCAAAAATGTTTACATCTTTTTTGCACTCATCTATGTATGACAATGACAATTGAGTATCTTGGTCCATGTTCACTGATCTTATTCTGAAGTCCTGTCTGTCCAGACGTAACAATTCATCATAGTAAATCTGATTATAAGTTTATCCCTTGTAGATGACCCACACACTTGTTTCTGTCGATGATTAATACAACCTGCAGGGGCAGCCATGATGGATCTGGTAGGGCTCCACAGCTGAAGTTCATTAATAATTGGAATGTTGTAGAGTGTGAAGTAATGAATACTAATTATTCCTTTCATGGCTGACGGAAGACTACAAGCCAATCCATCAGCAAGGACTTTAATTTGGTGGAGTAATGGTTCTATCAATAGTACATTAATTCTGGCTTGTGAAGATATAGAGTTGAACCAGACCCAGGCCATGAGGAACCTGTGCTGTAAAATTGGGGCCTTGCCTGACATCTAAGGGGTAATTAGAGAAAAATGAAAAGCCACCAGGTTCGTCAAGCCAGTGCTAATTTAATTGAAATGCAGGAACAGATAAATATTGGCTGCTGTGGTGGTTAATATTTCATATTTATTCAAGATTATTTGTCTACACTATAAGTGACATTTGGAGTCTGTGTGAAGTTCATCTGTTGAAGTTGCATGAAAGCGTGGGGTCGACAAGCTCAAATGCAAACAGAGAGGGTTTGCACTGCCGCAATTCAAGTACTCCTCATCATCATCATCATCATCATCATCATCATCATCATCATCATCATCATCATCATCATCATCATCATCATCATCATTCTTTTATAATTTTATAAATCACCTGCAGCGTTCTTTAGAGGAAAGTACTGATGATATTTCTAATCGTCCTCACTTTCTCACTTTGAAAGTTAACGCAATAAAACTTATTGATGGAAAACCAAAACCAACTAGAGCAGACTTAACTCACTCGCCATTTTTTTAGATTCTTTGCTCTTGACAGGCAGAAAATATAGTATATTATATAAATATAATAATAATATATAAACATTATTATACACTGCTGCCCATAAAGTTGAAATAATTTTCTTTTCAGATACAATCCTCCATTTATTCCTATTTAAATGCATCAGTAATCACCTTTGACCAGGTGCAATGATTACATTATGTGTCCCACTTACCTCATTTCATGGAGAGAGGTAAAAAATATTTTATTTCAACTTTATGAGCAACAGTGTATTTACATTAAACTTTGTTTTGTAGCTACATACATGCAAGAATACATTTCTTGCTTAGTCCTTTAAGATGAAGGCTGTGTTATACAGCTGAAAGTTCAGAAAAAGCTAGAAAGTTGACCTTGAGTTGGGGTTCATTCTTCAAGTAGGTCTAAAGCTTCATTCCTCAAACAGCTTTTTACAACAGCAGTAAAGGTGAGTTTTGCCACATGTTTTAAAGAACACTTCCTGTACTTCATAAAATTTGGGTAGTGTACTTTTTTTCATTAAATTTATCATCAGTGACCTTTCCTTAATGTAAGTTGATATTGGCTTCATCTCATTTTTTTTTAACTTGTACTCTCCTGTTTTCCAGGTACATTCAAATTGGGGGCAAAGAGTGTGAATACAACAGTAACTTTCAACTCATTTTGCACACCAAGTTGGCCAATCCCCATTTCCCTCCTGAGCTCCAGGCCCAGACCACCCTCATCAATTTCACAGTGACTCCTGTGGGCCTGGAAGAACAGCTACTGGGACAGGTAGTGTCCCGGGAAAGGCCCGACCTGGAAGCCCTAAAGGTGAACCCTTAAGCATTTTATGAAAGATGTACATTGTTAAATCTACACTAAGCCATTTTGATTTTAGTGATTTTCAGTGCAAGACGACAATCTATAATATGAAATAGAAAAATCCATCAATCCGAATATTGTGTATTGTTGCCCAAGATGAAGCTGACCACACAACAGAACCACTTCAAGATTGAGCTCAAGAGTTTGGAAGATGACCTGTTGAGTCGCCTCTCTGCAGCCTGTGGTAATTTTCTGGGTGATATTTCTTTGGTGGAGCAACTTGAGAACACCAAGACCACAGCTGCTCATATTCAGTACAAGGTGAGGCTATTACACCAACAGGGTCTGTCTGTTCTCAGACTGTAGTCGAATACATGTGTTTTTTGGTTGTTTTTTTTTTTGTCACTCAAGTGTTTTTGAATGCCACACAGCAGCAAGCGCCTCATTTTATTGCATTAGCTGCAAATGATGTGTAGTTGGGAATATGTGTAATGAGAGGGTTTTGGAGCATGACTGAGAGCCTAATAGCTCATTTTGCGCAATTGGAACACGCAGGTGGTGGAGGCCAGAGAGAACGAGACAAAGATCAACGAGGCTCGAGAACTATACCGCCCAGCAGCTGAGAGAGCGTCACTCCTCTTCTTCATCATCAGTGACCTCAGCAAGATTAACCCCATGTACCAGTTTTCTCTCAAGGTGAAGCCTTTATCCCTGAAGCACTCTCAGGGGACAAACATTGTTTTGTGCATTATTTCAAACAATACTCAACCTCCTTTGGCCATTGTTTTTTTTTTTTTTTTTTTTTAATCAGTGTTTATGATTGTTGGTTCTCTTAGTGATGAAGATTTTAGGCACAGCCCTGTTTGTACAAATCAACTTTAATATGTGTTTCTATACCAAAACATTGGCATTTGTTTTGTATTGTTTAATTCTCAGTCCAGTTAAGAGCTCTGGGTTGTGGTTTTATGTATGTATTCCTTATGATAGTACTAATCCTCCCTTTGGTTGTGTTCCAGAGCTTTAACTCAGTGTTTAACAAAGCGATGGACCGTGCAGAATGGGATGAGGATGTGAGGACCAGAGTGCACACCCTCACTGAGGCCATCACCTATTATGTATTCCTGTACACCAGCCAGGGCCTGTTTGAGAGAGACAAGTTAACCTTCTTGTCACACATTGCCTTCCAGGTGAGAGACTCAGGGCCGCCTCAAAGGTGGGGCCTCCTGTCATCCTCATCAATCAAAGTACTTTTCTGCCCCCACATTAACTTCAATTAAAAGCAGTCAGCAGGACCATACGCTGCTATTGATTACCTCTCACACCTTGCTCCATAGCTGCTGTTCAGACAGTTGGTTCTGACAAGGGGGTTGGTTCTGATGGCATAATGCAATTATCTGTCATTGCGCCAACTGTTTTCATCTTAGGAACTGTGGTGCTCTGAAGGCTGTCCTTCATTTGGCTTTTTCACATTTAGAGGCACTTTTTCAGCCTGTAGGACTTTACCCAATCCCTTTGCCAGAGTTTTCTTGCAGTCTTCAATTGTTGTAAGAATGACTGAAAAGAGATCAATGCAACACAGATCATTACAAACTGCTCTTGGTCCTTCCCCTCAGATTCTGCTCAAACAGGGCCTGATTGATGCACAGGAATTTGACTTCCTCCTGCGTTTTCCTGTGGAAACTAGCAAACGTAGTGTGTCCTTCCTCTCTCCATATACCTGGGGAGCCATTAAGGTACAGTACAGGCTATAAACATTTCAACACTACTTACCATTTTACACAGCTAAGAAAAACATTTTACAATGTCTGTTATTTGGATATAGACAATCTCTACAATGGAGAATTTCAGTGGACTGGACAGAGACATGGAGAGCTCACCAAAGCGCTGGAGGAAGATCATTGAATCCAGTTGTCCTGAAAAGGAAAGACTGCCCCAGGAATGGAAGAACAAGAGTTCCCTCCAGAAGCTCATTATCCTTCGAGCACTTCGCCCTGATAGGATGACCTATACACTAAGGTGAGTAAATGACCAAATTATAGTTGTATTTGTAAGTATTGAACAGTATTCTGTACAGCTCACTCTCCTTTTGACTATGCTTCCTGGCAGGAACTTTATGGAGGAGAGCATGGGAAAAAAATATTTGGATGCTGCCAGGCTGGAATTTGATAAGTTATATGCAGAAAGTGTCCCTTCAACCCCTGTGTTCTTTATCCTCTCACCTGGAGTGGATCCACTCAAAGATGTAGAGAAATTAGGTACTATGCCTGCTGTTTGTTATTTATGCATACTGATCACTTGGTAGGGATAATTATTCAAAATATTCTTTCTTTGCAGGTTTGAAGCTGGGATTTTCCATTGACCAGGGCACTTTGCACAATGTATCCCTGGGACAAGGGCAGGAGGAAGTAGCTGAAAGGGCTCTGAGGAATGCTTCTAAACTGGGACACTGGGTCATTCTGCAGGTGGGGAATTTTACTATTCAGTGACTAGATTACTTTAGTGATTTCAGGCTGCTCTTCCAGCCAGCCTGTAATGCATCTAATGATATTATCTCACCCCCTGAGCAAAGGAAATAAACTCAATTTGGTTCAATAAAAAACATAATTGGCTAGATCAGCTCCATAAATGCCTCCTTTAAAGGGAGCCAAGTAAGTCACTGAATGTTTTCTTACTAGTTCAGAACACGGGGAGATCTTTTTTGGAATTAATCTTCCTCATACGAACACAAGCATATCTATAAATTAAAACTTTAAAAATTTATTCTATGAACCTATAACCTAAACTTTTTGTATAACATGTTTTTGAAATTTTCCAGAATGTACACCTCGTGGCTTGCTGGCTGCCCTCTCTAGATGCTCTACTGGAGACAGCAGCGGTGGACAGTCACCCCAACTACAGGGTTTTTATCACTGGGGAACCAGCACCAAGCCCTGAGAAGCATGTGATCCCCAGAGGCATACTGGAGAATGCCATAAAAATCACCAGTGAGCCACCCACTGGCATGAATGCCAGTCTGCATACAGCCCTCAACAACTTCAGTCAAGTGCGTTGCAAATTTCAATTAATTTCTGAAAACATATTACATTTAATAGCATTCACTGTAATTTGTATTTCTTATGCTCTTGCTCTCTTTTCAGGACACTCTGGATATGTGTACCAGAGAACAGGAGTTCAACTCGATGCTCTTCTCCCTCTGCTTCTTTCATGCTTGTGTTACAGAGCGCCGTAAATTTGGTTCCCAAGGGTGGAACCATAACTACCCCATCAGCAATGGAGACCTCACCATCTCAGCAAATGTCTTGTACAACTACTTAGAGGCCAACGCCAAAGTATTTTTACCACTATTTTTAAATATAATTCTACATTTTCATTTTTTTATTTATATTTTAACCAGATTTTTTATTGATATCAGTAAAACTTTTAATTTGTTTTGTACTACTACTTTCTTAAGCTGTGTAAATTTATAATGATAATGGTGTTTGCAGTGGCATTATTGTCAGACTGGGATGCTGAATTACAGTAGTGTCTCCAATTACTTATTGAAATCTTTTGTTCCACTGTTATTTGTGAAAAATGTTCATTCCCATATTTTTTTCTACATTTCTTCTCTTACAACGCAACCTATAATTTAGCTTTATTTCATGAAGACAAAAAATCCATTCTTAGGGTGCTGTACCCCTCACAACTCCTAATGCATTTCTCTTAGAACTCCTATTACTCTGGTCACAACCAATTATGTCTCCTAGGTATTCTGCCCTCCAAAAACGAATGTCCTTCATTATGTTAACCAAACAGTAACCTGTATGTGCGTATACAGAGAATTCATTAGGAGGGCAATGAAGCGTTATCCTAAATGTAATTACATGCAGCCAATGTGACAGTTCACAACGCTACATAAGTGATCACTGCAATTAGAGCTGATGAAGGAAGCAATTTGCAAAACAATACAGGTACAAATGATTGTGAACCTCCAGCTTTTGTAATTTGTTATGAATCACAGGTTCTTTTCTTCCTCCTTCACCCTCACGGATCATAATCTCCTGCTGAGGAAAAGACTCTTCTGTCATACCTTAGATCAGTGTGTGTAAAGAAACATAATTTTGTTACATTTCCCTACAGTTATCATTATTAAAAGCTCATTTGGTAAGAGATCATATAGATACCACTTAAAGATATGGTTTGAAAGGAGTGGAATAATACAGAAAAAATAAAACTAGTGTGAGATGATCCTGAAATTTTTTTAATAACCTTTTTATTTTTTTTGATAACATTTGTCTTCACTCTGTATAGTGTATCTAATTATTTAGGGACAACAGTATTATTATTTTTGTAAAGTTATATTTGCGTACAAACTTAAGTCTGTTATAGTCCATGCAGGTGCCTTGGGAGGACTTGTGTTTTCTTTTTGGAGAGATCATGTATGGAGGACACATTACTGATGACTGGGACAGAAGACTATGTAACTCTTACCTGCAAGAATTCATGCATCCAAAAATGGTGAGTCAGTGTTGATGTTGCAGTCTAAGAGGAATCCATTCATTTTTTTCTGTTTGGTTCCAGCAAAACTATTGCACTATAAATTTTAAATGGTTTCACTTGATAATTTTCATAATTTAGAAAATCTTCATTTCATTCAACTCATTCAATACAATCCATTTGGACAGAGACTTGACATAGGTTCATGTTCAGTGTTGTGATGCAAAGTAGTAAAGAAAATGTGCAGTTTTGAATTTCTTGTTGTCGTTGTCAAGGTAAAGGGTGCCCTCTTGGGATGTAAACCTAAACTGCAATATTGCACTTAAAGTCTTTGCTACTGCTGATTTCTCTGCCCTCACCTAGGAAATGTTACCACTCTGTGCATTGCACCAAATTTGACTGCCAGCTGCTGCATGACACACCACTACAGGCAATTTAGCAGATTATTTGGTACTTTTAGTTGATAGATGCTTAACTTGGAATTCATCTGTTTCACTCCCACTGAGGACCTATTAGCTCTCTGCCAGTTTACCTTTTCTATCAGGCTATGCCACCGTTCTTCCTCCCAAAAAGCAGTTTGAACAATCAGACATCGATCAATGTGTTTTGTTGTAAGTGCAGCAAATTGCTTGTGCATGCACTGCCGTCCACCATATTGAGTTCTAAAACACACAGGACAAGCTTTGCTTGCATTAAGCTTTGTTAAGATTTATGCGATTGGTCTAGGTTAAATTTTCATTGTCATAATTTTTTGCTGTACATTAAATATTGTGCTCTACTGTATTTTTTTTAATCTTTGTATTCTTAATTATTTTTCAATTCTTAGTTTGAAGGAGAGCTCTTTCTGTGTCCTGGGTTCCTGACCCCTCCATTCATGGACTATGGTGGTTACCACAGTTATATTGACGAGCATCTCCCATCTGAGAATCCCACTCTGTATGGTCTACATCCAAACGCTGAGCTCGAGTGCCTCACTGTCACCTCAGACAACCTCTTAAGGACTCTGCTGGAACTGCAGCCACAGGACTCCTCCAGAGCACAGGGGGCAGCTCAGAGCACAGAGGAGAAGGTGTGAAGGCAGAAAAAACTATTACTAGAGAACATCTTAGGATACAATGACCTACCTGCATAAATAATCTAACCATGTTTATCATATTTATCAGGTCAAGTGTGTCATCGAGGACATCCTTGACAAGCTTCCTGAGGAGTATAACATGGCAGAGATAATCACAAAGACGACAGAGCGAAGCCCCTACATTTTAGTGTGTTTCCAGGAGTGTGAACAAATGAATCTTCTGCTAGCAGAAATAAGGAAGTCCCTTAATGAGCTAGATCTTGGTCTGAGGGTACAGTCTATTGTGACACTGTTAACAAATCTCTGTTCTATCACCAGTAAGATCTTGTGTCATTTATGAGGATTCCTCTGTCCACAGGGAGAACTCAGCCTCACTGCCAGTATGGAAACTCTGCAGTCTGCCCTGTTCAATGATTCTGTCCCAGATTCCTGGGCCAGACTGGCTTATCCCTCCACTAAAACACTGGCACAATGGTAACTACTCTTTCCAAATAATACTGTATTTTACTCTCCATCTGGCCTTTACTATGTTTTCCCACAACACTGCACTGTTCAAAGTAACAAAAACTGTTTTTAAAATTAAGGAAAAATGTCTTGAATCATAAAGCCAATATTACCAGGCAGACACATTGTAATGGTGTCAACCAATGATACACCATGTTGTTTTTTTAAATTTTTTTTATTTTAATTTTTTTATAGGTTTAGTGACCTAATGTGTAGCTGTCGTGAGCTCGACAGCTGGACTCAAGACTTTGTCCTCCCTGCAGTTGTTTGGCTCTCAGGACTCTTCAACCCTCAGTCCTTTCTCACAGGTGAGGTCCCAGTCTGTGAGCAATTTAGATGATGAGTGCATCAGAAACATTAACATTCAAATTTATCTTATTTGCAGCCGTGTTGCAGAGCATCGCACGCAAGAATCAGTGGCCCCTTGATAAAATGACTCTGACTGTGGATGTAACAAAAAAGACAAAAGACGACTTTGGACATCCACCACGGGAGGGAGCCTACATCAACGGACTCTTCATGGAAGGTTAGAATTAATCATCCCTAACATCTCTCCAATACATCCTGCTGCACTGAATTAAGTTACATCAATTTTTGAAAGTATTTTGAAACATATGTGTTGGTAAAATGCAAATCTCCCTCTAGGAGCACGCTGGGACACTCAGTGTGGAGTCATCTGTGAGGCGGTTCTGAGGGATCTTACCCCAGCCATGCCAGTGCTGTATGTTAGAGCTGTGCCTGCAGAGGAGCAAGAACTCAAGAGTACTTACGAGTGTCCAGTGTACCGCACTAAGCAGCGTGGGTCCACATATGTTTGGACCCTTCACCTCCGAACCAAACAGCCTCCTGCCAAGTGGATATTAGCTGGAGTGGCGCTGCTTATGTCTGTGTGAGACAGTGGGAGTGTCAGGCAGTGAGTCCTGAAGTATTTTATAATATTTGCCAACAGTATTCTGAAAACAGTGTTTTTAGATATTTTTAGACAGTATTGAATCGTGTTGTCCTCTTTATCATGTTTAATAATAATTACTAATATAACAGACACAGTTACACACTTTTAATCCTCCATTATTATTATTGTGTCCAGTTTGGTTTATATATGACAAAAAAAATTTTGTTGTGTGTGTGTGTGTGTGTGTGTGTGTGTGTGTGTGTGTGTGTGTGTGTGTGTGTGTGTGTGTGTGTGTGTTAGATTTAAAGATAAAGTAAAGAAGTAGATACATGTTTAGCAAGTGTTGAATCTGTTGTGTCTGTGTGCGACACTGTTGAACCTCTCCCCTGAGATGGTTCAGTCTGGGCATGATTTGTTGGGAGCTTATGTCTCCATTTTAGACCATGTAATTCTGGATAGGGAGCATATTTTATTGGAAGGTCAAGATTAAAAAAGCTCTTTGGCTGCCCTCTACTAACTGAATGATACACAATGCCGTCTGGAGGGTTCCCGGACAGAATTCCCAGGAGATGATGTGCATGGTCGCTATTGACTTTTAAATGAGGTGCATTTGACATTGACCTTTTGTACGGCAGAGGCAGAATACTAACAGACTAGTGTAATTCATTCAGCTGGGCCTGTTGGAGAAACCTATTCAAAGACACTGATAGCTTTCTATGAGAACGCAACACATTAGATTACCCATCCTTTATCTGTCTGCACTCTCTGTTAGCATCTGATTAACTTAATAAGAACCAAATAAAACCTTTTAGCTTTGAATGAGCCTATAGAAACAGTTTTCTTATCTAAAATGTTAGTTTTTTTTAACTGATTTTCTTGAGATTAATTGAAAACCAAGATGTTCAGATTAAAGTTTGACTGTTTTATGCAGATATTCTGAAGGAGTTGTGCATAGGATGTTTCATATGCTTTAAAGTCTCCTGTATGTCAGATACATTCAAATATTTTGGAGCTCCAGAGGAAAAGCTGAGATCATACAGCACAGTACTACATTAAGAAAAAATATTTTTAATCCACAGAAAAGGTGCCACATAGAAATTTTGTGCAGCTGTGAAAAGAAGAGATAATGACTGAACAAATATAGATTGTATTTATTATTCAGAACAAGCTTATTTTATGCTTTTATTTCTTTTTGAACAGTCATTATTAAATAGACTGTGTTAGAGTAGCACTTTATGATATTAATACACCCACGAAGAAACAGGACATGTGTAATATTATCTGCTATGATAAACAAGTGACATTATGATGTACAATTTACATCCACAGAATCATCAATTGGATGGAAATCAGCATTCTTATCTTCCCAAATGAGATTTTCTCCAACTCTAATAACTGCTGTGTTGCTCTTAATTTCTCCCTGCAGCCAAAGTGGCTACAGACAGACAAGTGGAGGATGGAGGATTGATTCTGTGTATTGTATTGCACAGGGGAAATGAAGAACCAGTCTTCCTGTAGTTTCTCTTCATCTGCCCTCTCTTCCCCTCATTAGCACGCCATAACAGCTAGCCAGTCATTTGGTGACAGGGAAATGATACAGTGCTGGCAGTGTTTGGGAGGAAATGGCAGGGTACGGGGGCCCATCGCAGCAGGGGTTGTGCCACAGATAGTCACGTTAAAGGCCAAGCAGGACACCTGGTTAAAGTCAGCAAGGGCATCTGGGTCACACCTCCGCCTCACAGCACCCAAAAAGAAAGACATTGTGTACTAAGGGGTTTTGCTAGTCAATAAAGGATCCCACAATTGTAGCTTTTTGTAGGTCACTGATTATGTAAAGAAGCAAATTCTCATCAAGTGAAATACTGTGCATTGACAGAACAGGTCCCCAAATGTTACTTTTTTTTTTTAATATACTGGCAAATGATATACCTACCCGTATTATAAATTCATGAAAGATATTACCAAAATCAGTGTTGAATTTTAGAATAGTGTGTTGCACAGTACCCTTTTGCAGCCACGGAGAGGCAGTGAAGCTTCATTAGTGACGGCGATTGTCTGATATTTAATTAGAAGGCAGATGAACCCACCCATGTTGATGTGATTACAAAAATTCTTATTTAGAGACCAGGAGCTGTTGAATACAGAAATGTGAAAGAATATGATATTCTTATGCTTGGTGCCAAGCTTGAAACACTTTGCTGTCCAGAGTAGCTGTCAGTCTGTGCCTTTTTTATACTCTTCCACCATTAAATGCTGGTATTTTTGCACATATTGATCATATTAAATGTTCTCACTTCTGTGCATTCAGCTGCTGTTTGTGTTACTTTACTGACGCACAGTTCCCTAAAGGTTCTCTTTATCATGACCTTACAATGATTGATGTATGTTCTGAATTCTGAATGTTACGGTCTTATACATGAAGAAATGGCCTTTACAATAACCGGCTCATGATGATGAAAAATATTTTATTGCATGCACAGTTGACACTGGTGGTCAATCCATGGGTTTATGCCATATCATGCAGACCAACCAAAACAGTGTGTACAAAAAAAAACAGAAAAACCGAATTAATAAAAGTAATATCTATAGAACAAATAAATAATTCTGAAATAAATAAATATCCGTATCCAGAATTTCAACATATATATATACGGTATAAATAGAATCAACTGTACAATGTTGATGTTATAAATGAAATTCAAAATAAGATAGATACTGCTGAAGCAGCTCCATGTTCACTGTTAACTTTGAAATCCAAAAATATACAAATAATATTTCAAGAATATAATGCAAAATTCCATCTACAACATTTCACAACGCCTATTTAAAATGGCCTAAGCTCAGGGCAGAAGTGAGCATTTTCAGCTGACCAATTTAGAGAGTAAATACTGTATCTTCTATGACTACACACTATACAGCTGTATACAGTGGTGTTACTACACATTGTACATGAGCAAATGGCTTCTTTTTTTCTTCCTCTTTCTTAACTTATTTTTGTCCAGAAGGTGCTGCAGTATTTGATTTTTCTATTGCTCTTTATTCACAGGGACAGTTCACCCAAAAACACAAAAAAACATTTTTTTTTCTCTAGAATATGTTTCTCTACAGTTTGTGTAGCTCGTTCAGCTGTAGCACTGTGACGAAGCAGAGTAACATTTGGTCGAACTACAAAGCAGTTCTCAGTGAAACTGTTCAGAAGGAGGGTTATCGTGGGCTGCTGAGTCACCATGTCATTGTCTCTGGAAAGACACATCGTTGCTACGGTGTTTTTCAAATGCTAATTTCTGGTACACTGAGTCCCACAAAAGCTAAAGCCGATTTCCAAACCTGAACAAATCAAGCCAAAATGATCTGGATGTCTGATCCTCTGATACAAGGAAAAATGCGTTGTATTGTGTTTTAGCCTGAACTTTAAAGACCAGCATAGAGCTGTAGCAGGATGCATCTGTTGTTTCATTTCACTGATTGTCCACAGCTCAGCTACGTGGAGATCCTTCCACCAATGCTTTTAAAAAGATGAGCAATTAGAAGTAATTTGAACGGGCATTTTTTATGGTGTTTGGCACTAACGTACGTGATTATAACTCACACACAGAAACACACAGCTTGTCACACACACACCAAAGAAATACAGTATACTGTATTTCCGTTTCTAATTTCGTGCTCTGAAACCATTGTGTCACACCTCATCTAATACACTGCACTTTAAACAATAGGAAACCGTAGGGTGTTTTCTGCAAATGTAAAAATAGATCATGAAAACAATATATATGAAAATGTTAAATATTTAACAGGGCTAAATCAATTGTTTTCACTGTTTCTATTGTCTTGATTCAGTTTAGCAAGACATAAGATTGTTGTACAAACACGGTACTGATTCAGAAGTGACTGCATGTGCAACATCAGGCAGAGAGAACATCTGGATTGTGTAACTGAGAAAGCAGAGGTGTGTGCGCAGTATGGGACTGAAATACTCTTTGGTTAAATCTTATGAAACAACCCACTTGTCTGTAAATACAAAATGATGTAACATGACTCAATTTGCATCTGATAATCTTCATCACTGTATGTGATGTGAGCTGTGTTAAAAGCTCTGAAAAGGCTAGTAAGTGGATCTTTTTGTGATGTGTTCTGTTCTCGATGTTGGGAATGAGCTTCCTTGCTCAACACTTTGTTTCCGTGTTTATTTTTTTTTGTAGCTTTTAATTGGATAGGAAGGACTTCATCTGCAAACCAACAGTTTTTACAGGCTGCTGATTCACCACAGAGGGGAGCTGTTGGGTTGTTTTCACACCAGCTCTTTCTCTGCCAACCTCTGCCACCTGTAGGAAAGTAAAGTAATAGCACGAGCAGCAGCAGCTTGGACCTGCAGAGCCAGACACACTGGTTAACACCTGCAGCACCAACATGCTGCTGGTGTTGCTTTTCCTTGCCAACAGGCAGCACAAGTCAACCTAAGTCTAACCTAAGATGTGTCTTCTGCTGCGTATTCCTGTCTCTGGCGAGAGTTTTCCTGATTGAGAGGCTCTCTCCTGCAGTCGGCCGGGATCATGCAGTGTTCCTCTGACTTGAGTCCTGAGAGATAGATGAGACAGCGATAGATTGTTCCGCGGCAATCCGACAATCTGTCTGACAGAGTGGGGAGTGCAGTGAGAGCTGCTCTCTAAGCACGAGGCTCCAGCCTGTGCGACAGTTCAAACAGTGTCTGCTGATTGTCGATGATATGAAGGTAATCAATGTAGGCTCGCACTTCAGTGCTGCTCTTCTGGGTGATGCCATTTCCTGGAAGTAGAAAGAAAATGTTTAACTCCCAAGCAAAAAGACAGCAGCTTCCAGGGCAACGTTACACTTTTATCAATTTTCAACTCTTCCAACTTTGTTGGTGATTACATACATTAAGTTATTCATGACACAACAGATATTTAAAAAGCAAAATGACAGTGTACATAACTGCAAACAGCATAAAGCTGATTCAAACTATATGGAGATTTCTTTGAAAAATATGAATTTAACTTGGTTTGATATTGACTTTGCAAAATATTGGTGATACTTCATTCCCTTTTTTTTTTTTTAAATCATTAATTATAAGCAGTAGACCAGAAGTACAAAGAAAAGTACCATCACCATAATCACCATTAAATGAGGCCTGACAGATGTGAATACTGACCCATGTGATCTTTCTGACACTGCCGGATGAGCCGCACTGCATCTGCAATCATGTGCTGGAAATAAAGATGGACACAGGTGTCATTAAACATGACATCCTCCATTCAGCCCTACTCATTGCTATACAGGATTCACAAACTCACCAGCTTTTCAAAATTCACCAGGTTATCATGAAACGTCTTGTTGCCTTCGTGAATGAATGTGATATCTAAAACGGATGAATATTTTATTAGTATTCACACGGTGTGTGATGTCAGTTTGTTTCTCCACGTCAAATCTGCCTGATAGAAATATGTCACAGCGCTCTCCTCCAAGAGACGGACTAGTTGTTGGTTATTGGAGTGACAGAATAATAAGCGCACCTTTCAGTAGCAGAGGAAGAAAGGGGATCTTTGGCGCCTTCATCTTCTTGAAGGAGTCCCTGTAGGCCTTGTGGTTCAGTGACGGATCCTGTGAAGACATTTTCAAAACGAATGAGTCTAATCCTCTGGAGGGGGTAGGGGGCGGGCGTGTGTGCCTGTGCATGCATGCTTTGTTAGAGCTGAATTATGACAACGTCAGGGACTAATCATCATCTAAAACACCTGATGTTTCGCCTGATGTTTAGAAATGAAAAACATCTGTTTGTTTCCCCTCATATACACTGGAACACGGGTGAGTATTCCCTCTTACAGTGTGGATTAATGCCAGTGCTTTTCATTTCGATTCTTACAAAGAAAACAGATGCTGTGTGAGTGCCATGAGTTACACTTACTGTAACTGTCTCCAGCTCTGAAAACAGCTTTTTGAATTTCCCAGGAATTTTCTGCAGAGGTAAAACCAGGATCAGACGCCATATAACAAAGTTTTATGGTGGCACAGGTGAAAATAAATTCCTGCCTGTGGGAAAAAGAAAAAGGACATCCTTACCTCCCATGTGTGACTGAGGCGGCTCACTGCTGCAGCATTCAGGCCCATTATAATGGCAAAGAAACAGTTGAGGTTCCTCTGTGCCTTACAGCTATAAAAGATCAATGGAGCAAACAATTGGGTTACTTCCAGGGGCACGGTTCAACAGCACAAAAATGGATGCAGTTTATGGATTTGCCACTGGAGGGAGCAACATTCCCATGTAAATCTAAACCTCTCGGCCTACAGATGAAAACTTGGCTGCTTGCCTGCAGCTTTGGCCAGCAGTGTGAGAGGCCAGTTTGTATATGATTAAAATCGATAAACCACTAATGAAAAATACACAGGGAAGTGAGTAAAGCTACTAACTGGGCAGCGATCTTGATGAACTTCTTGATGAGTTGGACCCTTTTGCAGAGCGTTGGGCACAGCAGCACCTCAGTCATCACCCACAGCTGGACTTCATTGCAGCGTTGCAGCAGCAGCTCGAATGCCACGGTGTGTCTGCTGCTAGCGTGGCGACTGAAGGTGAAGTAGACCAGTTCTTGCTGGAGAAGAACAGCATGTATGAGTTTGGAACAGGGCAGGACATGTGGTGCTAAGAATTCATACAGTTTTGACCCTTGACATTTTAAAGGGAATATTTTATTAACAAGGCTTCAAAGGGTGGGACAAACCTCATGTATTGAGTCAAAGATGCTCCAATCAAAGTTGGTGAGGGCAACAGCCACGTCCCATGTGTTTAAACTGAGCATGCGAGCCGTCCTATGTTGCAGCTCTGAGTTGTCTGTGAACGGGTACTGAAGCAGGAAAACAAGAACAAAATGAGTCAGAGCTTTTAGTGTTTGTCTAGATTTTCTTTAGAAATACCACCTGAAAGATTGATATGATTATTTAATTATTATTTAAGAACATTTTGGCAGAAGTGAGCTCATGTTTCCAGATTTTATGATTTAAGGATAACATGACAATGGAGCTTTGAAGCTTCTAACACAACCCCAGCTATGCTGCATATGCAGATGTACCTATGTATATACTGAATTATGGATTGACTTATTCTTTGCATGCAGTGGATATTTATTAGAATGAGCTAACAGAGGCCACTATTTTGACACTATAGTAAATGGATGTTTAAGTCGAAGTGTCTTGTTTCAGTCATATTCCTACCAGGACTTCTCCCGGGTTGTTCCTGCATATGTGCAACCTCCCCACCGGCCGTAAAGAATCGGCAAAAACTCTGTCCTGAGGCTGCAGGAGGAGCCTCCCTGCAGGGGAGAAAACATATCACAAACAGCAGAATGCCATGAAAAATCTGCCAGGCAGCGTGTAAGCAGCTATCAGTTGTTAGAGATAAGACTCTGTGTGCCAGGAACCACTATGAGGTAGCCAGTCACTTCAATCGCTGATAACAGAGACTGATTTTATGTTACTGCTCTGTACATGCTTCTCCCTTTTAAGTGTTGTCACTGGGAATATATTTTCCTCTGTCGATTGCAATCTCATGCATTCATGTCTGGGCTCAATATATAACTCAATATTGGAAAAAAAACAAGTATGAAATATTGTGAGAAATTGAACTATGTAGGCCTAATGAGTTTTTCTTGAGAAATATGTACTTTCAATTTCTACCAGGATAGTTTATGACTCGAGACACTTCAGAATTGCCTATGCTGATTTATTATGGACTGGATAGTAAATAGGTGTTAAATTGTAGTTTTGTTTTTGTTTACAATAAGCATAAATAATGAAATCTACAACAAATTATCTCCAACCATACGTCATGTCCACTGTTCAACATCTTCAAATGCGCATTACATTATAGTTGTATGTACTGTACAGTGGTGTGTGCTGTAGCTGCTTGACTAGAATGGTATATACCTCCAGGATAAGTCACGGCCACAAGTACTAGATCCCCCTGGGGGACATCCATCCTTTCTGCCACTGCCTGCAGCAGCTCCTGCGCCGCTACGTCAGCATGGGCCCTCATACTTAGGTATGAGTCCATAGTGATGTACACATGACACAGCACTGCAACAGAGACAAAATATTGTGTCAGTAAGGTGTAATTCAAATTACACAGCGTGTGAACCTGCCCTTAAAAAGAAGCAAAAACTTATCCCAATAAGGCAAAAGAAATTCACAAGTCATCACTCAGGTATTTGCATTTTCAAACCCTCTCATTCATTCCCTGGATAGATTCCCATTGTTCTAATGTTCAGACTAAATGGCTCCCTTCAAGAGACTTTGGAAACAACGTATGATGGGAGGAATGTGTGAAAAACGCAGTGTTTTATGACTTACCTTCCTTGGTCTCCCTCTGTGTGCCTCTGGACTGCAGCCCGTTCTCTTTCAGACTCAATTGGTGGAAAAGTGCTTTGCTCTAAAACAAAGGGAAATGCGTGGATTTTGACACACATTCATACTTGCCTGAGAACATTGAGCTTTTCAGCTGAACTACAACGCAATGTCTTTAGCAGGAAATGTGAGAACAATAGCCTTCACACCCAAATCAGTGTTTCAAAGAGGGCAGCCAGCTCTGCTTAATAAAATTATTTCGGTCTTAGTGTCATGAAGAGAGCTTTCAACTTACCTTTCTCTGAGGAGAATAGTCATCCACCGTACTGGAAAAGGAAGACGAAATACATCAGTGAAGTGCACTGTCATGTGCCTACACATGTACAAAAAGAATGACTGTACTTTGTCTTCAAGAACCTGATCTGATTATTTTCCTTGGGCTGTAGCTATGTGTGATATAAAAACAGCTTCACTTTCCACCCAGGCAATAATCAAGGTAAAGTGAATGTATACATATACTGCTTTAAGTCCATTATTTAAACCCAGTGTCAAGGCAAGATTAGAGTGCTTAGTAGATTTTAGACCTTCCAATGTGATCCCTTCATTTAATCACCCTATTCTCATCAGTTAGTTCCTTCTAGCGTGATGGATAGCCCCGTGTCCATTATCATCCCTCAGCTTTTACTGGGCTCTGCATCACAATAGGCATGTTGGCACAAAGCCTGCCCTAAGGGATCCCCTCTCGCTGGCCAGCAGCAGTCCTGCACTAATGAAAAACCTGACTCCCACTGTCATGTCAAAACAGAGCTCAAGATCAAATTCACGCTCATTCTCTCTTCAAAACCCAGAGTCACCGTGGATGTCAGAAAGCTCAGCCCACATGACAGGAGAGCACAAGAGGAACGAGTGCTGTGTGGTTTCTAAGCTTTCAGGAACATATGACTCGAGCTTTCTTTTGCACACAGGCCAGATGGAAGCTGATGTGAGCAAAGGACTAAAACAGTCTTCTCTCTATAAAAAATGATACTTTTTAGCTTTTCACTCGGGAGCAGATTGCGACAAAGCAGTCAACCTCGTCCTCCCACGGGATGAGCCTGATTGTGAAAAGCTCATAAATAGTAGAGTATGTCAGTTAGTGACACCCACACAAAGTCCACTACTTTAAAGGAGCGGCTGTTGTGGAGCTCCCTCCCTGGATATAAACATGAATATGTCAGATAATGGCAGCAGAGTCAGGTTGAATAATCTGCACTGGTTCCTAATGGGCGGCAGGTTGTGGCGTCCCCGGGGAGAAGAGCTGATTGGAGGCTGTGGTTGAGGGAGGGGGAATGAGACACGGGTGTGGCAATGTGTCTGGTGGTGCCTGGGGGTTGTTAAAGCTGTAATGCCAAAAAGACACAGTTGCATCATTTGATTCCAACAGTCCAGTGGCCGTACATTTTATGAAGCTGTGGCACACTGTCGTCTAATTTGGTGATAATATTAGTATTTTTTGTCCAAAATGGATCTAAAAACCATCATATCTGCAAAAGTGATTATTATCAGTATTACTTTACTTAGGTAGTTATATTTTGTAGTATGTCTGGACAATGTCTAACAGTCTAAAACTTCCCATAGGTGTTCAACTGGGTTGAGATCTGGTGACTGTCAGGGCCAAAGTATATGATTCACATCATTTTCATACTCATCACACACAGTGACCCTCTTGCCGTACGGATAAGGCATTGTCATCCTGTCTCTCCACTCAGCTTTCAGGTTTTGTCCTTTGATTTGTCACTCATGTGTATCTTTGTATTCATACTGTATGTCCCCAATACCAAATCCTCAACATAGCATATCTGCCGATGCTTAGTGCTAGTCTGAAACCAGTACGTTCCTTTTCCCAAATGGAAAATCTTGCTGTGTGGAACTCACTGGGGTCATTTTCATATAAGGTAACATGAAGCCAGAGATTGCTGTGGCACTATCAAACTTAGTGGACAGTCGGCCATTACTGAATAGATGTGAATGATAGTGGAAATGTGGATGTTAATGTTGATGTGAACTGGTCACATTATGCCTGATACACATTCCACTTTAAAAGGTCAATATCGCAGCTGATACGAACCCAGCACATTGGATCAGTATAAAGGATAAATTATCAGAATAAATTACATAATGACTTTATTACTCAACAAGTCAGGAGCCATAATGATGTGTAACACTATGTTTATTTATATGGATGTGTGATTATACTCGTGTTTGTCACCATGAATAGCCAGCAGGCTTGAATTTGTGTCCAGTAAACAAGTTTTGGAGCACTCTTTCTATTCTCATGGCAAGTGACAAAAAATTCTTACAGCTTGTCATTAACTCTCAGAATTCCTTTATTTCCTCAATCTTTAAAATTTGAGATAAAGAGCTCTGTGACCTTCATATTTTTGGTCCATAACACCCCAGAACACTGCAATACTCTTCAATCTCTGAATGGATTCATTGATGAGAAGCTAAATAAAGGCACTGAGCAGAGAAGAATCTCTGTCTTTGTACTCTGAGACCAGCTAATGTCTCTGCTTCTTTTCAGACCTCCAACATTCATAGTTCTTAGTGGCTGTTGTACCCGCCCAGACTTGATCAGTTTTTCCATTTGTATTTACTCCTAATGGAAGTTTTAATATGGACACTCACTGTCTGCGATGCAGCTGGTAGAGTTTCTGCAGTTCCCTCACATCCGTCTCTAAGGCTGGGTGCTCGTACAGATCATCCAACACGTAACGACACAAAGTCTGCAAGGAAATGTCAATTTTCAGACCTCTCAAATTAAGCTCACCTCACACCCAGTTCCCACCCATTTCCTCGTACATTATGGCACCTACCTTCATGAACAGTTTGACGTGCTCGTCTTCTCTCAGGAAGTCTTTGCAGAGAGACATCCACTGTGACACCAGGTGCAGGACTTTTCGTTTCCTCTCCAGTGCCTCCTTCCTGTCCTCTTTCCCTCTGCAGCGCTTGTTGCAATAGGTGGGTTTCAGTTAAGGCTTCAGCACAGATGGAGAGTGAGATCTATCAAACGCAGTATATGATGAAGAGTGGATAGAGCTAGCTTGGAGCCAGTAAATCAGTTATGTTTTTTGTATAAAACACCTATTTCTGTCTGCAGCATCCACACAAGAGGGTTAATATGTTTGAATCTTTGTAATAATGTTCCCATAAAACCCCCTTGTACTCAAGGATATTGTCCCAGCAGAGCTTGGCATAAATCACTGGTTGACATGAACACCGGGTAGGTCAGCAGAAAGTCATCCAGAAGTGTATCTGCAAAAAGAAATACATTATTAACAATGGAAATAAATATGGTACATTTTCTAGTAATATAACTTAAAAATAGCTCAACTGCCATTATAGTTCCAAGTCCATATATCTCTCTGAAGAGGAAAAACACTGTCCAAACCATATGAATCCTATATACACAGTCTCATTAGGTTCATACTATGTTACAGGATGCTGGAGGGCAGGTGCACCAGTGACCTTGATAACCGTATGATTAATGTTTGCTGAGCTGCACATCCAGAATGCCTAATCATGTAATGACAGCTAATAGAGACTTGGCTTCAGTTTTTCCTATTTCATCTTAATAATACCAGAAGGTGAGCCCATTCTTTGCTGTCTAATACCAGTTAACAAGCATTAAGCAGAGACATTTCATAGGCAAGTATAATGTGAGAGACATTTCGATGGCACTTTATTCTCTGTGGTCAGGCTGAGATAATGACCCGTGAGGATTCTTCAGTTCTATTTCACTTCAAGTTAAAACAAGCCTTCACCGGCTTTATCTTCAATCTCACACATTCACCGTCGCAGGCTGTATCAGTGATGATAAGCCAATAATGTTAATGTGTCAGCTGACTCTCTCTGACCTCTGATGAAGTCTGTGTTTTCATTGTGATTTATCTTGCTCACAGAAAAGCAATCTGATATTGCTTAGCCATCACCTTAATGTGTTTACATGCAGCATTTTCTGCCACTGTATACTGTGTCCCAAGGTTACACATGGGGAAGTGTTTCTGTAAATGGATTAACTCAAAGCTGGTCAAATACATCACCAGCTCACTTTGATAAGTCCCCAGGACGTAAAATGCACTTTGAGTCAACATCATCACAACATGACTAAACAGGACTCCCTTTATTTCATCATCTCTCTTAAAAATATACAAAGTCCCTTTCTCACAGAATCAGTTTTTTTTTTTTTTAAATCCAAGTCAGTATTCAAAGGAAATTACAACAAGCATAAAAGTATGTCTCATAAACTGACATACAGTAACAGACACTAAAATAAATTTCTACAGGATAAAGAAAAAGAAAAGGACAGTAACTCCCAGATTTGATGACCAGCCAAAAGTGAAAAGCTTTACAAATCCTATTAGGCCCAACCTCCTCTCAACCCGTCTGTAAGTGTGCCTCACACCCAGAATTGTAAATTCTCTCCTTTAATTTCACACTGGCTTCCCAGGGCCTTTGTGTGCGTTCTGGTCCACAGGACTCCCTGACATCATTATGTTAATCCGTGCAGAGCAGCTGTGGATGCATCACTGACTGCTTATGAGAGGTTACACATGTAGCTCTCATAAAGAATACAGTAACACACCTTAACACAGAGCCAGAAAACAACACACAAATGATCACTCACCCATCCACTCGCATACTGTACTGTACCTCCTCCCTTCCACACACACACACACATGCATTAATCACTCCTGCTGCTGTGTGTTTGTGTATTTTCTGCAAACTATCTTAACTGAAACACTTTCTTGTGAGTAACAGCTTACATACTTCTCCCAAGGCTGTAAACACTGCAAGTTTTTCTGAAGTTTGAAAACAGCATAAATATTTAATCTTACAACCTTAAGACATATTCTCAAGTTTTTCTTGGTAACACAGCAAAAAAAAAAAAAAGGAAAAAAAAGTAGTTGATGTCCTGCAGAGAAAAAATGTAATCCAAACAGTTTGGCAGAAGACTTGATCGTTTGTGATCCACAAACCCAAAAACATTTATGCATGAATTGTGCTGTATAAATATAGTTCCGCTGTTTGTTTGGCTCATTTGAGCCTCCTACACACAACATCATTCTAATTTAAGATTTTCAGCCATCATCAGTAATTGGCCTGGATCAGAGATATGAATATAAAATGTACAAAAATCACAAGTGTACTCTGCTCTTCTGTATAGTAGACCCATGCTTGCAGACATTCAAACCAAAACAAATTTAGTTTCCTTTTCAGAGGAAATGCAGAATGGATTTACTGATCTAACTTGTCAATCTACCATGAAATCAATCAACCTGTCAATCAACCTGCCATTCCCTATTGCATTTAAGCACTTGTCAAATTGATCAATCCACCCTTTGAATATAAGCATGTTAATGTGTCACTTATTGGCTCGGTAACCACCAGAAGCTATCAGCTGGTAACAAAGCCTTGAATTAATACAACTCTTCATTTTATATCTACTCACTTAATGTAATGTTTTGACTAGAAATAAGCATCGACATCTCCCCACATGGTGCATCAGTGAAAGAGCTGGAAAATCCTCTCATTAAGAACACAAATGTTCCATTACATGTTTTGCAGAGCTGGCAGCGTGTGGTGTGAGTCTGTGCAGAGTAAGAATCAATAGCTTCACTCAGACGTCGGGCACAGGAAAAGAAGGCAACATCGAACACTTGTGAATGCTACCCACAATGCTAAGAACGGCCCAGCATATCAGAGATCTTCACAGCACACACCACCGCAGTGCTTCAATGTTTGCTTCTCCTCGAACATGCCTGTGGTGCTTTCAGAAAAGTGCCATCTCTTGCAGAAAGACAGAAAGCTCCTTAATTCTTAATGTTGTGTACTGAGTAAAGATGGAAGCAAGTGTTACCATGTTGAGATGAAATTGGCTTTCTAATGCGCTGTACTGCATGTAAGTCATAAACACAACATCAATAATTTGCTGCAATCATTAATCACATCGCTGCACAATCTTTCTGAGCCGTCCCAGAGAGACCCGTCCAAGCACGGCAGCTGGGTGGATGTTCAGATAAATCTCTTTTTGATGAAATTGAGGATCTCGTGCTATCAAGCTTCCGCTGAGCTGAAACTCCAAGGGCACACTCAGCAGCAGCACTAGAGCATATAGAGCGTCAGTGCTCCCACAGAGACAACCAAGGCCAGCAGGAGTCAGACTATTACACATCACAGAGTGCAGATCAATTGCTGTTCAGGACTCAGTTAAATTCCTTCTCCTCCTCAGGTCTCTGGCTCTTTGACCCTGGGATATCGCTGAGCATCATGCTCCCGTCCTCCCTATAGAGGCTTGACTTCAATACACTCATTGCAAGGTGAGCTAATGATGATTGATTCATCAACAACACAGTGACTACTGAACCCAAAGGAAATTAGCTAAAAAGGTAAAGGAAAGACTGGTTTACTGTGATGACACTAAACCCAGACACTTGCCTGCCAATTCAGCTTCATGTTAAACTCAACATAGATATTAAATACTCAATATATATAGCAATAAAATATATGAATCAACATAAAGCATAACTCTCATGTGCATGTAAAATGAACCATTTTGCAACTGCAGGCGCATCGCCTGAGGCCATTTAGATCAATTGCATTCACTTCCTCGTCAGAATGAGTAATGATCTCTGGTATGGGGTTAGCCCTCTCCATCCCAGTGAGAGATCATCTGTGACCAAGGAAATATCTGAATCTCTCTCTCCTTTTTCTCCCATCCTTGCTTCCGCTTTCCTCCAGCCTTTACATTGCTTCCCCTTTTTTTTTCTAGTGTTCTTCCTCCCCTTGTCTGACTGTGCTGCCGCCACTCTCAATCATCACCTCTCATCGAGCCACTCAGCAAAAGAGAGTCTCCTCTGCCTTGGCAACAGTGGCACATTATCATGTACCTGCTGGGATAAGAGGAAATGTGTTGATTTGTCATCACTGTGAGGCTGGACTTCATGTCACGCAGCCCCACTACAACCTCACCCAAATGATATGAGCAACATTCATCTATGTCAAAGGCTTTCAAACGAACAGGCTCGAACTTAGAGCCATTCTGGGAATGATATTGCTATATTGATATAGGGTGGGGGGGTCCTGTGTGAGAGACGGGAGTGGCGAGGAGAGAAAGTAAAATCAAAAATGAAGGGAGGTATGTCTCTCTTTCTCTTTCTCTTTCACAACACACATGAAAACATCAGTGGTTATAGGCACAACACCTTACCAACACTATGGGCATAAAGTTGTCTTGACCATCCATCCACTGAATACACTATTTTAAAAATTTTAATTTCTAAAATAACAACAACAAAAAAACTGTACCATGCAGTAAAAACAATTGAGATGATAAAGTTCCAGGATATTATATAAGTATATGCTGACCTGACTCTTTGCCCTGTGTTGTCCCCTGGTCATCGTCCAGAGTCAGGTCATTCAGCAAGTGCTCCAGGATCTTCTCTGGGGTCCCTGATACCACCATGTACCTGTCAGACACAACAGAGTCAGTGGATGAGTCCTCCTCGATAGAGGACAGAGAGCGGCTGCTGCTCCATTCCTCCTCTCCCTCTGTCCCCTCATCGTCTATGTAGCGAAAGTAGGGGACGTCAAAGGTGGGCATCGTCACCGGCTCTGCCCGGCTGGTGCTGTCACTGCTGCTCTCCTCTGAGCCCTCCTCGTCATCCTCGTCCTCCTCCTGCTCCACCAAGGCAGCATGGAGCAGCCTGCCCTCCTCCTGCCGCAGGTTCGGGGGCTGTGGCCGAGATCCCATCCTTACAGAGTCCCCCGTGCCCTTACGCCGGCAACGTTGCCGTGGTTACTGTGGCATGCCCCTTTTACCCATCTATGCATCCATCCATCCACCCACAGCTGATACAGCCCGGAGTCCACTGCTGTCTATCTCTCAAGCACACTGAGGAATCCCGGTACGTTCACGGCTGAAAAAGCTGCTGAATGAGTTAAGAATGGAAAGGTACCCAGTGGGGCTCTGCCTCACAGCCCCATGCTGCTTACTTAAATGTATTTAATATAGTCATTTATGAGTAGGGAGTTGTGATGTAAGCATGCCTGAGTGAGTGTGTGTGTGATCCGGAGAGACAGAGAGGGAGAATGATGAGAGGGAGAGCGTTGAGAGAGAGAAACAGATAGTGAGAGAGGGAGGGAATCTAGGAAGGAGGGGAGTGGGGAGGCTTACCTCTTGTTCCTCGCCTCCTCCCTCCCTCCTCCCCTCGCCGATGCAGAGAGGGCTGGCCGCTCTGACGACACTCTCTGGAGAACCAGCACATCGTGGCCCCTTTCCCTCAGACACACGCGGACTGCCTCGTCACTCTGGGGCTGGAGAGAGAAAGAGAAGGGGAGGGAGTGAATGTGTTATCACCAAGGAGATTCCCCTGTATTTTCTCCCACTCACCACTGATTTCCATCATAATACTCTGTCACAGCCAGCACTGTAAATGAAAGAGAATTTCCATACATCATTATTCAGTCCTTATCGGTGGAGCCCATTCAGGGATTAACATAAAAGACTCATACATATTTTAATTACCAAATCTTGTGGAGAGCCTATTAAAATATGGGTGGTGTCTAGAGACAGTCTGTTTTATAAGCCGTCATAGGGTTAAACTCAGGATGTCAGGAATGGTTTAGTGGTTTAGAGTTTAGTTTAGACTTTAACTCACATGGTAGCTCCTTGTCTTATGACTAACATGAGGTCCTATGAATGATAAATTCACCCACACGTAGCCCACCGTCTCCCATTCTCTCTGTGTCTAACTCGCTCTTTCTCCCTTAGTCACGCAGTCACACAATGCCACCCAATCACCATGTTGTTAATCAAAGATTATCAAAGTTGTTGTCATTTTAAAAGACAGTACCGAGCATATATTGTACACGACCTTTGACTGCCACTGAAAGCTGTGATGTAAAGCAGGAGTACTTAAGAAGAAATTTCACTTTTTTAACCCTACATTGTAAACAAAATGGCTTGTTACAGTATCTCTGAAGTATAAAGATGGCTGATGGTTGCCTGACAATGGAGGGTTCTGGATCAGAAATATTGGTCTTAATGAGGAGTTCACTGTATGGTGCACGCATCCTGCATCATCCCCATCCCTTCACCCTCCCTCTCCTCAGCCATCAGTCAACACAACACAAGCCTCTGTGCATGCAATTAGCCAGGCAGACAGGCTGGAAGTGGTTGCAGTTTTCTGCCCTAATTGCCTTTTGCAAAGAAGCATCCAGGGTCCTTCAGTTAAGCATGACTTCCTGGCACATTAACACTTATCTGTGATCTGTGGACGTATATACACACAAACAGACATGCGTGTACTACACACACACGGACAAATGCATTAACACAACACAAGCATACAATATCGAATACAACAAAGACATACAACTGTGTCCATCAATGGGTGGGCCACATATTCAACATTCACATTACACAAGCACTCTCATCTTTAAACAGAAGAGATGTTTTTAAACCCTCAGAAAGGACCATTAATGGCAATGTTTGCTGGCAGTTCCTTCAGTGCTGTGACTCATGATTCACAGCAAAGTTTAGACGTCTGTTAATGACATCACATGAATTCATTCCTTCGACACATACACACGCACAATTGCTTTCATGTACTGAAGGGTGCGTCCTGTGTAATAACTGTAGTGTCCTGTCACAGGACCTACGAAAAGGTTAGGGCCGTGACAAAAGGCAAAGAAGTCAAAAATTCCGAGAAAGGGAAGACCGCGCTGATTAGCTTCCTGGTTCTTGGGGAAAAAAGACACAGTGGTTTCTATCTTTATCAAGAGATGACGTACACTGTGTGCTCTTAGGTTCGTCAAAGTTATCAAAGTGTGCTCATTAAGCATGAAAGCAAAGCTAATTAACAGAGTCTCACAGTGTACCACGAAGAGGTCAAACAGCAAACAAACCTTTCTTAACAATGAATTATTGAGCCTGACTCGGCTGCTGCAGGCCACTACTCAGTGTGCATTGGGATTTGTGGTTACCAGTGTCCCGATATGAAAAAACAAAATCAAACAATCAGGCCTCCAGAGTGGATGCTTGTCTACCCTCGCCTGGAGGTGACCTCAACTCACAGGACTCCCAGGACTCACAGCTACCACTGAAGTGGTCCAACATGGACACCGTCAGCAGAATAGTAAACAATACTTATCAGGCCTCTGCGCAAAGTCATGTCCCCGCCAAACGCTTTACTGTCTCTTTCAGGGTTCCAGATGCATTCCACTGGCTAGAGGGACACTTTCTGTCTGCATGTCTCTTTGCTGCCGCTGCTGCTGCTGCGGGTCTGGCATGTATGGTATGGAACACTTAAAGTGACCTGGAAGACGTCAGTCCTGACAAGGTGGAGATTGGGTCCTATTTCCTCTCAAGTAATAGTGTGGATCACACAGAATTCAGCGACGAGGAAGAATAAGACCAAGGAGTCATACAACAGGGTCGTTTTCAAAGAAGCCTTTGATGCAGATGCACTTCATTATCATTATCTCCAGCAGTAATTAGCTGAAATTCCTGTTAAATGCATTAAGCTCTGCTAATGTAGGCGACTGCAAACAAGATTATATGCATGTTATGTAAATATTTGCATACAAGCTTTTTTTACACTTCATGACAGAAAACAGTAGCTCTATGTTCCAACCAGAAGTACAGAGTAAAGGAAAATGTGGTTGATGACATAATGTTACATAAGACGTAAGAAAACTCTGAAGGTGTCAAACACAACAGATGCTCATGCACAACTATTTCATACTCCTGAATAATTAAGAACAGTGGTAAAGGACAAAAGAAAAAAAAGATTTCCAAAGTAAAAGCTGTAAACTATCACATTTAACAGCTAAATAATTTATGAATAGTTTTGCCTCTTAACTACCAAAGGAAAAGACTTGGAGAAACATTATTTATTAGATTAAAGGAAATTGCATAACATTCATGATTTCCATGCACCAGTATCTCTCACACATTTTCACAGACATGCAGCCTACTGTATATTAAGCATCCCTGTTTCCACCAGCTGGGATTTAGCTGATTTCTAAGCTCTTTGATGTCCGGGCTTAGATATTCGTATGAGTCACATGTAACACAGTATGCGCATCATTGGATTACTTCAAACCATTCTATGATCTGGAAACACTGCTAGATAATCTCACATAATCTTAATATTTCTAGATAATGTGAAGTATTAAACACAAGGTCAGAATATCTGGCCATTAGCACTAGGATTACACAAATGACACGTACACATGTGCCACTGGTACACTCAGTTTTCTTTTTTAATTCAGACTATGAGAAACTTTGTACAATGCATGTAACTAAAACAACAAAAGTATGACTGGTTGTTGTATTATGCAGCACTAACATTTGATCATACGCAGATTTGCAGTGGCTTAGCGCTGGCAAAAGGTCATTATATTGAATAACAACATAGATAAGAAGATCTAGCCTCGTATTTGGAGAAAAGGTCAGAGACCTGATGCACTGGAATCCACCCTGAAACCACACAATGTCTTGGCATGGTGGTCTGGCCACTTGCGTCAACTCTTCCTGCCATTGTTGAACAGAGTAGCGCACAGATACAGCTGGCAGGAAGGGAGACGCTGAGCCCACCGTGAGGTCAGCCAATCAGACGTCTCCTACACAGCTGACTGCCAGGTGATGTAATGTTTTAAAAAAGTGTGCAGGTTGAACTGAACATACAGTACTTGTACTTAGGTTGTCAGTAATGACAGATGGCCATGATGGCGCTTTGGAATGAAAACCCTTCTCAAACATAAGAATGCTGCCATACTGACTGCATTCTGGTGTATGCTAAATCTCTGTAAATAGTGTATTTATAATGTAATTTCTTATGCACATGGAAGCAGCGCATTCAACAGTACACTGTTATGATATCTTCTATATAGCTATCTATTTATTATAGCTCTTTTGTAGCAGACATTTTGGTACATATGACTAAACGAAAACCTTTTGTTGTCTGAACAGAATCTAAATAACAATATTTATCTTCAGAGAAAGCAGAGAGATGTTATAGAATGTATGAAGGGCAATAAAAAACAGACAACAAACTCACATCAGTTTGATTAATGGGACACTGCAGGGGGTGAAAGGATGCTGAGGTAATATGCTCACAAAACAGCAGCATAAAACATCACAGTAGAGCCCAGAGTGAAATGGACTATCTAATGTTCTCTAACTGAATATTCAAGGAGAAACTATGCTAATTAGTATGGTTCATAATGACATAAAGAGGACTATCTGATAAGCAGCTTGACTGTCGTTTTTACTGCGAGAAGGCCAAATATAGCTGTTCCGTGAAATGCATCAAAGAGTACAGTATTTCACACTGAGGCTACAGTTCTATATCAATACTTTTGCATATTTAGTTGTAAAAAAACTGTGAAAACATCTGTAATCTTCTGACTGCATTAGTGTTGTTGCTCTGTATCTCACCTCGCATGTCTTCTCTGGGCCCTTGCTGTGGCTCTGCAGGAAGCGGCATCCATCCTTGGCCAGTCTCTGGACCATCTCCAGCCTGGACAGATCCTCCTTGTCATGCAGGATGCACATGCTCCCCTGCTGCAGCGCAGGGGGCACAGAGAACATGTACCTCAGGCCACAGTCCCACGACATCGCCGGCTCACCAACTACTGGCTGTATCAATCAAAGATTAACAAACTACTGCACCGAGCAAAACAGCAGGATGCCGGGCTGTGAGTTCACACTACTCTCAAAAAGTGTGAGAGGAGGTGAGAAACTAAAAAATGGTATGTATAATGTGTGTTTCTATGTGTGCTGTCTGAGGTAAAGAGTCTTCTGTCCCTACAGCCAGTATAAGTAAATTCCAGTCACTGTATGCCTTGGTCAGCTCTATAGCAGAGAGGCTCGCGCAGAAAAAAACTTGACCAGTTTGGAACTCTAGGTACCTTTCTGTGTGTTTGGCTTTACTGAGAGTGAATGACAGAGTTCCTCTCTCTCCGTCCTTCTCTCGCCTTTCACTACCAGGGAGGGGAGTGAGTTATGAACATGGTGGGTTCAGGAAACATCTGGTGCGCCAGACAGCCCCAAAAAGGAAGTTTCGAAATCTCCCGAAAGCAGGAGGGAGTCTAGATTCAGGACTGGGCAGGAGACTTTACACTGGAAGGTCAAACAGTTTTTAGGGTGGAGATGTGTAGGTTTAAGGTCATTCGGGCAAAAGCAAGCAATGTCGTTTTGTTTTCAGTCAGAGTGAATACAATGCAGTAAATGAATGTCACCTACAAGCAGCTGCTATGGTTAAAGCATACAAATGTCATAGATCTGTTATGAGTAAATCGCAATAATAAAATGGAGAGAGACACAGGGACCAATTAATTCAGATCCATATGTAAATGTGTTATGTGGAGGATTTTGTGAACAAATACGTCTCCATGTGCCTGTTGTTTGGAGGAGTAAGAAGAATGAGAAAAAAAAGAGCCCTTTAATAACAGGCAGTGCTGAAACAGTTAGTTGATTAATTATAAATAAATAAATAAAACATAAAGATTTGTAGATTTAGGGCTTAGTCTTCTGATTAATCTGTAATGAAATGTATACATTTCTCAGTTGACTGATTAATAATTTAATCATTTGGTCCAGAAAATTGTGGCAATGTGCATCCCAGCAAGCCAAAGTCATTGATGTCAAACTGCTTACTTATTCAGACCAACAGCCCCACGCCCATTGAGTTTACTGCATAACAGAAGCACTACATTAATGAATTGTAGGTCAAATTGATAGAATAATGAATAATGAAAATAATTGCAGTCATAGACTTAATACCAGCTATTTTTTTCTAGCTAAGCAGCAGCAAAGCCTGAACAGCACCCTGTGGAGTTTGTTAGCACTAGTGGTTCTGTAGAGCGATGTTTTGTTAAGCTGGTCTATGAGCACAAAGTGTTTGTTTTTATTAAAGATCACTGCGACACTTCCCAATTAAATGAAGCTTGTTAGTTGCTTAGCATACTTACAGAGCGGCAGTGACTTCCATGTATTGACCAAGGTAAAGCAAGGACATTAATTCTTCATTTGAACACTTTATCTATTATCGTCATATCTTTTTCCTCCTCTGTCAGCAGTGTGATGCTTGACTGGGTCCTGGCAAAGCCATTCAATTGTGCTGCTGTTCCAAACTGCTGATACAGCAAACTGTGGAATGAGAAAAGGTCCTCTTCTCTAGGTGCTGTTTCTCTTTTCATGTGAGGTGAGTCCCATCCTTCACTCACACTACGCTCTTTTGTTCTTTCAAAGCAACTGACTGGGAAGATGTCCACTGCCCTCATACACAATATTTGTCTTTAAAAGTAGACAAATGCTGCATAACTTCAGTTAGATAATTTCACCCCTCAGTTCTTTAGTAGAACTTGTTCATTATAGCTGAGGCTTCTATTTCCAGAATGAGCTGATTAAGCATTCCTCATCAGTGGCAAATTCACAAACTTAAAACAAGCAAGTACCCTTAAAATTATTCCATGCTTTTATTGATTGAGAGGAGAATCTCATTTCACCACATCCTTATAACCTTTTTAAGACAGTAAACTTAACCAGTGTAATGTATGTTGCCGTCTTTGATTAAAATGTTATTCTATACCATTTCACTATGGGAAGGAAACTAAGGAAATTATTGGCCTTGAATATCTAAAAACAGCCTTGTCTTCCTTCCTGCTCCCTCCTAGTGAACGCTCCTTAGACAAAGCAAGGAGGACGACTCCAGCTTTTAATGTGCTCCCACTGACCCAGTTTCTCAAGTAAATGAATTGCAAAGTGAGAATGCCTGAAGTCAGACTTGTTAGTGAGCTTGCTCTGATAGTACTAATACTGTCTTTAACCAGGGACTACCATGACAACAATGGGAGGTACGCTGGTACTGTAGGCCTGCAGCAACTGCAAAAGACTAAAAAAGTGATGAAACTCTTCTGAGCTTGTTACGTATCCCTCTCCAAGATAATACCCAGTCAAGTTCAGAAATCCAACAGCTGCACAATCTCATGAAAAATTTAAAAAAGAAACAGAAACAAGGACATTACCACACAGCGTAGGAATGATGAATGTAATTTATGTTTCCTGCATTAATACCTTACTGTATTTTGCGAACACAAATCAAAATTGCACACAAGAGAAATGGGACTCCTGATAGCGTTCTGTCAGACATGGAGGCTAATTTGTGGAGATCATGTTGGAGTGCAGGTGTGACTTCAAAGACACATCTGTAGACCTCTGTGTCAGGGCAAGGTATGTGTTTTTCTGACAGGTCATAAGTCAAAACTTTGAAGACAGGCTCTGATTCCACAAAGACTTTTCTATCCAGCTGGAATGAAAAATATTCCATCTACTACACCACACAAAAATATTTTAACCTGTTTTCTACAGTAGCCTACATATAAAGCTGGAAGTCATGACATGCAAGTAGGATACACACCAGAACTATGTCACATAATATAATCACTCTGCAATAAATCCTATTTTTTATGAAGGTTAAAATGTGTTTTTGTTCAGACTTAACTTTAGGGCTGGAACTAATAATAATTTCCATGACTGATTAATCTGCCAATTATTTTCTTCATTAATTGTTGTGGTGTATGAAATGTTAAAAACAGTAATATAAGTGTTCCTCAGTGTGAGGTCATAGTAGTGTCTTCAATTGACCTGTTTTGTCTGACTAATAGTCTAAAACCATAAGATTTTCAATCTGATGGAATATATGACAAAGAAAAACAGCATATCACATTTGAAAAGCTGGAAATAGAGAACATTTGGCATTTTGGTGTGAAAAATAAAATAATTCATAGCAAAGTAGCTTCTGATCAATCCCTGTGACTGACAAATGGATTTATTGACTCATTGCCTCTCTACTTAATGGTCTTTTGCAAGCTGTAGTTTTTCTGTGCTGCTGAATAATACCGTGTTATGCTTGGAGGTAGCCTAACATTTGTTCACCCCATTGCAATGCAAGAAAGATATAACATGAAAAGTAACTGCATAATATGACAAGTGGTAATAATGGATGATACGATATAGATAGAAAAACCTAATAATAGATTGGTGACGCACCAGTAGATCTATCACTTCCGTAATAGGCTACACCTGTTAGCTGGTTTGCCACCCATCCATCCATTATCTCTACCTCCGGTGGGGGCTGGAGCCAATCCCAGGTGACATTGGGCGAGGGCGGGGTACACCCAGGACAGGTCGCCAGTCCATCACAGGGCCGACATACAGAGACAAACAATCAGTCACGCTCACATTCACATCTGTGTGCACCTTAGACTCGCCGATTAACCTATTGTGCATGTCTTTTAACTGTGGGAGGAAGCCACGCAGGCACAGGGAGAACATGCAGGCCACAGGCCCGGGGTTCAAACCCTGAACCTCTTTGCTGTGAGGCGACAGCGCTTGGTTTGCCATTATAAGTCAAAATAAATCCTTCCCTTTTGGCTTCCATCTTTGCAAAAGACGTTAAAAAACGTCACCATGGATTATTGTTCTCACAGACGAGCATTTAAGGAACCTGAAAACGAATTCGTGAATGAATCATTTGGTAAGTGTTGTCACCCAACTTTATTCTTTGGCTTGGTTTGGCCCTTCAGGAGATCATTAGCTCAATCAGAGTCACGGCTCAATCACTCTAATGTAGCGAGCTTTTTTCTTTTTTAGCTTTAGCTAATTATGTTTAGCTCGTGTCAGGTGAGCGAGCTAGCAAACCAAGGTGTCAAACGCTGCCAAACAATGAGTCAGCATCCAGCTGTGTTAGACAGGAGGGAAGAAACAGATGATATAACTGATGAGTTTTTTTCTGTGGCAGAGACAGTAAGAGCAATAAATAGATAAAGACCAGCCTCTCCGGGGAAAGATGAGATAGTAATGCTAAAGCATCTCGGAGAAGGAGCGTCCTCGAAGTTACTGCAGCTTCATAACAGGAGCCAAAACACACAAGTTACAGGCCAGTAGCATTAACATCAAACACATGCAAGATAACGGAAAGGGTGATAACAGAAGGGCTATCATATGAATTTGAGAAGAAAGGAATGGTGACAAGTTATCAGAGTGGTTTTAGGAAACGAAGGATTACCATGGACTCAGCCTTAAAGCGAGAGACATAAGAAAAGCCCAGACAGGAGTCAGTAATTGCAGTGTTTTCTGACACAGAAACATGACATGATGTGGAAGGAAGGATTGTTAATTAAGCTGCACAAGATGAGTGTTGGGGCAGTTTTTTTTTTGTTTTTTTTTTATGGGAAGGATTATCTGTTTGGAAGAAAGATCCAAGTACAGATTGGATCAGATCTGTCAAATCGGTATACGGTTGGACATGGCAGACCTTGAGGCGGTGTGATAAGCCCGCTGCTCTTCATCATAATGATCGATCAAGTCTTCTCAAAGCTACCTGAAGATACAAGAAGGTCACTGTTTGTAGATGATAGACCTCTGTGGAACAGGGTACAAGGGCTAATGGATGAGGTGGTGGAGTGGGGTTATGATTGGGGGTCACATCAGGAAAATAGAAGATATGATTTTAAATTTGATAATCTCTTTGACTAGTAGGGAAAGATGATCAAGTTGCTCATCATTGAAAAGAATGCATGTGGCTCTGATTTAAAAATCTGTGCTGGATTACAGCAGCATAGCCTATGGGTCAGCAGCCAGATCTCTTATAAGAAAATCAGATGTGATTCAGGCATTAAGAGTGTGTAGTGGGGTTTTTAAAACATCACCAGCACCTGCCCTACAGGTGGGAGAAATGCCATTTAAAACATGAAGGATGCAACTGATGGCAAACTACTGGACTAATTTGCAGGGACACAATTATTCTTATCCCACAAAAGGACTGTTGCAGGAGTACTGGGAGTAAAGAGAGGGATAACTTTCAGTAGGAAATGACAAAAGAATTGGAGTGTGTGATCTGAGGGTAAGCCTTTCAGTAGTTCACCTGGTTTATCCTATATCGATTGGTATTTGTTAGAGGTTGAAAGGAAAGGAAAAGATAAAAATATATTTGGTAAGTGCAGTCAACTATCATGTAATGAAAGAATATAGTGATTTTACACAGATTTATATAGAAAGTGCTAAGAAACTCAAGACAGGAGTGACAGCATTTGAGGTGAACAACAGAACAACATACAATAAGTTAGGGGTTTACACACTGGAGACGCTGGCAGTGTTGGTTGCAATGTGATGTGTGGAAAAAAACTATATAAGGTGCCGTATTTCTGTCTTTAAATTGAAGATGATTACCCTCTTGAAATCTCATGACTTTAGATGGTTGATATATCATATTTCTCCTGTGATACTCCATTATTCTGTCCACCCTCATATGTTCTCGTTTGTTCTCCTCTGGATGATTGTTAAAATTATTACAATTACTTTTGGCTGGTGCTGACAATTTATACAAAATCTTTAGATTTAAGATGCAGTGCTTAGATCCTATGTGTGGTGGTAGTGCACCAAGGCCTAAAGCTTTCCTATTCTGGTACGGTGATGACCATTTAATGTGACATTGACCTCTACTGGCTGCAAAAAGCCATTACATTTGCATATGGCTACAGTATCTTCCCTGACTGTGATATGTTTATACCCTCAACAATTATGTGCTGTGTAAATGTTTTATATCTTCTTTCAGTAGTCCTCTTCTTGCAGTTTCCTTTTGACATTATAGGTATTTCTGCCAACAACATTGATAGCATTATGGATGCTACAGCTTGATTCTAACTGATAATGAAATTATTCCACATGTGGTAGTGTATCCTAGATTGTATAAGATCTCTAATAGTTGGGCTGCAGCTTTAACAAAGTTGTCAGCATAATCTTGATTGAAGTGAGCTTACGCCATGGTGATATTGGACATTTGAAGTTACATGTAAATGTACAGTATACATCAAATATCTAGAGTCCACAAGGAACAGACAGCATTAAACCATGTGGCTGTCCTTTTTTTATTGGAATGATTCTTATAGAGCAGAGTAACATTAAATTGTGAGGGTTGAATTGATGACTTTATTTACTCATCAGGCCGTGAATTATTAGGTCCAATGACATTTTGCAGTATATTCAGATGATTTAGTAGAAGCATTGCATGTGTATCACTTTATTTTACATTACAACTATTTATTTGTTGATTATTCTGTTCAGAAGACTTGAGGCCAAATCCTCTTCAGTCATCTTTATTATCATAATAGTCAGTCTGAAAAATATGGACAACATACAATATGGAAATTTCACAGGAAAATTATACAAATATATTGAGATGTGTTGCTGGTTGTATGACAGAAGGTTAAACTTTGATGTTATTTCCACTGTACATGAAGGAGATATGAAAACATACAGTAGCTGAGAGTAATTCCCAAGTCATATTCCAAAGTGTTCTTGTTCTTAGTTGAGGTAAGGTAAAGTTTAGTTCATCAGAACTACAAAAGAATGAAGCAAAGTGTAATACAATCCTGCCAATAGCAGTGATCGACATTTTCTATCAACACATAGCTATCACTGATTTCAAACATGTCACAAAATGAAGATTGCTTTCCGCTTGGATTTCTATAAAACTATTAATATCACTCTTTATATGGGAAGGAAAGAAAGTTTGGAAACTATTTTTATTTATCTAAGTACACAAGCAATTAGAATAAAATAGTTTGTATTGAAGTTTGACTAAAGTACATGGTATGATGTGATCTTTTTTGTTGTTGTCGTAATCCATAAACCAGGTTTACATGCATAAAAGAAAGGCAAATGTTTGCTTGATTCATCCACAGAGAAACAAACCAGGGGAAGGAAATACTTTGTCCTTTCACTTCTGTCCATTAAAAGGGGGGTGCCTTTCTGATTTTTTTTCTTTTTTTTTTAAAATCAAACAATCTCACATCAAGTTCCCTTTATGTTCCTTTCTGGACATCCTGGAATATTTCCAAGTGGACGGATCAGTAACATCGATGCCACTTGTAAAAATACTGTCTTGTCTTGTTTATATTTTCATGTATCACTGTTAAGTTTCCCTAACAACACCAGTTCTTAACTGAGTGAAGGTTAGAAAAATCTCTCCATCCATCCACCCTCCCATCCAAAAAGCTATGTAAGTTAACAGGCTTGTTTGATGAAAGTCTTGCAGTAATCCTACAGGGTTTGCAAAGGCATGTGCTGGTGCCTTAGCCATTACCTTGGTGTCCTGTTGAACATTAGATTAGGACAGTTCCCCTGGAGGTACCATTGCTGCATTTATTGTAGCCACCTCAACGTATGTACACGAAGGGAGAGCGTGTCTCCCACTCTACTTCACCTGAGTTCTTGTTTGCTGCTGTGGCACATGGCCCTGCAGGAAGAAAGCAACCGAGGTGTGACAGGCACTTGCTGTGTTGTGCTGAAATGAATGGCTACGTCGGGAGTGGAGTGTTGCAATAAGATTGCTGAAGGAACAGGAGGGAGACATTCATTTCACAGGTGCAGAGTGGAGTCAGTGCTGGTAAGCATCTCATGCCTGGATGTGTGGGCCACGTCTGCTCCTTATGTGTCGAGGCGGCGTTTTCTTTTGGCTTTGTGTGCGTACAGGAAGTACATAGTATGCCCAGTGGTGATGAATAATACAGAAATGATAACTAGGATGCCAAAGTGCTGTGGCTGTGGAGCAGAGATGACCATTATGAAGTGAAGCAGATCCATCAGGTAATTCATAGAGCTCTGCACCCCGTTTACCACACCCCTCTCTGACTCACAGATGTTCTCCTGCAGGAGCTGAGTCACTGTCAGGTCGAAGGACCAGAGACCTAAAACACAGATGTCACTGGGGTTTAAAAATTGACCTGGAGATTAAATTAGCCAATAGTCTTAACAGCTGGGCATTCAACCCTTTTATACAAACATTTAATTGATGGGAACAGTCAACAGGAGCCCAAGAATTACTGGATTTTTTTTTTTTTTTTTTTTTAAAGCTGTCCCAACATTGATATGTACCTACAGGGCATCCTGGTGGCGCACTGACTATGCCACATACACTGACAATGCAACTGCACCATTGACTATCATTATAAGGTTAAAATACAAAAAAAAGAAAAACCAATATATGTACTGAGTGGGACAGTTTACAGTTTTTGACGGTGCTTTCTGGTGTATAAACTATGTAACAGTGACACTTTCTAATACTTAATCATATCTTTGGTATTTTACTGCCCAACACAGATAGCAATACATTCACAATAAGCTGGATTGACTGGTAGTATCTGCGATGCTCATATATGGGCCAGGCTTTACAGTTGATAGCATTCTGATTAATTGTATACTAGTATATGTACTCATTTAAGTTTTGGTGTCTGTTGAATCCAATCAGCTTCAGATGTCTATGTACTCACCGATGCGTGCTGTGATGACACCCAAGAACAGCAGGATAATGGAGATGTAGGATTCTGGCGCTGAGCCAGAGGGCACATTGTCAAAAAGCACAGTGTTGTTGGTCCAATGAATGGAGGAGCGGTCAGGAAGCAGTGGCTGATTGCTGCCTCCCCTCAGAGGATAAGTGTGTTTTTGCCTTTGACTTGCCATCCCTCCAAGTTCAGAAGAGGAGTTGGAGGTAATGTAGGGCATCAGCAAGCTAAGATCCATAGGGCTGCCAGGGGCAAACACAGAGCACACACACAGCAGCAAGCAGCCCAGGTGGAGGCAGCTTGAGATGATTCCTGTGTTAACCAGGCCATAGGTCTTCCTGAGTCTGGTGAACATCACGGTGCCCATCAGCCCTGTGATAGCTGATACACCCATCAGTAGACTAAGGAGAGAGCCGCTTATACCCTGAGTGTAGGCATAGCCGGTGGTGATGCAGTCGAAGCCCAGTACGGTGGTGTAGAGGAAAGCCAGACCCATTCCTGCCAGGAAGACAGGCTGTCGATAGTAGGCCCTCCAACCGTCCTTACAGGTGCTCACCAACCAGCGAAACCTCCGGAAACACAGCGGCAGGTCTGTGATTTCTTTTAGGGGCAGGCTTATGTTGCAGTTGCCTTCTGTCAGAGGTTGAGGTTGTGCGACATTACCTTCCCCTGATGAGAAACAGGAATTGCATCCATCACTTCTGTCCATTAAATGAACAAGCCTCAGTTGGTGTTCTACACCCTTCACATCATCTGTCAAATACAGACCACCTATGCTAACATGGACTGTGACTGCTGGTGCTGAACACAAACTGAGGATTGTGTCAGATGCTTCACTGAAGCTTTGGAGCTTGATCATTTTTATTCTGTAATGACTTTAGTCCACTTAAAGTGATTGTAGAGAACTAAAAGAAATGACAGCACTCATTAAGCCCCGTTGTAGTTGATAGTTCCTGGCTAATTACAGTGTTTTTATAATTCAAGAAAGGCATCATATCACAATCTAGAGGACTGTAATGTAAAAAATGTTAATTACACATAATTTTTCTGATGTCATTTCAAAGAACTGCCGGGGTATTTAGAGTGAAATTGTAATCATTCCCTCAAGGTCCATGAAAATTGGTACAAATTGCACTAGATAGCACCTGTAATGATGTCCACCCATTAATCCTGCCATCAAAGCAAGTTTTCAAAATGAAATTGAAATTCAAAGTTCAAATTTGAGATGATGAATCTAGCTACTGTATGCCATCTCTACATCGCTAACATATTTTCACCTAAAGCAAGTTTATTTAAGTTTAGCCTGTTTTTATTTTGTATATTTATAAGGTCATTTAACATGTATAGGAATCCATGATGCTGTTGCCCTTTAAGCATATTTTCTCTAAATCCAGTTGCATTCTAATGTTAAAATCTAGGAATGCAGAAATGATTAACTCATACCTTGTGAACTTCTCCTCTCCATGCTCTGCAGATACACCTCATCCTCCTCCAATACTGGTGGTTTGATTGAAAGAGCAGGGACGATGCGGTACACCCGTGACAAGAAGAAGAACTCCACAATGAGAGACACAAGGTTCCAGCCCAGGATGAAGCCACAGCCAACTACATTGGAGGCCAGGGTCATGACCTGTCCCACTGCTAGTGGGGCCAGGATGTTAGTCACCTGATCTATCCGCCTCATGGTTGCATTCATTCCTTTTGTTAGGATCAAAGACACAGAGGTTAATGAGCTTCCACTGGAGGAGTTTTAGCAAGAGCAGAAAACGGAGCAGTACCTGATATTCTCTGTGATGCGAGCCCATGACAAACATGGAATACAAACGAACATTTGCATAAACAGAGAGCAAATCCCCTCACCAGCTAAGTGACCTCGGTTGTAGCCTGTGATAACCACTATCCAGTCCCTCTGAATGGCAATGGTCAGCGCTGTGCTTGCAAGGTTTGCCACATCTGCCAGGACGATCACCACCGTATAACAAACCACCTTGTGTGAGTTTTGCGATGCAACATGTTACTATGACAGCACAGAGTAGCCACAAGCTCAGAAGCAGAGACAACAGGGACACAGGACAGAGGGGACAACAGCAGCAATAACTCCTCTGTGTAACAGTCATGGTGAGTATCCTGTTTGCAGATCAACAAGGAATCAAGTTATGAAATGTAATTATTAGTCATATGTAGTGTGTACTCACAGTAAGCCATCCGTCCCAGATCTGCTCAATCCTTTGCTTATATGAGAACACCAACATGAGCACAATGCTACATACTGTCACTGAGATGTTCTGAATGAAAAGAGACGCATGTGCAACTAAAATAGGGGACAAAAAAAAAAAAGAAAAAATTTTTTTTAGACTCTTAGAACATTGATAATATATTCTGTAAAAAATGAATGCTAGCCTTGACAGATATGAGTCAGTGGCTGTAAACCTTGTGCCTTGAGTCCTGCTGGTGTTGAGTCTAGCTATCAAATCAGGGACTGATTTACGGGTGAATGCAATTTATCACCTGGTGAGATAGGAAACCAGCACACTTCTGTGCCCAAGATTGAAATCCACTGATCTCTATCACTGTTCTGTGATATACTGCATGCTAAAATGTTCAGACGTGTGTGTGAAATAGTCATGCATACCTTTATTTCTGGGATTGCGATCAACCCAGTCTCCAATCAAAGCCCCAAGTAGGAGCACTGACCCAGCCACTACCAATCCAAACACCGCAGTCAACAGCAGGTTACGGCCGTACAGCTCAATCAGGAACACAGAGATAGCAAAGTGCCACATGCGGTCACCCTGTTTAACACAACATAAATGTCATCATTATATGTTGCTTTGAAAGATGCTGTCTGTATGTTGTCACACAGTTTACAGTAAGTAGACTACCTTGCAGTTATTTAAGTTTCGATGTCTTATCTATTGCTCCAGGAATCTGTTTCTTCAGGAAATGATTCTTACCCACATTGACAATGCTCCACTGACATAGATGAGAAACTTGGGACCCTTGAGGTAGATAAGAGCTGAACCTTTACAAGGAAATGCATAAAAATCGAATAAGCACACATTATATTTGCTGCAAACACATTGCACCAATTCTAGTTGGATTTAAAGTTGAGTTCACCTGGCATACTCCGGGCTCTATTAGCTCGCGCATCCCTGATGTCGTCAGCCTCAAACTCGACCACAACCCCACCACACTGGGAGGCATCTGCTCGCTGGGACATCGCCTAGAGTAGGATGGTGGGTCCAAAAAACTGTTGAACTTGTCGCACTCTTGTTCCATTGTTGATAGTACAGTGTTAACAATACTGTAGGTCACAGCACTCACTCGCTGAGATATTTTGAAAGACAGTTTAGTTTAGGTTGTTCTACTAAGGTTACTTTGCTATTGATGACTTCAAGAGTGTTTATTCCACTTACAGGATTACTGGTTATTTACTTATAAGCAATTCTAGAACAACACCAAAGGTCAACACCGTTTATTTTTCTTAGCTGGCGACATAATGCAACAAAAGTTGAAACACCATGTCCTTTTGAACTCAACGTACCACTGTAACCTCCTTAGTGTGATTGCGACACCATAACTGTTTCACTTCATATTTAATTAGTTACATCATATTTTTTTTCAAATATAAAAGAGGCATAAATAATGGCTACAATGGGTCAATAGGTCAAGTTGTGAAGCAGGAAAAAAAAGAACAGAAACACCATATCAACAATAAGATTTTGTCAGGTATTTACAATACTGATAGTACCATTAGCATGACACCTTGCATAGCTCTATAAATGCAGTCTTAAACTGACAATGATTAAAACTCTCATAAGTCATTGCAGGGTCAATCGTCACCTTTGTTATGATGTTACACTCAATCCTCGCTGTTGTTCCTCGATGGTGTATCTTGTGCCATGTATCCTACATTGGGATGCTAGTCTTTCCTGAGAGCTGGAATTCAAGCTGTAGTAGTTTGAAAGGCTTAATAACATCACAGTGTTCAAGTGCACCATTGTATGAAAGTGCCAGAAAAGCAGAACAGGCAGAGGGACAACAAAGGCAGCCAGCATATTCCAAAGCACGTGACACCAGGGGGACAATATCACTGTCCACCCACACCACAAAAAAGGATAACAGTGTAACTCGTATGACTCAAAATACACACACACACACATGCGCATGGCAAGTGAGCACATGCATGCACCCTCACACACACACAAGCACAGTCCTACTACTCTCATACACCCACATGCACTGTTGACGTGGAGAAAAAAAAAAAAAAAAAAAAGTTACATAAAGGACACATTGTGCAACACTACATCACTCTTCACTCTTGCAAGTAACGTAGGGTAGAGAGCACATAACTATATTATAGCACACAAAAATCCGTTACCTAGGCAGTTGAGAATGTGACTTACAAGATGATGCATAGTATTAATAAATGTCGACGGTGATGACGTTGCCTGAACATACAAACGCAACTTTACTACAAGCACCCTCTCATGCGGCTTCGCTTGTACACATTGTACATGTGATATTTTTTTTGAAAACTAATAATGAGCTTATCGCAAACCATTCAGAAGAGTTATCCATCACTCTCCGCTTGTTCCCATTCAAAGCATCAACACAGGAAATTAACTGTTGTCTTCCTTTAATCAAATATCAACACAGATCTTATATTCTCTGTTCCAGCCTTTGGTAATAAGCAAATTTTTCTCAGGGATATTGTCCTTCATTGATTTCATCTGGCTGACTGTTTGCATTTCCTTCCCCAATATAAATACACTTGTGTAAATTAAGACAAAATTAATGTGTTTTCATTTAGCAAATATACTGATATTACAGCTGTTACTGCTAATACACTATAGTAGTGATAATGTAATTTAAACTGTAATGAAATTAGAAGCTTACAATACCACGCTATACAAAGATAGAAAAAAATAAAAATAATCAGTTTTTGTTTACCCTTTTCTTTCCAAATAAATATGTACAATAGGAAGTTATCCAATGACAAAATATCTCATAGTAGTCCTGACCACTAATCTAATAGAACAGCAAAAACAATTTCAGTTAAAATTCTCCATTACAGAATTCAATTGCGTATGGGTTTTGATTGTGCCTGTCCATGATGTACTTCTTCAGGAAACCGATGAATCTGTAGAGAGCCACAAGAGGAATGGACACGACAGGAAGGACAGATAGGAGCACACAGATAACAAAAACCCATTCAGGATAGTGCAGAACATCAGCGAGGGGGAAGTTCACCTGTGAAGGTAATGGAGTGGAAAGTCGATGTTTTTTTAGTTTTTTTTCACTTTGTGCCAGATTTAACAAATTCTATGCAGTGATGTTGTGGGACTGTAAAATCTTCCTTACGTAATCTGGGTTCCAGGCGCTATATGTCGGTCGTTTTTCTGCCTCAATCACAACGTATGCAACAAAAACCACGAGTAGCATGAAAGGGCTGATGAAGCGCCAAGTAGCCTGCCAGTAGATGTTCGGCCTCCGACCTGTCATCCATTCAATGTCGTCATTAAACCTGTGGACGCATGGAAACTCATTGTCAAATCATTGTCAAATCGTTCAAATATCTTATAACCTTGCAAATATAATTGTGACATGAATTACAATATCACCTATTTATTCCATAGATGTAAACCACACTGATGATCTCAAAGAATGCTATGATGAGCAGAGGCATGGATCCCACGTAGCTGTTGAATATCTCCAGCCAGTAGTTTCCAGATCCCAGAGTAAAGATGAGAGCCACAGTAAAGGATATGAGACATATTAACCCTATGAGCAAAAAAGCAAAATAGAAGAAATAGAAGTTTATGATATTGTTTTATTCCATGATAATTAATATGCTGAAGACAATATTATAATATGGAGACCATTAAACAATCTATCCCAATGAAAGTAATTTGAAATTTGAAAGAGTAGTGTGCTGCTTGGACACATATTGGCATCCTATGAGAGAATATATTATGATGTAGCAGATGATAATCAACTATTTAATTTCAAGAGGACTTAATTTCACATGGAAAGAATTAATGCAAGAATTGCATATTTTAGGGTTAATGTTTCCAAAATTCAACAGCAGCTGGGCTTTATACAGTACATGAGACTTTTGTGTAAGAGTGTCATAATTACTGTAATGTCATAACACAATACAAACTAGTCTTTCATATGAAGTTATTAGATCTTTCTATTTACCTGTGAAAATCTCCTTAGGAAGCCAGGGTGGAACCATGTGCAGGTCCAGCAGAGGAGTGAGGACCCCCTCTAGATTTCCAAACATGGAGGACAGGCCCAGGCTGAAGAGCATTACAAAGAACAGCACCGCCCATACCTGAGAGCCTGGCATTCTTATCACCGCCTCAGTGAACACAATGAAGGCCAGTCCAGTTCCAGAAGCGCTCTACAGGTAGGATGCGATAAATAATCTCATACACAACCTCATAAAACCTTGTTTAGAAAACTGTCATCAAAACTATTTTAATACTAACGGTACAATACCTGGTCAAGGAAAGTCTGAAGATTGCAGGTTTTTAGACTGAGGCTTTCGACCTCTGACGGATCAGTTCCATTGAGATAGTTTAACCAGTGATCATAGTTTTCAAGAGTTATGTTTTCATCCCCAATGTTAAATGCATTTGTCAGTCTTAGTATGTTCCTAAAATAAACAAGACATTAAATCAGCCTGTTAATATTACTGTTAAAACTTAAAATAAAATAAAATTTTGACTGATACTGTAGTGGTGTATATAGTAGTATAGTTAACATGGTTACATTGCTTTGCAGTCTTCTAATGACATAACTGTCAGTTGCACATTTATTAATAATAAGGTATAATTATGGAGCTGAATATACTTTACTATGACACACCATAATTACCCCAATGGTACATACCAATTTCGGCAATCGTTGTAGTTTTCATTTGCTTTAAATCCAAGAATGGCAAAAATAGGAATTGATGCATATATCGATGTAAAACTGTTCACACATCCAACAATTAGGGCATCTCTCTCACAATTATTCCTGCAAAGACAGAATACTTCCTCAATTTTAAAAAAAGATTCTCTGTATTATACAGTGGATGAAAACGGCTTCAAATGTTCTTACTTCTGAGCATTATAACTGGAAAAAGCAATAAGTCCCCCAAAGGCCAAAGACAAAGAGAAAAAGATCTGAGTAGCAGCATCCAACCAGACTTTAGGATTCTTCAGGGTTTCCCACTGTGATGAACATATTCATTTTTAGTTTGATTTCAGATTTTACTCATTACATGTTGTTATGAAATTATTTCAGTAAGAAGCTAAGAGCAAACTTACATTCGGAGTGAAGAGATATATTAAGCCATCACTTGCCCCAGACAGAGTCAAGGCTCTGACCAAGAAGATCGTCAGAACAAGATATGGAAAAGTGGCCGTGACGTAAATGGCCTGTTGAAAAAGTTTAGTATTTAATATCCACCTCATACACCTGTATTTCATGTGCAGGTTTTGGTAACATCAGCTGGTTACTTGTCAGTGTGCGGGTTATTTTGAAAGGTTGATGTGAAGAATCTTAATGTTGGAGAAATTTTAAACGGCTCTAAACAGTTTTGAGTTGATGTCGCTTGTGTAGCTGTTCAACATGTTGAGCAGTTTCATTGGTGGAGTCCTGCAAAATTAGGATCCCTTTCATATTCATGTGTCTTTTAGCTCATGTCAATCTGTGTGAGGAAAGCCAGCTTTACTCTAATGATACCATAATTTTGCCATCAATTACTGGTATCTATTACTACTACTTTTTTTAACATTAAATCAAACTGATAACTTACTTTTCCTATGGTCTCAATTCCACGTATGAAGCAGATGTACACAAGGCACCAAGCAGATGCAAGACACAACACGAGCCACCACTGTAAGGACCCACTGGTCTCGATGTCTGGTGTTATGTTCAGTGTTTCATGATACCAAAAATAGTTCACTGGTGAGCTCTTTTCACATTCGGTTACATACCCTGTATCAAAGAGATTAGATTATTATATTGTGATTAATTAATTGGACTGTCTTCTGTCTTTTATATCAGTTGTTATTAAGCATTCTAATTATTTGTGATGTAAAAATTACCAGTATGATTCAAGTTTATTGGGCAGTCCCTCCAGGGTAGTGGACTTTGAAAGGAGTGGAAGAAGTACCAGAGGATCCAGGCTAAGATCATGTTGTAGAACAGACCAACTAGGAAGGATACTGCCATGGAAGCCACACCTGTGTTTACACGTAGACACATAGATATTATCCAATAAAAGAAATTCATGTAGAGTAGAGATGGCAGTGATCTCAAGGCAGTCATGACTTTATGTTCTTCTGTTTATTCCCCCATTTTGGCATCTTGAATTTCTTAATGAATTCTAAAAAGGTTTAACACTCATTGATAATAAAGGTTCTCACCTAAACCTCCCAAATATGGGGATATTGAGTTCCAGACTCCAACACTTCCCATGCGGAGCCGTTGTCCGATGGCCAGCTCCATGTGCAACAGAGGAAGTCCCTCAAACACCAAGGCAATGACATAAGGAATCAGAAACGCCCCTTGAAATAAAAGAAATGTAAAAGTAAAAATAAATTAAACAATAAACATGACTTTGTCAGTGCGCAATTGACTTCACCTTCCAAAAAAAAAAAAAAAAAGCCATCAGCATTTCCGTTAAGGTCATTCATTTTCTGATTACTGGACATTATATTATCAACAGTCAATGGAAAAATAAACATGCAAGATGAGATTATTCAAGTCATTTTGCATATCAAAAAGAAAAGGAAAGAAAGCAAAAACAAGATGACTCAATGATAAAGACATCAACAGTCATATAAAAACATTAGTAAATATATGTTGTTATGATGTTTACATTTGACTGCTAATGTAACAGTAAGTTACAGATGTACACAGAGTGGGAAGTAATTGGAAAGAAATTATAAGAATTCATAAATATAATTTGAAGGTTTATCTAAAAATGTTTTATAGTCAAAATCATATTTCTTCATTTTCAGTTAGAAACATCTATTTTGTAAAAGAAAAACAAACAAGATAATTACAGCATGAAGATCAGGCTGTCATATCCGAACAGTCAGTGTGTGTGTTTGTGTATACAACTGATTGCTAGTATTGTGGGAACATATTAGACAGTTACCCTGGTGAGGATGGTTGTTTACATAAATTTTTTTTTTTTTTTTTTTTTTTTAAAGTTTGTATTTTCATAACTTAAGGGAATAAAAATGATAGCAAAAGATAATTCAGTTTTAGGTAGCAGCATTTAAGAGCAGTTTTTCCACAGTTCCCCATTTTGTCAAAGAGCATTTGGTTAATTGACTGTAAAATATTTCTTGACATGGAAAACCAAGTGAAAAGCCAGCTCTTTACCAGACTGTCCGAATTTACTTTTTGTGGTAACATTACAAAGCAAGAAATTAAATTCTCTTACCTCCACCATAGATCTGACACAAATATGGAAATCTCCACACATTACCAAGTCCCACAGCAAAACCTATGCAGGTTAACAAATATTGAACTTTATTGTCCCACTTTGGCCTTTCATTCATCTCATCCTCCTCAGCACTTCCAGTTTCTGTCTCCATCTCTTGTTTCTCCTTTGTCATTTTGGTATATTCTATGAGGCTAGCCCAAATCTTTTTTGTGTCTTGACTTTTCCCTCGGTCGAAAGAGAACCTGCTGACTCCTCACCTGTTTGTATCAGGAGACGGGGGGGGTGACGTTTGCTTTATCAGCCTTGTATTTCTTGCTGGCTGGTGAAGCTGTGGGAACAATGTGGCTTGTTTGTTTAATAAAAAGCCCTTGTATAAAGCGGCATGATATCACGCTGATAACAGAGGCAGTTGATTGTAATACAAAGCGGCATAAATAAGGAACCCAGGGAGTGAAAGTGTGATAGTGCACATGCCGTATTAATTTGATACAGTTTACATTACTGATATTTGCACACAGTCTGAGTTATTTCAGTCGACAGTAATAATCAAACTCTGTTTACACTGCATTTAAAAACATTGTGGAATTCCTTATCAGAAGCAGTCTCAAAAAAGACTTATGTATCATATTCATCAGACACATCTATTATTCCTCACTGAAAATCAGAAAACACAGAGTAGAGTCATAAGGGACACTTAGTGTGATTCACTTTACAAATTAGAGGTGAATGCAGAAATACAGGGAATTTAAAAAAAAAAAAAAAAAAAAAAAAAAAAAAACGATGTGCATTTGATTTAATCAATATTTAACTCACTTCTGAAACAGTCCACACTGTTAACATGTCACAACAGTGACTCCAGCTGGACAGAAAGGTACACTGTCATTACATAGCTTCAGGTCCAGCTCCCCCAGTCTCAAAATCGAGTTGTCTGATCACATGATGGTACACTATAGCTCATATAATACAAAACCCTAGTAAAGAATCCACCCTCAACAGAACTCTGCTGTAGAAATGAAAACGCTAGATTTGCCATTAATCAGTTCCCTGCAGTAATTAGACAAAAAATACAAACTTGTTTTTTCGAAATATACACATTTACCAAAGTCACATCCAGAGTTATTGGGTCCAGGTTACACATTATAATAGCCATTAAAAACATAAGCATTAAAATTTTCATGACACTTCAGAGAGGTGTTATCTTCATTCCATTATATTGTTTTTATGACGTTTTTAGCCATGCAAGCAGCATTCCTTTAGCTTTGCACATACTCTTTATGACAGGTGCAACAGGATCTTACAGAGAGCCTTATCACTACTTGACAAAGAAATTACAGCAGAGTAAGCCAATAAGCTACTGTTGTGGAAGGAGTCTTTTATCAAACAGGAAAACAGACCAACTTTAAAGCAAAGGGGAAATGTTATGTCTTTTGAATTTTCCAGCTTTTCACTGCTAAGAAATAAGAGCTTTGCATATTCCCACAGGTGGCTGAAGAAACAGGGAGTTCTGTTTGAAGAAAACTCTGCCTACTATTTTAAAATTGCGTAGATAAAACTATATCAGTTATTTGAATTTTACCAAAGAAAATTAGGCTACGGATTTGTTCATTTGAATTTGGTCTGAGATATTGTAGAGGTGTGACTTGTCACTCTTCTTTGTCTTAATACATTTCCAGAGCGCAACAAAAGGTACAGCAATACTCGGTATTCCTGCCAATATGAAGATGATCACATAGATCCAGACTGGATATGGCTTTTCCTCAAGTGTAGGAAATTTCTCCTACAAAGAGGGAGAGAAAATTGTATTTTTTTGAGTTTTTTTTATAGTACAGGACATCGTGTTTTATATTATCCATATCCATAATTCATAAATATAAATTGAATAAATTCATATTTACCGATTCAGGATCCCACGCTTTGTAAAAGACCTTTTCAGAAACTTTAGTCACGAGGTAAAAGACCAAGATGAAAAGCATAATGAGCGGGCTGATGACTCTCCATGTTGCCTGCCAGAAGAAGTTGGGTTTGTGTCCAATCATGAACTTTATATCGTCATTGAACCTAGGAGGACAGTGACACACATACTGGGGTTGAGCAATTAATTGAAATATTATCTAAATTGCAATATGGCCATGTGCAATAACCAATTTGCAGGAGCTGCAATTTTTTGATAAAGGTAAAATGTGTCACCGCATACCATAAAAATGATAAGATAACATGCATGTTTGATACAGACCCCAGCAAAAATCATTCATTCAATCATTTTTTTCCACAAAAATTAAAATGACCATTCCAACTAAAATTGTGACTCATATTGCAATCGCAGTGGCTGTCAAACGATCTCAATATGACTTTTTTTTTTTTTTTTTTTGTGCATATCGTTCAGCCCTTCCACATATTGCATTGGCAAGAATATGTAGACAAATAAGAAAAACACACAAGCTTCTGTTAGTAAAGGTGGTGCAATAATGTGCTATGCTTTTGATTCCATGATATATTATTTTCCTCTTATCCCTTAACTGGAAAAATCAATACCAAGTGATTATATGATATTGCCAGATTGAGTATGCTCAAAAAAGGTAATTCGGTTAGTCAGTAGTAGTTAAGATAAAAAGAAAAATAATTGACCCTAATCTAAGCATACAAGCAACAACGGGGTAGAACTATCAAAACTATTCCTATAATGTTCACATCCTGCAGATAATAAATCATGACAAGTTTGTCAACACTGGCTTTCATTGTGTTATAGCTCACAACTTAAATTTGTTAGTTTTCTTAGGGACTTCATTTTCCCCAGGATGGAAAACTGTCCTTGACTTCGCCACCACACAGTATTAAAAACAACACTAGACATTAAGAACATGATTTTAAAAGATATTAAAGAGTTTACAAAACAGTAAACAGTTTTTGTGTTTTAATATTACCTGTCTATCCCATATATGTAAACCACTGTGACCATTTCGCAGAAAGCTACAACTAGCAAAGGGATGGATCCTCCATAGGTGTCAAAGAGTGAAAGCCAATAGGTCCCTGAGCCTTGGAGAAATATTAGACCCACCAGACAGCAGAGCATGCACGTTACACCTGAAGGAGAGCAAAGAATTGACTAAATGTACTCGAACACCTTGTTAATTGAAAATGAGAGAACAGATGTGGATTTACCAGTGATAGCCTCTTTTGGCCATGTCTTAGGGAAAACTTTGAGGTCTTGCAGTGGCACTAGAACTCCCTCGATGTTACCAAACATAGATGACAGGCCAAGACAGAAGAGCATTATGAAGAAAAGGACGGCCCACACTGGTGAGAGGGGCATCTTGGTGATAGCCTCAGTGAACACAATGAAGGCTAAACCAGTTCCCTCAACTCCCTAGGCCGAAACACAGCACAGCGTTATAGTATAGAGAATTATATGCATCATTTATTTTACACTAAAATTGAAGCTGCTGCATTGGTGCATAAATAATCTTACTCAGATCTGCTGAAATCTTACCTCACTGAGAAAAGTATTCAAGTTGCAGGTTTTCAGATCCAGTCCTTGAATAACCTCAGGGTGTGTTTCATTGAGACGTTGAACAACCTGATTATAGTTGCTGTCAGTGATATCTCCCTCCGCAAGGTCAAACACATTTAGTAGTGCTATGATGTTTCTGAAAGCCAAAATTCATTAGGTTGAAGAGGTTTTCACAGTTGACTTATTGCTCAGGAAGGAAAAAATGCTGTTCGGCAAAAAAAGACATAATGTACCCAGAAAGACAGTTGTCAAATCTCTCTGTTGCTCTGAAGCCGATAATGGTGTAAATGACAGTTGCAGCGTAGACGGAGGTGATGCCGTTGATGATAGAGATGGTCACTGCATCCTGTTCACAGTTGTTACTAAAGGAAAAAACGTTATGTTTATTTAGAGTACCGTACATAAACCCTGTAACTTTAAATGACACAGGCGTAATAAACAAGTTGACACACTTACTGCACTGAGTTGTAGCTGGAGAAGGAAATGAGACCACCAAAAGCCAGAGAGAAGGAATAGAAAACCTGAGCACCCGCATCAAGCCATGTTGATGGCTTTGCCAGCTCTGTTAACTGGAATAGTTAGTGTGTTAGAAAATTATGCAATTTTACTTTACCTCTCATGAGGAATTAGGGTTTATGGTATTTTTTAGATATAACAGATAACAACATCTATTATAAAATATATTTAAACAAATGGATAGTCAGTACATTCTTATTTGTAAAAATGCAACTTACATCTGGGGTGAAGAGAAACTTTATTCCATTCAAAGAGCCTTTCAGGGTCAGTCCCCTTATCAGAAATATTGTGAGCACCACATAGGGAAGGGTTGATGTCACATACACGGCCTTGGGAAAATAACATATTTACAAAATTATTGTTAAGATGAATTGAAAATTTTCTTTAACCTTGTAGGAAGAAATGTACTGTACCTTCCCAGTTGTCTCAATCCCACGAATGATGCAGATATAGAGCACAGACCATGCACAAATATGGCATAACAGTATCCACCACTGCAGCCCACCATCCTCTTCAATTGTGGGAGTTGTGTTCAGGGTCTCCCTGTACCAAAAATAATCCACTGGGGAGCTCCTTTCACACTCTGAGATAAATCCTAACAGAATTTAACGACAGTGTGTAACACTTAAGTTAAAATCAACAGTTTCTAAAATCACTTTTCTTTCTGAAGTACAACACAATTGTTGTAGTACTACCTGTTAAATTGGTATTCGTGGGACATTGGCTCCATGGCAGAGGCTCTTGAAAAGAGTTGAAGAAATACCACAAAATCCAGGCAATGATGGTGTTGTAGTAGAGACTGATTGTCAGAGATACACACATGGATGCAATACCTGCAAATTAATGTTATAAAAGTTTTTCTTTTAAGGCATCTTTCCACTAGTTGTAGCAGTCATTGTGCAAAACATTGCTTACCAATGCCAGTCAAATAAGGATGAATTGTAGCCCACACTCCCAAGCTTCCTCTTCTTAAACGTTGACCGATGGCAAACTCCAGATGCAGAAGTGGGATTCCTTCAAGGACCAGTAGGATCAGAAATGGTATCATAAATGCACCTGGAGGAAAAGCAAAGGAACTGTTAATATTGTCATTTTGACAATAAATCTGTCAGTTTTTGGCATTTTTCAATACATCCTCAACTGTTTTTGATCTCTAGAAAAAATCAGAGAAGTGAGTACAATTTCTTTTTTCTGAAGAGGAGACAGAGAGACTTCATATTCAACAGGAAATAGAAATAAATTTCATAACACATTGAGGTTAATCATGCAGGATACACATGAGCACGTGCAGAGATAAAGACAGTGAATGCCGCCAGGTTTATAGTGCAATGTACACTCCATTCAAGCTTTGCAGCACTTTACAAGGATTCCCTGACAGTCAGAGGGTATAAAGTTTCTTATCTGAACAGATCAGTTACAAGTCAGCTTTTTGAGTCTACACCGCTGAATGTGACTGTAGCTGCTTCTTATATCTACTGTTTAACAGATTTTACAAGGATGTAGTCATTGCTGCATCAGTGGTCTTGTGATACTGGTAATTAACTACCTAACTTCCTGTATTCTATAGATCTCATCAACACACTCAGTTATCCTCGTAGACAAATTAAGGGTAGTTTGCAAAAATTTAACACAAATAATCCAATGTAAAGACACACAATATTCTAGAGGAACTTTCTTGCTCTTCTTTTTTTCCTTTTTCTTTTTTTTTTTTTTAACAACAAGGCAAATCAAAATGTAATCCCAGTGGCAAGAGCAGGCAAACACATTAGTATACTCTTAATACTTCTGTACTCTTCTACAAGGTCTGGATTGGACATAATGATGTATGAACTATTTTTCTTCTGCTTAAGCAGTGTTATTGAAAATAATCAAATATGGAATAAGTGCATGAAACCATCACTTGCCTCCTCCATGACTCTGACACAGATAGGGGAAGCGCCAGACATTTCCGAGTCCCACACAAAACCCCACACAGGTCAGCATGTACTGGGCCTTGTTGTCCCATTTTGGTCCGTCTCCAGCCTCTTCCTCCTCCAGCTTGTCCAGCTGTTGATGGGACAATATCCTGTCCTCCAGGCCCGGATTGGGGAGTTGCAGCTTCATGATCTGTCAAACACTGTAGGATTGTAGTGATACAATAGTGCACTGTACAGTGTTGGAATGTAAATTGTAGCTCACACTGCGAGATGTACTGTAACTCTGTAATAGATTGACGAGGTTGTGGTGTCAGAGAGCATCGTTTGGAGGTGTGCAGCCTGAGCAGAGCAAGAACACTCATGACAGTTAACTGGTGTCTTATCATGGGGAGGGGTCAGTGCGCAACGGTCACCAAACTTGACTTACATTTTTTATTGGATTTATTGCATGGTAACACCCTTAAGAGTCAGTTCATCCAGTTCATCATCTACAGTTAGTGTAGAGTATGTAATGTAGAGTTGGGTATCAAAGCTCAATAATTTTATGATAAAAGAGAGAATTTTGTTTGTTATAGTGACAAAAACTCAGGAATGATTGAGTAAAGTAGTATTGAAAAAGGTCAAACACCTGTCCCTATTCTAGCCATACAGATAGTTTTATTTGCCCAAATTTTGAGTTATCCGTCTCTGTGATTGATATCTAGTTATGTGTATATGTATCTGTCAACAACTATAACTTCTCCTATGAAGAATCAGTAACCAGTGTATGAAGGGTTAATGGACGACTGGAAACACAGTAGACGGTAACATAGCTGTAGTGATATTATAAAATAAGAAATGAACAAATCACATGTACAAATCATTCACAGATAGGTTTTAAACTGTTAAAAAATAAATGAAATGAACACATGTTCAAGGTTCACTCTTCAGCATAGAAATAGTAGTCTTAGCCCATTACATCAAGGTGTATTACAGTGTGTTATAAATCATTTATTGTCTATATACTGCTTAAATGCTAGAGGGGGTTCTGTTCTCCAGCTGTCTGTCATCTGTTTTTCGGCTATCTATCTATACTAGCTCAATTTGTCTATCTACCATCTACTGTATCTATCTAAGGTGTTTTTGCTGGTGTGTGCGTTGCTTGAGACACTGCAAGCTTCAGTGCAGTGCAGTTTTCTGTACTTCTCACTTTCACCACTGGAGGCCGCCGTTGCGCCTGTAATATGAGCTGTGTCGACCGGCTGAGGTCTGGCTGCTGTGTCCCCCTGGCAGAGTTTGTGCTTGAGGAGGGAGCCGCTTCCCATCGCTCTCACAGACCAGGCGCCAAGTGTAGCAGTCCCGTCCGCAGTCTGCCTCAGCACCTCAACCGCCCGCAATGCCCTTGGATACTGCCGCCCCGTTCATTTCCACACCGCTCTGACTAACCGTATCTCTTGAAGGGAGGTATCCTGGATCGTTACTTTTGGGACTCTTGTGTACACTGTCCTGCGTCCTCTGAGCTGCGTGAAGCGAATGGAGAAGGTCCAAGGATAACAGAGGGTGCAGGATTTTGCTACTGCAGAAGACCTGCCGGTAGTTCTCTGGCCGGGGGGGAGGGGGGGAGGGGGGTTTTGCGCGTCTGTCACAGGCTGTGGTGTCGCATCCACTATTTTGATCATCCAAAATAGCCTTGCATGGATACATCATGGCTACGTTTATATGCAGGGTACAGTTCTTAGATGATACTGATCCATTTAACAGCACCAATTTCCCTGAGCCCACCAGACCACCTCTCTACACGTTCAGGGAAGATATTCCTCTGATAAATCAGATTGCTGGAGTCCACCGGCTGCTAAAAGCCCCACAGAAGGTATGCAGTACTCTCTAGTCTCTTGATTTTGCTTTGGTTCACATTTCTTTAAATGGGTCTCATGAGGAGTCCACACCTAGAAAATTCTAAATTAATAATTAGCTTGAACATGTTGATGGGGTTACTAGCAAACAAACCTAATGGACCAATGATTGAGTCAGTGTGAAGGGGTTTGCTGATAGGCTGTGGGATGCTGATGCAGCATCAACATATCTGTTAAACAATTATTGCATGCACAATGTCAGTATATTAGGCCTATAATAGGAAATTATAGAATATTTGGTGGCTTTAGGTGATATTGGGCTGAAGTAGGCACCCATTATTTGACTGAGGGGAGGCAGGCATCTGTTAATGTTTACCTAAACCACAACACTAATCCCCTTTCTGTTGAACCTGCTTTTCTTACTATTCATTATGTCCACTTTGGGAGACCTTTCAAAATCTGGAAAGGTTTTGTTATTTTGTGTAAGAGAAAAGAAGCGAGCAAATAAGGGAACAGAGAATGTGGATGTGGTACACTGAATATATTATTAATGATCGCTTTACTTCTTGTTTTACTTCTACTCTGAAAAATGTAACCTTTCCTCACTTTCTTCTTGTCTTAACTATGAAATAGCTGAAGGAAAAGAAAAAAAAACTTAATGGAAAAGTAGCCTGCTTTGCATTTGTAGTATCATGAATGGGAAGGCATTAAATCTATGTAGGAAAGCACTTCTGCTATTATCACTACACAGCCCCAATTAGAGTAGGTGGGAGCAAATGGCCAGTTGGGCAGTTATTGAGAGATGGAAGAGGGTAATTCCTGACCTGGATTGTCCTAGATCTGGGGATTTAAATTAGAAACCATCTGATCTCAACACAACTTCTGAATCATGTGTATCCAAACTGTCACAGCATATTTTTTATTGTTTTGCATATTTTTGTATTTTGACCATTAACCATTTTGGTATATTCAGCTATTACCTTGGTCAAAAGCAAAATACATCTTTGCTGTGCATCCACATTGTTGTCTTCGGTCAGCTTCGTCACGTCCGTATATTTATTCCTAACGCTATGAGAAGGTGATACAGTACACATTGTTTTGGTTGCAAAAGTTTGCCTTCCCTGGATCCACAACTGCACAGCCAGTGTTAAGTAGCTCAAAATAACTGAGTGTTCTTCTTTGGTACGGCTTAATTTCCCTGTTTAAGTTTCCCCCAAAGAAAGCCAGTGACAAATAATGGAAACGTAAAGCCCATTTTCTATTTTTTTTTTTCTTTTGTAGGCCTCTGAATGCTATATCTTGAGAAATGCTGGTTTCTCTCTTCTGATTAGACCATGTGTAATCAAACACATTTCCAAAAGGCCTCATCTACTGACCTTTCAATTTAAACAAAGCAAAGGGGCCACAGCATCTGAGGTTGAGTCTTTTATTGAGCATTCTTCTTAGTCTGGTCAGGAAGTCGCGTAAATAGAAAGTTAATTTGGGTCTTTCTTCATTCTGTCAGATCAGTGGTACTCCATCTTGTTTGAGTAGAGCTGGTAAGATAAGTCATGGAAGCCTCAGGATGCTGTGGATCACCACAAGCCTGGCTCTCATTCTGCAGCCCACTCAGCCTGACCAGCAGGATGGGATGGGAACGCTTTCCACTGTTTGAGAGAGGAGAGGGAAGCGGGTAGAATTAAAAACACAAACAAAGAGCTGATGTACTTTGCACAGTCGACTGGTCTCAGTTTAGCAGTGGGCCAGCTGGACCACAAACTAGACAGAGAGGGAGTACCACTGGTAGGCTCCGCAGCGCCTGGTTAGTGAGATTTGGTCACATGGACATTCGTGGTTAGCAATAACTTGAGGGAACAGAGCTTGTGCTTTTCATAAAGGAAAAAAAGAATAACAATCAGGTGGATGACAAGACTGTGTCACCACATTTGAGCAACAAGTTCTCTGATTGACACCTTCAAAAGTTTGAAGAAGGGACTTTGGTGTGACCCTATAAAGACCTTTGACAACAGACCTGTTGTCTTTGAGCTCTGTCTCTATGGTGCAGGTCATTCTGGTATAAATAGCACACTGCTAACACATGGTGCCGAGGGACTCAGAACAGCTTGCATATGCTGTATCCTGGGCTGTTCCTGTCAGTTTCAGTCTGCAGTCTCAAGAGTGTGTGTGTGTGTGTGTGTGTGTGTGTGTGGGTGTGTGTGTGTGTGTGTGGGTGTGTGTGTGTGTGTGTGAGAGAGAGAGAGAGATTGGGTTATACATGGGATGGCACCTGTCAGTTTTGAGCATTAAAGCCATAATGTAGGGTTTAAATTTGATAGCAATAAGAAGTCACACTATAGATCTGTTGTTGTGTAGCAACAACAGCTTTGTCAGGGCAGCAAGCCCACATCGAAATCATGTTTTCATCCCGTGGCCTTTTTGAAAATGCCATGCCACCATGTGTCGTCATACAGCACGTAATGTGTTATTGCAATAGTACTGGTGAATGTTCTGAAAGCTTGCATAAAAATTTAAACACTTCTCCCAAAATAGACCATTTGTGATAAAGAGAACAGCTGCAGCATCTTTTCTATTGCTACTGGAAAGTATAACTAGTCATCCACTACCTGACTCAGCCATTTGATTTTGTCATGAATAATACATTGTCCTTGTCAGATGACGTAATGTGCATGCTTTTCAAAATCTGTTGGAGTTATTCCAAATCTACAGTTTTTGTCAGCACAAATCAATAGATCAGTAAACCTTCATGTGCTTTCTCCTCTGTCAGTGCTTTATAGTTTGTGTCTCGGTGGCCTTGAGGCCTTGCATCAGTTTGCAAAGCAGAAATCAAGGGAGGGAAAATGTGGCTAAGTCTTGGAGAATGGACTCTCACTTTACCAATTTCAATTTTTGGGCCGGTTGTTTTCCTGCATTTTTTCTTAAGAAATTACAGAGTCCTATAATGAGAAGTTATGTTAAATGCTGTAAAATACAGGTTCCTCCTCCATGCCTGTCAGAGCTCCTTTGAATTCTTTTACACATTGTTATGCAGAGTTGAGGTTTTGCCGGTCTCTGCATTTTAGAGGGTTGTCTCAGCAGAGGGCTCCTTGCAGAAGAATGCAGCATCTGTGGACGGACTCATCCTCTACATGCTTGACAGGAATTTAAGATTACTGTTGTGGTTTCTCTTTCATGCATCAAGTGTGTTTTAATGTGTTTTCAATTACTTGCCTTCAGAGAAACACCGCAAATACCATCCTCACCTTTATCAAACAAACTTTAAGCTTTTAAAGTGGCTTGGTGTAATTCCTCTTGTTTGATTTGGAGTCCGGTGCAGTTTACAGGTTGGCTAACACGGGGTTAACATTTGCACAGAACTATGCACAAGAGTGTTGTTGTTCTTATTAGGTTATTATGAGTTTCAAATGTGCAAGTTGCACACAGTATATGCTATCTCATTCCAGATGTCTTTCCCTTGTGGAAGACAAAGACATTTGGAGTGAGATAGCAGTTTTAAATTGGAAATTGCATGGTGTTTATTTTTAGTCCTTTCTGCCTTAACTGCCTGCCTGGTCAGTGGACCACAGTATGGTGGTTGAAGGGAGAGGCCAGACCTCAGTGTGTGAGCAGAGCACTTGTGGTTACTTCTCTGGACTTGGCCATCACAGGGCCACCGTGGGTTCAAGTCCTGGGCGGGGGACAGCTAAGGAAGCCTCTGCTACTGCTAATCTCGTAGCACTGTTCCTGGATTAAGGGCCATTTATGTACATCAACCTGGCCTGGTTATACATGGCAAAGACATGTAATCAGTAATCCAGGTTGATTATATAATGAGAACCTGAAGTGACACCGGTCAGAGGATGGATGTATTGATACATGGATGAAATAGATGTACAAATGGGAACTGATTAATAGACAGACTTTCACTTCACATAGACTTCACTCAGACTTTTCTGCCTGTTTTGCTTTTGGTCTGTGAGTCAAAGCCTTGTGTGGGGAAATGCATTTCTTGGTTTCACAGTTAGCTAATTACTAGTTACAGCTGGAAATTCAACCCAATGTTTTGTCTATTTCAGGTTGTGAAAGTAGCGTATAGCTGCTCTTTTATCCAATCCATGAACTTCAACACTGCTTAAAGTATAATTTAAAGAGCTATAAAATCTGCAGTGATTAAAAAAGAAAACAAAATAATGAACTGAACTCAAAGAATAAATCTGATTACTGTTCACAAATTGAACGATAAACGATAATTGTACCCAACGCTTTTGCGTTTGCAAAATTTTCTTGGGATTGTAAATGGTATATTTTCTGCTCGCAGAAGCAGCAACAGCATTTTATTTGGACTAAAAAGGGGAAAAAGAAGAAGAAGAAGTAATGCAGAGTTAAAATAAGCAGTGATGGCACTGTGAACACCTTAAAGAGACAAATATAGAAGGACTCTTCATTAAATTGACAAAGTGCATATTTTTGATTCAGACATTAGGCAGACTGCTGGTGGGAAGGTGGGGAAAAAACACAGACAGCCAGTGTAGAAATTTTTCCGTAGTTTAGTATGTCACAGGTTAGGTAGGTCCTAGCCATAGGTCAAAATATGTGATTTAGTGTGTCTTCTCCTTCATGCTACATTTCATATTACTGTGACACCCATTATTTCCAAAGGCATGTTGGTTCATAGGAATAGTTATGTCTGGATTCCCTGTCAGTCCAAAATCTGCGCTGTAATCTGGAGAAGCACTTGCTTCCCCCCTCTGTTTGTGTACAGTACAGCTTTGTTTGTTTGGCTTCTGCTCTGTCTACTTGTCTCCCTTTCTCTCTATCTCTGTCTCTTTCAATCTCCCAGTCTGCCTCACTGTAAGAACATCAACAACAACCTTAAATGAGACTTGTCACTGTCTTCGAAACAATAGGATTTCTTGAGCAATTAAAGTTTTTGTCTTATATTCACCACATTGGCCTCATGTATCTGTACAACTATTATATTACCAATAATCTTCTGGTTTACCATGCATGTAGAACAAACAAGGCATCTCAGAGAGAGAGAGAGAGAGATTTGGAGAGACAGTGAGAGTTATCCTAACCAACCACATGTTTCATTTCAGCTCTCAAATATGACACAGTCCTTGTGTGCTCTAGTGCAGTAATACAAACAGAGTGGCTGAACAGATCAAAGCCATCAGACCCATAATGTCTTTTCCAGCCTTTTTTTCCTCCACTTTCAATTAAGTCACTGTCATATGTCGGAGCAAATTGAACTGCATCAGCCCCGGCAATAATAATAATTTGATGAACATGTGATTTTAAAAGTAACATATATGTTTGCATGTATTGCACGTCTTTTAAGAGACAAAAAGTCTTGCAGGCTGCTGATTCTAGATGGGTAAATAGTAATAAATAGTAGTATATAGTAATCTTTGTTACCCTGCAAAGCACTCAAAGTGGGCTGGCGAGAAAAGACAAATTTATGGGCTTCAGTATATTTGTGGACTGTACAGTATGTTGTTGTTTTACACACCCTGACTGTTGATGGAGCAGAGCAGTGCCGCTTTCTCCACTTAAGTCATATGTTTGCCCTCCTGTAATGGTATTTGTTTTCCTGTCCTCTCCTTCACTGTTGGAGCCGTTGTCCTGGAGAGCTGACAGCCCCTGAATATAAATAGGTTAATATCTCCAATTTGGAGGTCAACCAGACAAGTGAACAGACACGCTCATTCTTCATCTCCTTGACCAGAGTCAGCTGATGACAACCATTCAAGACCAGACAAATCATACCTCCTCTGCAAAATCATCTCGTGTGATGATAGTTTATCGGACAAGGAGAGCAGGGAGATAAGAGGCACCAGACTGCCAAGCTGCTCCAAATCTGCATGACTTCTCTCCAACCTTGCACAGCTCGTCATTGTAGAGCGCTGACAGGAGTAGATAAAATAACTTTCTATGGTCCAGTGCGGACTAGACATAAACCTTAAAGGCACTGTGCATTTGGCCACTGACCCATAAAAAGAGCAACGTTGTTGTGTTTTGTAAACAACCAGGCCTCCAAATGGCCATAAACATCTCCTACTTACTCTCCGTTCAAGCATTCCTCGTACATGATGAGTGTTGTAGACTAACCAACGTTTTACTGTGTCTTCTCTTCGTTTAGCCCGATGACTGTGCCCTTCAGCTGTCCCATAATGGAAGCTACCTGGACTTGGAGTCTACCCTGGCAGAGCAGAGAGATGAGCTGGAGGGATTTCAGGAGGAAGGAGGGTAAGATAACCATCATCTGTGTCTCTGTTTCTCTCCGTGTCCTCACTATTGCCAAACTTTAAAAGCAATTACATGCACACAACATACTGAAATGAAAAAAAAAAAAAAAAAACAGTCTCCATTACTGCACTGAAGTTAAACAAATTGAAATAAATTTAGATACTTCCATAAAAAGTTGGTCGTATATTCTTTGAACATCAAAAGGTGCCGCTGGGATTGATGCCAGAGCAGCTGAAAACACAAAGGGGGACTGGCACTGTCTAGCAGGTGGATACTCTCTAGACCCCAGAAATAGTTTGTTCAAGTTGTTGTGGTCAAATTAGATGCAGTGACCCAGAAATAAAATTGTATTATTCAAGAGTAAGTGACTTGAAAGTTTTTGATTACAACAATCTGGCTTTTAAAAACACCCCAAACATTTTTCTGCTTTAACAAGTCAGACATAATCAGAACAATGTGATTACTGTTTTTGGAGAGAGAGAGAGAGAGAGAGAGACATATAAATCGCATAAAGATAAGAGGAAAAAGATACAGTCTTTAAATTCTCCGCCATGGGGATATGTATTAATATCCTGCATGCTATATTCCTTTGCCTAATTTGATTCTATTACAGCAATTTCAATCGTAATGACACCCATTTTGTTCCAGGATGAATTAGTGAAATAATCCCTTTTCCGGGCCTCAGCTGATTGAGCTCTCCTGCCCAAAGCCTCTCTCAGGAGGTGGTTTGGTCTGTTGAAGAGCAGAGGGGACGAGCTTTACCCCACCTGAGGGACTCTCCATTTCAAAAGCCTTTCAGAACTTTGGGAGTTTAGAGGAAAAAAGATAATATTAATATTATTGATTGAAAACCATATTCACTAATTTCGCTGTGAATCAGTCACCAAATGTCTCAACTCTTATCTCACTAAACCAGGATAGATTATTTTGATTGAAGTTTGATATGTTTTTATCAGTTGTATAGTCGTTTCCAAGCCCCTTTTTGTAACACACTAGATGTCTCACAGTTTCCTTGGCATTCATCCATCCACATCCCTTAAAATACCTGGCCTCCCTGGCCGAGCGGCAGCAGTGATGTCATCTAAACCACTTATGAAGTGTACACACGTCTCATGAGTAATCTCCCTCATCTCTGCTGAATGTTACCTCAGTGCTCTCATTAGAAGTGGCCAAACTACAATTGTACACTCCTACTATACAACCCTCAGCTTTTAATTTAGCTGTATTGTTTGCCCTGTAATATAAAGTTAATTGAGACTTTGTCTTGACATAACTCCTAGACCTGGATGAAGAAGAGAAAGGTTTATAATTGTGTTAGTTTCATTTCAGTTTCATACACTTTCTTAGGCCAGTTATTTTATTGACTCCATATGTTTTTTCATGTACTGTGGAGTATGTTGATATATCATTCATGTGCCGCCCACTTTAGATGATCACAAACCAAAGGTTGGCATGAGCGTTCCTGGTTGGCTGGACCACAAACTTGTATGGATTTATTTGTCTAACTTGGAATTCATAAGCTGCTCTCTGGCTTGGTGTTTCTATTGGACGTTGAGTGAGCTGTCCTTTCCCAGTTCCATCTGAAATTGTTAGGAGCTTATGGGAGGCTATTGAGAGCTGTGAGGTTAAAGTGGTCCACTTCTTCTCTCGTCGAAGAGCGAGCCTGCCAGGGCTTGTGCTGTGCCAGCTGGCACAGGCTGGTATGGATGTGTGTCATTAAACCCACACAGTGTTGTCTGAGGAGGCTGGAGGTGAAGGTGGTTAGCCAATTATTTTGTAAAAATAGGGCAGTTCTGCTCGCTGGCTTTTTAGGGTGCTGATTATATCCCCCAAATGCTCAGTCTTGTTGATTTGAAGATTATTGAGCTAATAAAAGGTCTGATGAGGCATTTCACCTTTACTTGTTCCATTTTATTTTTGTTTTCACTCTCCTTTTACTGCATAAGATCTGTCAACAGCCATCTCCAACTCCAAAACATTAAACCTACAGAAAATAATTCGTGTGATTCCCAGTTTTTTTCCCTGAATTTTACAAGTTGATGTCAAAGTAACACCCCAACACTAACTCTAGTTAACAAGCTTCAAAATGGTGCTTTCATTATTTTTGCTTTCAGCCCAGCCACCTTCCTTTTGGAAAAAGAATTGTACTAAACTCATATACTACCCGAGTGCCTGAGCTCTCCTGATCATTGGCCATTGAATCCATCTGTAATTGATATTAATGGCAGGTTACATTCCTGAGGCGCCTGTGTCATACCTAGTGTCTTTACAATCAGATTAAAGTATGATCCTCTGACAGAGCGCTGCAGAGCCAGGAGATATCCATGTCACAGGAGCTTAAGGGCCATAATCACTTCCACACTGTGTTATGAAGCTCAGCTATAGGAGATTGTGACTCATAAATCCCCTGTCCCATCTCTGATACAGTCTCCCTTCAAGTCATAAACTGACCATACACCCTAAACATGTGCTCAGACATATCTGCACAGTTTTAAGTATAGTCAGTGTGTCACTCAGGTTTCTGGCTGTGATAGATTGATTGACCCCATACACACAATTTCCTGCATTTGCAGCCCTAAGCCGAGATGGAGTATGGGGGGGGGGGGCATAGTCAGGATCAGATGGCCTGACATGTGCTTACAGACATTTATAGCCCTTGAATATTTTTGTGGATTACATGGATTGAAGAGTGGGAGCTCTTTTGGAGCATTTCAGGGGAATTTGGGTCTGATGTTGTTGGAAAAATGTTGTATTGAACTCATGTGAGGACTTATGTGTTGGGCGTGATGTTGTTTTTGCTCAAATATGTGACAGTGATTGGCAGATGATGCGTAAAGTTATTCTTCAAGGACATATTCCCTGGCTTGTCTTTAGAAGATAACGTGAATTGCTGTTATTGACTGACATAATTGATTCAGCATGTGAAATGTGTAGCTGCCACACAGCACTGAATAAGACACTTTCACTGAAATTTCACTGCCCTGTTATACACAATACACATCCATAAGCCAACAGTTTTTGTGCTGAACATGCCTTTCTTAGTTTTATTGCGTGTTCTTGATGTGTTCGACAACAAGTTAGAAGTCAAGCATATTAAAAACCAACTGTTCTTGCTCTGTAGGCCTCAAATATTCAAAGTTTCTCATCATATCCTTTCATCTCCTGTTGGACAGCTCCGCTTTCATTATTTTCATTTTTTTCTGACCCACTTGGACATTGTGTCGTAGACTCTCACAGCACACAAGATTTTCATTTGAGGAGAAAAAGCGCATTTGAAAAGAACCAGAGGAATTGTCAAACACGGTACAGCTTAAACTTCAAGGAAGGAAATAAAACACCAGTTGTCCCCTCTGTGTTTGCAGAGCAGTTTAAGGGTATTATTAACAGAATAGAACAGCTTGCTGATTGTTCAGTATGTGTGTGTATTTGGTTGCGTGTGTGTGTGTGTGTGCGGATGTTTGGGTGTGAGACCTGGTCAATGGTTAGTGAAGCAGCCCCTCGGAGGGAAATCTACCCTGTGGATAGTCTTAGCCTCATTCTTCAGCCTCTTTACCCCACCTGGCTCACTCGGGCACTGCGGGTCCCTCCACACATACTGATGCAGGAGTCTCTTGAGCTGGGGTGCTCACCAGTAAGTGCTGAGTCAGTAGGCCTCTGTGGGGCCTTATTGTCTGGCATTAATTGGTCTTCAAGGGGAAGTACTGGCTTTACTGTAGTCCTGGTATGTGTGTTCACTCTCTGTGGGTACACATTTTGTGTTGTTTTATAAACAGGGCCAGTAATGCTGCCTTAGATAAAGCCTGAGAGGATGGAGCTGGCAGGCTTCCACTGGTCCAGTTGCTGCTGCTCTGGGTATTAGGATTAAGACAGAGTTTTATGAGGGTGCTGTACAACAAAATAATGTGGGGTATATAATTGGCAGGTACAGTTGTAAAGTATCCACAGCTGCATTCCTGTATGTAACATTTGATAGGCAAAGTGTTGGTGATAAATATCAGATTCATACTATTGAGGTTTATTGTCCACTCCTCTCCATGTACAGACTGAATAAAAATGCCCATATGTTTTCATTTAATTTTTTTTATAAATGAATCTAATTTTGACCAGTTGCTTTGGCGAATGCTCAGGAAGTAAGATGTAAGTAAGATGTAATTGTTTTAGGTAATGGTCAAGTTCATTCATTTCACGATATTATTAAAAAATAGTCATAGTTATTCAAATGATAGCAACAGAGGTATTTCAGAGGCATGATGTTTCACATGATGAATCAGATTTAATAGAAGCTTGGTTGAAGTTAATTATACAGTACCACCACTGTGGAAGAAACCACAACATTCTGGCACAGAAATACACAAGACCAAAAGAGGACCAAGGAATCCAGTAGGTATTATATCCCAATATGTGGCCAATTTGTTATTTGGCTGACATTCTTTACAGTTATGGTTATTTCTATAACTTTGGGCTCCACCTTCAGCACTGTCTGTGGGAGTGTCCAATTTTCACGTTTAATTGGTCAGGGGGGGTCTGAAAACCTCACTTATATTCCTTGCACGTTTGTTTAATTTGATAATGAGCACGTTGGCCTGCATAGCCTCAGGTCTCGGTTAAGCACAGGGATACTGTTGCAGCGAAGCAGAGAGAAAGCAGACGTTCGTGACAAAATGGCTCTGGTTTCCCATTTGCCTCAACAGCATCACAGAGGATTAAGTTCCTGCTTGCCGTCTCATCTCACCACTGAAGGTCCATGATGACAGATGTTGCTCCTGTGTCACCTCTGCTTGTTGCTGGATATTATATATTTGATAAGGAGTGAGCATATACAGACTTCCCCCGCCATGTAATCTGCTTGTGTGCATGTCAGCGCAGTCTCCCACTGACTGGTCGGGGCAGGAAAGATGTCAGTATGTCTGTCTGTCTGTCTGTCCGTCTGCATGTGTGAAGCAGTTATGTAGTAATGCTGCTTGTTTATGGTGAGGCAGTAGTATGATCTGCCTTCTGTGCTGATAGGCTTTTACTCTCTCTGTCAGACCCACTGCTGCCTGATTGTCACTGACAGTGACAGTCTGTTGCTGGCGCTGCGCCAGTCTGAACAATCACACAGCCTTTGTGCAGGCGGCATAAAAGCCCATTTGTCAGAGAGCTGAATTGGGGGGGTGTTGTGCAACTCTACCTGCTGAGCTCTTGTTCACAGTTGTGTCTACTGGGGTTGTTTGTATGCTTCTTTAGCTAGCAGGGAGGTTAAAGGCACAATCTGTGAGTCCAATTGTAAACAAATGGGTGGCCCCAGCACCAAAACTCAAAGCACTGGATTGAAATGTGCTTTCTCTGTCAAATGAATTGAGATGACATTAAAAAAAAAAAAAAAAAAAAAACTAAATCAGAGTCATTATTCTTTCCTAATGTTGTTATAGGTTTGTTTACTTTTTGGGATGTAAACACGGGCAGAGATGTTTAATTATGACTGGCTGATAAACACTTGGCTGATTCCTGCCTATTAAAAACACATCAGTGAGTCACACTCGCACTAGATGACTTGGTTCTTCTATACCATGAACATGAACAGTGTAGTTTATTTTGGGTCAGTCCCACATACACTGCTCTACTGATGTAAATACCCATTTGTTGGTTTTGGTTTTTTTTATAGGATTTGTTGACACTACTTGCCGTATCCTTTAAAACAGCAAATTTTACAGACTTCAGACTTAATAAACATTACAGACTGGCCTTCTAAAAAGGCAAATTATCCTTTGTATGGCTACAAACTACACACCACTCTCACATTCACTTTCACAATTGAATGGAATTGAGGTGCATTGTTGCCGTCTTTGTTTGAGATTGTCATTCAGACATTGTAAGCAGTTGACAGGATGGTGATAGGGTCTTGGCATATCTCCATTAATACAGGAGGCGGAGTTGACCTCTGACTTGCTCCCATCCTTCATTTTCACCTACGGAGACCTTTTCCCCCCGTTCTGCTCAGCGACCTGTTCCTTGTTGTGCTCAAACCGCAAATATTGAAGGTTTTCTAGATGAGAATGAAAGGTATAATTTGTTGAAACAGAATTTAGCTTGAAGATCATTTTGCACCTTTGCACAGTAGCCATTCAGCTACATTTTCTTGTCAGCACTTGTCTGCCTCTGGCAGATTGATGGCTGCCTTAGATTCAGAGAGACATTCTGTTTCTTTATCTTGATACACTGTGTGTGTGTGTGTGTGTGTGTGTGTGTGTGTGTGTGTGTGTGTGTGCGTGTGTGTGTGCACGTGCGTGCCGTTTGTGTGTGCACTACCCCTATATACACACACACACACACACACACACATACACACACAGACATACAAATTGAAATAATCACAGTAAATAAATTGCAAAAAATAATTTCCATAATGTCCATATAACATTTCTCTTTCCCTCCATTTTCTTTTTTTTTTTCTTTACAGGAGAGGCAAGAAACACAGCATTATTCTTCGAACACAGCTATCAGTCAGAGTTCACGCCTGCATTGGTGAGTAATAAACTGTACGGTAAACTGTGCATTTGTCACATTTCACTTAACGGTGGTCAGTTTGTCTTCCTCAGTCTCTATCACCAGTGAGCTAAGGGCTTTAATTGCCTCTATTACCAGTGGATTATTTTAGTAAGGTCCTTGTTGAACTTGCACAGTGGCAGTTTTGGGAAACAGCCTAGAATCTTAATTTGAGTGAGAATTAACAGCATTTCAACAACACTCAAACAGAGCACTGGCACAGAGCAGAGACTGAAAACTTTTTATGAGTTACTGTGTTCTGTCACTTTGTTTTATTAGGCTTCCTGGTGTCTTTGAGTAATGTGAGGGAACTAGCACAAAGAGCTGAGTGAAAACATATGCAAACATGTATGCACGTGGCATGCGTGCAGACATACACATATACACACAACGTGCTTATCAGAGGTTGGCTTTCGATTAAACTGAGGATGCTAACAGGCTGAGCTTTTACTAAGTGCTATGTACTCAGTCAGTTTTTGGCTCAACTGCCTGTTTTAGGCTTAATTTCCCTACCGCTTTCTGCAACTGATAAATAGGTGTTAATTATTCTGTTACCTTGTTTAATCCATGTAAAATGTACGGAATGGACACAAGCTCTTGTAAAGTAATTTGCCAGAGACTTAAAGGGAATCTTAACAAAGGCCACTATGGTTGTTCAGTAGCAGGACATGGAGAAGCACACGTTCTCACACAGAGACACACGGTGCCTCCTTTACAGGCTTCAAGTGCAAAAATAACCCACAGCCTGGAAAAGCTATTAGGTTGTAAATTGTCAGATTTTAAATTTGCTCGTTTTTCTCTTGTGCAGTAGAAGTCAACCAAAGGCCCAGACATTTTTCACTTGAATGGAGTCACAGTGATCTGAGAACTATCTCTGATAGTCGTCTCTGGTTATTTATTCTACCTACTGGTGCATGACGTGTAATGGAAAGGTTTGAAAACTCCAGTGGATCTTTTATTGAGATTGTTCTGTCATGACAGCTCAACTGTTGGTGAGACACACAAGAAATGAGGTCTAGTTTGTACATGTTGATTGTGAGGAGGATTTCTCTTTGATGCTCTCAACACTATAATTATGTAACTGATACATTAAACCTATCATATGTTATATAAGCAGGTTTTTCAAACACTGCTAAATTGCTGTTGTTAATAATATTGCTGGGTGATTTTCCCTGATTTTATAACACCGGATTGCCAAAAGACATTTCCAGTTTTTGCCTGATGTAACAAGTAACGTGCTGAACATGGCCGTACTTGTGTTCACTTGGCTGGAGCTTGTCCACACACTACTCTGAACTGGCTTTACCTTATTCTCTCCTCCTGCTGGTGCTTGACTTAGCTTAGGGGAGTGGCAGACAGACTTGCTGCTCCTCTCTAAGTGGATGATGACCCTCTCTCTCTCTAAGTTGACAGCCACCTGTTGCCCTTCTCTAGTCTCCCTCAGAGACTGCCCGCGTGGCTAGTTGATTTATTTCCTCTAGGCGAGGTGGTCACTGTTACTGTAACTTGTTCAGACATTTGAGCCTAATTTTATCTGACTGGAGGGCTTACCTCGTAGCCCTATGAGTGCAGAATTACTGGGTGATTTTCCTGCTCCACACAGGAGATAATTCGTTAGTCTTTCAAAGACAAATGGCATGGTATTCTTAAGGCCTCCACTTGCTGGGTATTAAGGGGCTGAGCATTTCCCTGCTGTCAGTTCATAAAGACCAACATGTCCCTAAGAGGAGCCCCCTTATTGCCATACTCTTTTGTTTTTCTGTAATGAGAGATGTTATGCAATGAAAAAAAAAAAAAAAAAAAAAGCTGCACTCTCTCACAATAAATTGCCTTTGGAGAATAGCCAGTACAAAATGTACAGAGGCATCAGGGTGGCTTTAACACTGTGATTTTCTGGATCTCTGGAAATCTTTGAGAAAAGCTCCTTTTGTTTAAGTCCGACAAGCTTGAACTAATAGCAGCACTCTTGTGCTAGCTTCAGGTCAAAGGACACTTATACCAGTGCTGTTTGGATAAGAGTTGTTTAGTGTTGAACAAAACCTCCCATTCTAAATGTGTCCTCACTCACAGATTGAGTGCTAAATGAGCACACCCACGTTGTTGATATTTTGTTTATCCCAGAGGGCTCCTCCATGAACATGAGTGATGAGCTGGTTACAGTCGTATATGTAATCTGTGTCATTTAGCACTATTTTGTGGAAAATCCATTGCGTGTATTTCAAGTTTTAATTCAGTAGTACATAACTTTGTTTAGGTTCTCTGGCTTTTTTGGTTTCCTTCAAATTTACACACAACAGTGCTCGCCTTCAGTGTGTATGTGTGCGCCAGTGTGCATGTGTGCATGTGTCGTGAACCACAGCAAGACCTAATCCAGGCTTCCCTAATCATAGTCATTAGTCCTCACACACATATGGCTCTGCGCGGACCAGGCGGAAATCTTTGCAGCAAAGTCAGTGGAGGAAGGGAAGTGCTCGCCCAAAGAGCTAATGGTTTATTAAACTGCTTTTTACCGATCCACCTCTGGCACAGCGATTCGTTGTAATCACACAGTGAGGCAGTCCAGGCTTTTTTTTTGTTTACTTAAACTGCCTGTCAGGGACAACACAACGCTTTATCTACGGGTGTTCTGCACAGAACGTAGCCCCATTAGCTTGACCTGTTTTATAACCACTGACCTTTTAGATGAAGCCTTAATTTTGTCCAGTGTGGCTTCCAGTAAGAGCTCAAAGGGCAGAATCAGTGCTCCCAGAGGACAGATGTGATGAAATGTACATGTAAGAGATATGTGCCACTGTGTTGAGGTAACTCTATATGCATGTTATACAGTATTACACGATTAATCCTGTCAGGGAGAAAAAAAAAAAGGAAGTGTTTTTGTCACTAGATAACCAGTAGTGGTGACGGTTTGATCTTTGTTTATATTTGTTTGACCAGCACTTCAGCCTGGGATGTAGAAAATAAACTCAACTCGTCCCTCTCTGCGTGTCAGCATTGGCCACAGCCTGTTTATATTGTTGAGCTGTTATTGTTGTCGGTAGACTAGATGTGGTAGCGAGGGCCTGATTAAAGCAGCCTTGTGCTCATTTTACTGTTGTCTACAAGTACAGTAGGTCCTTTTTATATGTGCCATTTTGTTTCTGAAGTCGCCCGAGTCGCCGCGATGTGATGGTATGGAGAGTTTGAAGACAGGGAGAGAGAGAGAGAGAGAGAGAAAGAGAGAGAGAGACTACAGTTTGGGCTGCACAATGTTTAAATGGGGATACCAAGTTAAGAATTAACAAATGTCACATATGTTTTGTAATCTTCAGCAGCTTTTGCAAAGTAAAGACTCCAAGCTAGCTTTTGAAGAGTTTATACAGATGGACAGTCAGAAGCTGCTCCACTGGCAATTAATAACATTCATGCAATGCTAGACTAACATTTGATGTGGCAAGTCTATCAACTGAAATCCAGAAAATTCTCCTTTGTGCCTTGAAAATCATCCTGAACTCTGTCACTGTTCTACTCATTCAAATCATTTTATGTGGAGCCAGCAGTTACACATCACAGATTAGTGGGTGGAACAAATGTTGTTTTTTTTCTTTTTGGGGTTTTTTTGGGTTTTTTGGGTTTTTCAGGTTTTTTTTTGTTTTTTGTTTTTTTTTCAGTTTATAGCAATTAGTAATTATTCACAAATGTAAAACTCATACATTTGAAAAGCTGACATTTGTTGGTATTCCCCTTTAAGAACAGGTTCATCTGTCAACACATTGATCCCAGCTGAGGAGTGACAGCTGTAATCAGAGGTGACACATTCTTAGTGGATTATCTGACTTGTCTTTTACAACCTCTTATAATCCAGGCTCAGGGCATGATTCATTGTGACCACTGTTGACTTGTTCCTCTTTCGTGCTATAATTTTGCCAAATTGGTAGTTTTGATCGTCAGGTTGACAACTGACAACTCTGTGGTTGTTCAAATGGAAGACGATGAGCAGTAAATTCTCTACGATTATCCCTCTGCAAACCACGCAGGAAGATAAGTTTCTGGCAGTTAACAATATAACTGTGTGGAAAGATACACAGTCACAAGTGTGGGCTTTCCGATGCATGTTTATCTAATTAATGCTTAATGTTGTTATGTGCGTGTGTCTGTGTGGGATGTGAGCACATTGACTTAAGACGATAACATTACCTGCCGGGTTATTGTGGTTCCTCCGACCACAGTGTCTTTTCCACACACTCTGCCAGATCTGTACTCTGTACTAAGCCATCTGCACTTTTGTGAGCACATATAAAAACAATTGCAGTCATTATCCTACTTAATTATACCAAAGGTTATGGGCCATGTCCAGTTCTCTAGATCAGCTAAAATTAATTCAGGGAGAATATTAAAAAATCTATTCATACATACATACGTGCTTATCTGGGTAATAATAAAAATGTTACAGCTCTGTCCTTAGTCTTTGTCAGAGTATCTGCATACAGAGGATCCTCTGATTTGCACCACACTTGGAGTCACATTAAAGCAATCAGATCAAATATCTAGCCATGTTTCTGTGACCGGAGAGTGCCAAGCAAGTGGAGAATAATTAAAAACATTCATATCATGTGGCACCTGTGAGACACAGAGGAAGATCAGATGGCCTGGTCTCTCATCTCTTTGACTTCCCTCAAAGAGACCCCAAAATGGGATCATGGACTTAGAGTCACCCCAGGAGGCCAACCTAAACAACGCAGTGCCAAAGAGGAGAAATGCGAGGCAGCAAACATCTCGGGGAGAGGAAAGACAGAGGGGGGCTTGCTCTTCAAATCACAGCTGATAGCAAAACTAGATCAGTGGAAGGTTTGATGGTATCACTAACCTCACACTTTGCCTAGCTCTGTTTTTTATATATACTTAATGTTTGGGCACGAGCCCAGCAGCCCCATGCAGAGAGATATCATCATAGCTTAGGTTAATGCTTCATTTATGGGCAGACAATGTTTCCTCTCATTTTGCTGCTGTGCCCTCACAACTAAAACACAGCATTTTCCGTTGTTTGGTAGGATTACGGCTAATTGTTTGCTCTTTTGCAGATTTGCTTCACAGACTGTACAAGGTTTTAGACTACTAACATTAATTTGTGTAAGCACTCTCACATGCTCATGTTCACATACACACACTCATGCAAAGGCATGCAGATATTAAGAAGCCATCTGGTTCCAGTTCTAAGGCCCCTCAGCGCTTCTCCTCACCCGTTCAAAAAGAAGAGAGCTATCTACGTTTTCACCCAAGAGGGGAGTATTTTTTTTTTTTCTCTGTATGTTTTATAGGACAGAGGGAGAAGGGTGAGCGTGCAGCCTGACCAGGGGACAAAACTGTTTTCTTGTGGACAACTCGGGATACTGTGTCCTCATTATCGAGTTTCAGTGCTGTAAATAATGATACCCTGCCCCTTTTTATTGTGTCAGAAAAAAAACTCCTGTCATAAAATCAGATCATTGGTTCAATATTGGTATAACTTACACTTTATAGTCAGCTCATAACAAAATACAGTTTTTCAAAGTGGCACATTGTGACATATGAGTTGGACAGCTACGAGTGGATTCCATGTGAACCAGACCGCTCTGAGGTTTCCCACTGCTGTGAGACTGGAGCAGTCTCTTGTTGAAGTGGACAGGTGTGTAACCTAAGTAGCCACAGACTTTAAACAGCTGACTGCTTGCAGGAAAGAAAATTTGGAAGGAATCTGAGTTTGCTTTTGCTCAAAACCAACATTTATTTGATGTCTGCAGAGCATTGTTTATTGTATATTTACACAGGGGTCTGTGATGATTTAGAGTTGAGGTTTGAGGTGCCTCTGCACAGCCAGTGTTTGCCCTCTCTCTGTGTCCTCATGAAGGGAGGACGAGGAAGACATGAATGAATTTGTTGTTTATCTGAATCATTATTTTACACAATAGTGACAGGTTCAAATGCAATTAAAGTAATGAATCTGTCAATTGCTTGATTTTTAACTGACAGATTGTTTGATTTATAAAATGTTAGTAAATGGTGAAAAATGCTTAAATTTTCTAAAGCTCAAGGTCACTTCCAGTAATAGGTGTCCCACTAACAACCCCAAACCCCCAACTATTCAGTTACTATCACAAAAAACAAAGAAGAACAGCAAATCCTCATGCTTTAGAACTTGGAACTTAAGAGTGTTTGGCATTTTTGCCAGAAGAATGTCTTTATCAATCATCAAAATAATTGCAGAATTGAAAGTTATTATTTTCAGCTGTAGCCTAGTTTTTGTTTGATTTTGAATTATGAGCAAATATTTTTTTCCTCCTTGGATTTCATTAATTTTTTTTGGTAGGCAATTACTGCAGCAGTTCATCTGCTGCTCAGGTACATGTTTGTATGCCTTCTCTGCTAAATGTGGTTCTATGTCAGAGTTTCAGACAGTGCTTAATTCATCATCTTTGTCATCTTTTGAGTTTTCATTTTCAGGTTATACTATATAGGCAGGTGTAGACTTTGAGTGCCAGTATTAACTAGAAAAAAACGTGACCTTTTACTCAGTACCCCACTGGCCTACAGCCAAATCCTAGTGTGCCATGGAATTCCATCTCACATCCTTCCTCACATGTCATGCTGGCTCCTTTTCTTTCTTTCAGCTTTGATGTCAATGTCTTTGTAAGGAAATGTCTCTTTCCCTCTCTGCATCTATCAGGAGAATATGAGAAATGCTTAAGAGACCCAAAACACTTCATATGTTCTCTGTTTGTCGTTACAGTAACTGTCACTCATCTGCCGTTCTGTGAAACAGCGTTGTTATTTCTTCTCGCACCTTGGATCAAGTAGTGTTGCCACAGCTGGCTAGCTTTGAATCATTTACCATTGCTGTTTGGCTTTGAAGGAGGATTTATTGGATTTTTGTCACATTCATGTGCGAAGATTGATTCAGTCTTTAAGCTGACATCAGCTGGAAAAATAAAGATTGACATGACCCTTTTTAGGTTTGAGTTTAGAGGGGTGTGACAGTCATTTTTGCATAGTAAGAGAACTTGAACTCAAAATGTCACTTGTGAAACTGTTGGAGAGACTTTGTTTTATATTGTTTTTGTGTAGAGGAGCCTGACACAATTGTGGTAGAATATTTGAGTATGTATTATTAAATTTCTATCATCTGAATCCCTCATCTTCCACAGCCAAAAATCTTAGCCATGCTGTCTTTTTCCTTACTAAATGAAAGACTTATGCACAGTAGTATCCCCATGTCTACCACCTAATTCTGCCTTTTCATCTTCTTCCCTCTGACTTGTCAGCTTCTCATGACCTGGGCACATAGAATGATGATGTCAGAGGAGCCTTGCAGATTTTGTTTCTATTTTGTCGGGTAAACAGTGGCCATTTCATTTCATGGTGCAAGACAACTGAACAATGTCCTTTTTTTAATCTCACCATGTCTCCAACACTCCTGTAGCTCTTGAACACCTGTGGCTTCCAATGTTTCACATTGTATGGTAACTGGCTGCGAGCCAACAGAAACTTCAGGCATATTCATCGTGAGCCATTTGGCAAAGGTAGAAAGTATGTGGCATTTTGTGGTGATGTGTTAATGATTGAGAGCTGTCCACTCATGCTCTGGTTCACAACAATGTAACCACCCAGAGGGGAGACATGATACATAGCTGTGGAATGATTATGGATATTGTAGACCATATTATCTTCCATTATAAATATTAGCTAGGCCATCAGGTATCTGTTTCTCTTTATCAGCTTCAAACATATTCACTGCCAAGGAACAACTACAGTTGTTATTTTTAGAGCTGATGTAAGCTCAAATGCAGGCCAGAAGTGGGATAAGTAATATTTATTTTGTAGGGCCTTTAATGAAACATAATCTCCTTTTCACTGTTAACCTCACAACAAGTCATTTTCTATTCAGTTTATATTGCACGTTGAGGTGAGGGAGGGATTTAGGAGCTCTGTGAAATGTAAAAAAGGTAAGAAGGAAACATTTTATAGGTATTAGACTAATCTAAAGAATCACAAAGGAGGATACTGTCTGTAGTGTGGTGATTAAGCTGCGTTTTCATCGAACTCAAAGTAAATTTGAAGCAATCAAAATGACAGAAGTAACTGCAGTGTTCTCATTTCGCTTTTGATTAAGCCTGCAACTGAATCTGAAATACTTGATCCTCTCACCTCCATTCCAGACATTGTTCAGCCTAGTTGAAATAAAGAGCTCAAGCACCAGGAGAATCTCCTCTTGCAGCCCACCCATGGCTCTGAAGGGGACCACTCAGAGTGGCCTCAGCAGGAGAGGATTGGTCAACCTTTGTTAGGCTCTTCACAGCAGAAAAAAAGATCCATAGATAGAGAAAACAACACTAGGTATAAACCTAGCACATGGCTGGACCGTGTAGGGGTGTGAACTATGGGCTAAGGGCTATGCCTCTTGTTACAGGCAGTCAGGCACTCACCCAGCCGCCCTGGCTTCCCTGACTACTTGGGAGCTGTAGGGAAGCAGGGAATTTAGCGTGCTAACCTCTTCTACAAAAACCTTTCCTCTTAGAAAGGTAGTTATAGTTTGTAAGAGTGAAAGTATAAACACAAGCCTGTGAAGGCGGACTGGTGAGTAGATTGGTTTTCGTGTTGAGTGATAACATTTAATTTCCCTGACAACCTCCGTAATTTCATTTAGCCACTTGTTAGCAACCATCTTTTTTTAATACACGTAAAAATTTAAAAATATCACGCCTTGGGTATTTACTGCCGTGTCTTATGTCATAGAGTAAAACGTGGGAATGTCTTGAACTTGTATTAACTACAGACCTTATTTCAGGCATCTTACCAAAATCCCATTCAAAAAAACTGATTGACTTTGAGATGAGGGAAACGGAGGTGAAAAAATGCTTACTTATTTGTGGGTTGAAGGACTGATCCTGCAGTGCAAGTCAGCAACACTGTAGGCTGTAAGCGCCCCCCTAATAGAACTATTTGTTCTAATTCATTTCGAATGAGCAACGACCAGTAAGGAAACTTATTATCATATGGCATTCGGCTGACAGTTAGTGGAAATATTATCACTCAACAATGATCACTCACTCAGTCAGTCAGTCACTCACGGACATTCGTGATTATAGGGCTGGTCCCGCTGCTGCGGTCGAGCGAAAAAAGAGAAGAGGCCCCAATTCCTTGTTTGCATTTCAGCCAAGAACCTACTTAATCAGTTCAGGCATGTTAGGCAGTTAGTATGGCTCCATCTGAACTGCAGGTTTCAAGAGGATTCAGAGTGTTGGCCTGAAATGTGTCGCAAATGGTAGTGAAGTTTCCTACAAAGGCAGAACACTCATGCAAAGCATATGAACATGTGCATCATAAGAGCTAATTGTACTGATGGAACTGAGGGGAATTTGCAAGTGGAGAATGTTCTTAAATCCAACAATAAATTGTCAAATTTTATGGAAAAAAAATAAATTTTGTACTAATTACATTTGAAGAAGTGGCTTAACCAGTCTTCCTCCGTGGTAAAAGAAACATTGTCTGCTTTTGCTTAGTCTGGGTTATAAAGAGGAGTGAAAATCTCTATTGGTATAAACCATAAGTGATGTTTCCTGAAGCTGTGAGGAAAGCGAGCCATGTTTACATCATTGTTGTGGTTAAAGCTGTGTAAAGTTAAGTCTCATCTTTCAGTGAATATGTCAGACTTTGTTGTGATCCATTCAGATCTGTTCGTATTTGTTGTATGGTGGTTTCTCAGTGGTCACTTAAGGATCATTGAACACACAAAGCGCTAAAATGTTTTGCTTAGACCTCTTGTTTATAAGATAAAAGCCTGTACATAAGCCTTTAATCTCTGTGTTTGGAAATGTGAAAAATGTTTGAATCTCTCCCAGTGTCTGGACCTCAGAATTCAATGACATCAGTGGCTGTTCTCCCTGCTTGTTCTCCGCTTGTTCTGTGATGAATGCCTTTTGTATTAGTGAGGTTCAACACAAAGCTAAGAGAGGCCGTGTAGGCTGTAGGGTTTCATTCAGAATTTGCTGTTCCCAGACACATACTAAATGCAGGATGGATGGACACAATATACAAACATCTGTTGAATAAAATGGAGTTATCTTTTCTTATCTTTTTATTTTCATTTTCAGAGTTGGGGGTTAGGAAGGAGATGGGAAACCTTAAGATATAATGCATTCCAGTGAAACCACCACAAACCACAGCCTCAATCAACAGCTTTCTAAAACAGTGCCAACAAATAATACACAATGGTTTTATGAAAGTAACATCATATTGTACAGGTGTTATTGTTTAAATGCACTGAATCCAATTACATGGTCAAACTGAATGTCAACTTGGGGTCTGTAAGCTTTGAAAGAGCTCTGACACTCATCACTTACAGTCTATAAGTTATCAAAAGATGGGCAAATAACAAAATTTAAGGCCATTGCACAAAGTCTAGTAAGTTAATATAAAGCATAAAACTTGGAACCTGGGCCAGTGAAAGAAAACGAAACGTAATGAGTTGGTTATCACCTCTCTTCATTTATAAACAAAAAAAGTGCAATACACCTTTCATACAAAAAGAGTTTGTTGTAAATGTTCACCTTTGTCTCAAGAGAGGCAGAGTGCTAAATCCATTCACAGACTCAATGCTACTGATGACATTATGTGGCAAAGATGGCTTGTAATTTCTGTGCACTTCATGAATACAATTGTTTTCATTTAGTTTGGGCACTTCATACAAAGAATGCAATAAGTGCACATTTTGTTCTATGTTATGTGTCATCGTGAACCACATATTAGCCCCAGACTCCCTCTTAACTTTCCACTCCTGCTGCTGAGCACAGCCGACTGTGGCAGGAGCAGCTGTGTTGGAATAGAGTTGTGGAGTAAAAGAGTACGATTTGTACGATGTTCATCTGTTTTTTCTGCTCTTGAAACATCAGACAGCTAGGTATAGTTTTGGCCCCAGGAAGTGAATTGCCTTTGTTCAGCAGGTACAATGGATGAACAAGGGTGTTTAATCTGTTGCAAGACAACTGACATTGAGACAAATAAACCGCATTAGATATACAATAGTTTCAGAAAAAAACAGCAGAAAAACTGACATCACCCAAAATCTTATCATACTTCCACACAAAAAGGTGATTAGCCCTGCCTACCTATCCCTACCATCATTTTTTATTTAGTGACAGCACACAAATAACCAATGGATCATTAGGGATGTGAACTTGCAATGCACTGTCCCCATTGTTGTACGGTGCTCTGTCTAGCTCCAAAATTTACTAGCGCACACAAAACCTTCTTGGACTCATCATCACCAAAAGTCTACACACGTTAGTCTGTGCACACACCTGCTGTCTGACAACTGCTGTCTGCTACGCTTCGTCCCTCTTGAGATTACATCACAGGAGAGAGGCCAGTTGAATACACAAACGCATTCATCAAATTTTGATCAGAGCGGTTAGATCCCAGCCACATGAGTGACTAATGAAAATATGTATGGTGCCAGGCAGCTTTCTACTCCCCAGTCCCACATTTACTTCAAGTGGTCACATTTGAAGCCCTAACATGAAGCACGGAACAAAACATTAACAAACAAACATTAACATATGCATACATGTTGTAACTATTTTAAGTGATTTGATTGTCAGCACAAGATTTAATGCTTTGTGGATGTGTTTTTTGAGCTAATGTTTAGTCTCCAGTGAGGAAGAATAGACAATACAGCACAGAGAAAAAAAACAAAAAAAAACAGTTACAATCCATTAACTTTTATTTTGCTCACAGCTGCAAGATACTGTCTGCCAGTCTTTGTACATAATCTCCTGTTTTGTCATTCTTGCTGGAACAAATGTAACAGTTTTCTATTTCAGGAAGCTTTCCCAGACAACATCCACCATAATTCAATGTCTAAACTTATCTTTAGTCCTCACCTGGATGCCTGAACACAACAATGTATAAACCTACCAAGAGTCAGCTGTTGCAGACTGCAGAAATTCCCAGACCACCTAAAATGACAGTAAACGAGACCCCTATCCCTGCCATGTGCTGCCATCTGAGACCTTTATGTCTCAGCATTTACAGGAAGTGTGTAAACCCAGCCTGCCACCCAGTCGTGTACTTCTGCTGAGGCTTGTCCTGAGACAGACACTATCATTTGACTTTACTGGAACAAATACAACTGGTGTTTCAAACCTGGCATAGAATAATAGGAGCTAGATTGGAACGAAATGTTCAGGCACGATTACATGTTACCATTATGACATTTAATATACCTAGACAATATGTACAAACGGGTGTAATTTAACCACAGGTTTGATTAGATAAAGAAAACGAGGATTGTTTTTTGATGCACGGCCATTTGGTTTCACAATAAAGTAGATAATGATGCACGTTTTGTATAAGGAAAATACACATAAAAGGCTCTGTTCAGGGGCTTTCTTACATGATGGACGTGCCACATTGTTCTGGTTTCCTCGACAAGCTAAGGGTAGATCTCCTACTTCTGACGGCAGCGATCCAGGGTCAAATGGGGTTAACCCTGTCTAACCCTATGGGCCACCTGGAGACCCCCACTACACAGCTCACCAGGATTATCCCACACCCTCCTACACATGAGTTGCACACATATTAAGGGTCATAGAGGTCATTTCTGTCTCTCTCTCTCTCTCTCTCTCTCTCTCTCTCTCTCTCTCTCTCTCTCTCTCTCTCTCTGACACACATACACTTCTCTCTCTGCCTTTGATGCCTGTGTTCTAGTGTATTTGATTACTATATTTTTGTGTTTCTCGTATTGTTTATACCCTAAGTGGTTAAAGTATCTAGCCACCAGACTTTTTAACCAGCTGACTTGCTTTGCAGGGGAAAGAAATTTGGAAGGAGGAAAAGAAAGAAAGAGGGAATGCCCTGAGTGCTTTTGCCTCACAAAAACCAACATTTTTGATTTGATGTTGCCAGAGCATGTTTATGTATTTTATATTTACACGAGGGGAAAGTCTTATTGATTAGACGTGGAGGTTTGAAGTTGCCTCTGCACAGCCAGGTTTGCCCCCCTCCTCTGTTCCTCATGAAGGGACTGGAGAGGACGAGGGGAAGACATGAATGAATTTGTTGTTCGTACGTTATCTGAAGCAATTTTTACACAATAGGACAGTGTTGCAAAATGCAATTAAATAATGGAATCTGTCAATTGCTTGATTTTTAAAAACTACAATGTTTTTGATTTAATATATAAAATGTTTAGGAGGTAAAATGAGTGGAGGAAAAATGCTATAAAATTAAATTTCTTAAACTTCCTCCAATAAGGGGTCACTTCCATAGTAATAGCGTGTATTGTCCCACTAACAACCCCAAACCCCACTATTCCAGTTTAACTATCACAAAAAACAAAGAAAGAACAGCAACCCAATCCTCATGGCTTTTAGATTAAACTGGAACTTAAAGGTTTGGCATTTTTGCCAGAAAGAATGTCTTTATCAATCAATCAAAAAATAAATTGCAGAATTGCAAAGTTATTATTTTTTCAGCTGTAGCCTAAGTTCTTTGTTTTTGATTTAAATTATGAGCAAATATTTTTTCCTCCTGGATTTTCATAATTTTTTTCTTGGTAGGCAAATAATTACTGCAGCAGTCATCTGCTGCTCAGTAACATGTTTGTATGCCTCTCTGCCTAAATGTGATTCTCTATCGTCAGAGTTTCAGACACGTGCTTAATTCCATCATCTTTGTCATCTTTTGAGTTTTCATTTCAGGTTATACTATATAGGCAGGTGTGTTTTAAGACTTTGAAGTGCCAGTTAATAACTTAGAAAAAAAAACGTACCTTTAAATCAGTACCCCACTGCCTACACCAAATCCTATTGCCATTGGAATTCCCAATCTCACACACTTTCCTCACGATGTCAGGCTGGCTCCTTTTCTTTCTTTCTTTTCAGCTTTTGATGTCAATGTCTTTTGTAAGGAAAATGTCTCTTTTTCCCTTCTCTGCATCTATCAGGAAATATGAGAAAATGCTTAAGAGACCCAAACACTCATATGTTCTCTGTCTTGTCGTTACAGAAACTGTCACTCAATCTGCCCCCGTATTTCCTGGTGAAACAGCTTTTGGTTATTTCTTCTCGGCACCTTGATCAAAGTAGTGTTTTTTGCCACAGCTGCTAGCTTGTATGAATCATTTACCATGGCTGTTTGGCTCTTGAAGTGAGATTTATTGGATTTTTGTCACATTCTAGTCGAAGATTGATTTCAAGGTCTTTTAAGCACATCAAGCTGGAAAAATAAAGATTATTACATACCCTTTTTAGGTTTGGAGTTTAGAGGGCTGATGTTCTTGTGTGACAGTCATTTCCATAGTAAGAGAACTTGAACTTCAAAATGTCACTTGATTTGAAACTGTTTGGAGAGACTTTGTTTTATATTCTGTTTTTGTGTGTAGAGAGCCTCTGACCCACAATTGGTAGAATATTGAGTAGTATTATTAAATTTTCTTCATCCTGAATCCCTCATCTTCCGACAGCCAAAAATCTTATAGCCATGCTGTTTTTCCTTACTAAATGAAAGACGTATGCACAGTAGATCCATTGTCTACCACTAATTCTGCCTTTCATCTTCTCCCTCTGACTTTGTCAGCCTTTCTCATGACACTGGGCACATAGGAATGATGATGCAGAGGAGCCTTCAGATTTGTCTATTTTGCGGGTAGTAAACAGTGGCACATTCAATTATCATGTTTGCAAGACAATCGCCTCTTGCCCAACAATGTCCTTTTTTTAATCTCACCATGTCTCCAACACTCCTTTAACTCTTGAAACACCTGTTAGGCTCCAATGTTTCACATTTTATGTAAACTTGCCTGCGAGCCAACAGAAACTTCAGGCATCATGATCAATCGTGAAGCCATTTGGCAAAGGTTAGAAAGAAGAAAGTATGGCATTTTGTGGGTGATGTATTAATTGATTTAGAGCTGTCCACTCAATGCTCTGGTTCACAACAATTAACCACCCAGAGCGGGAACATTGGATACATTACCTGTGGACAGTGATTATGGAGATTGTTAGACCATATTATCTTCCCATTAATAAATATTAGCATAGGCACATCAGGTATCTGTTTTCTTTATCAGCTTCAATAACATGTTCACTGCCAGAAACAACTACAGTTGTTATTTTTAGAGCTGAATGTAAGCTCAAATGGCAGAGCCAGAAGGGATAAGTAATATTTATTTTGTAGGGCCTTTTAATGAAACATAATCTCCTTTTCACTGTTAACCACACAACAAGTCATTTTTCTATTCAGTTTAATTGCACGTTGAGGTGATGGGAGGGGATTTAGGAGCCCCTTTGTGAAAATATGTAAAAAGGTAAGAAGGAAACATTTATAGGTATTTAGGACGTAGATCTAAAGAATCACAAAGAGGATACGTCTGCTAGTGTGTTGATTAAGCTGCGTTTTCATCGAACTCAAAGTAAATGTGAAGCAACAATCAAATGACAGAAAATAACTGCAAGTGTCTCATTTCGCTTTTTGATTAAGCCTGACACATACTGAATCTGAAATACTTGATCCCTTCACCTCCATCCGAAGACATTGTTTTCCCAAAAGGGGGGCCTAGTTGAAATTAAAGAGGCTCAAGCACCAGGAGAATCTCCTCTTGCAGCCCACCCAATGGCTCTGAAAGGCGACCACTCAGAGTGGCCTCAGCAGGAGAGGAGATTTGGTCAACCTGATTGTAGAGTCCTTCATCAGACCAGAAAAAAAAAGATCCACATAGATAGAGGAAAAACAAACAATAGGATTAAACCTACACATGGCGGGACCGTGCTAAGGGTGACTTGATTGCAAGCGTAAATGGGCTAAGCTATGCCTCTTGTTAGCAGGCAGTCAGGCACTCACACCAGCCGCCCTGGCTTCCCTGACTACTTGGGAGCGAGTTAGGGAAGCAGGGAATTTAGCGTGCTAAACCTCTTCTACAAAAACCTTTCCTCTTAGAAAAGTAGTTATAGTTTGTAAGAGTGAAAGTATAAACACAAGCCTTGAAGGCGGACTGGTGAGAGAGATTGGTTTCGTGTTGAATGATAACATTAATTTCCCTGAACAACCTCCGTTAATTTTCATTAGCCACTTGTTAGCAACCATCTTTTTTAATACAACGTAAAAATTTAAAAAATATCACGCCTTGGTATTACTGCCTGTCTTATGTCATAGAGTAAAACGTGGAATGTCTTGAACTTGTATTAACTACAGACCTTATTTCAGGCATCTTACCAAAAATCTCCCATTCAAAAAAAACTGATTGACTTGAGATGAGGGAAAACGCGAGGTGAAAAAATGCTTACTTATTTGTGGGTTTGAAGGACTGATCCTGCAGTGCAGTCAGCAACACTGTAGGCTGTAAGCCCCCCCTAATAGAACTATTTGTTCTAATTCATTTCGAATGGAGAACGACCAGTTAGGAAACTTATTATCATATGGCATTCGGCTGACAGTTAGTGGAAATATTATCACTCAACAATGATCACTCACTCAGTCAGTCAGTCACTCACGGAACATTCGTGATTATAGGGCTGGTTCCCGCTGCTGCAGGGTCGAGGCGAAAAAAAAGAGAGAGGCCCAATTCCTTGTTTGCATTTCAGCCAAGAACCTACCTAATCAGTTCAGGCATGTTAGGCAGTTAGTATGGCTCATCTGAACTGCAGGTTTCAAGAGGATTCAGAGTGTTGGCCTAAATGTGTCGCAAATGGTAGTGAAGTTCCTTACAAAGGCAGAACACTCATGCAAAGCATATGAACATGTGCATCATAGAGCTAATTGTACTGATGAACTGAGGGGAATTTGCAAGTGGGAGAATGTTCTTAAATCCAACAAAATAAATTGTCAAATTTTATGGAAAAAAAAATAAATTTTGTACTAATTACATTTGAAGAAGTGGCTTAACCAGTCTTCCTCCGTGGTAAAAGAAACATTGTCTGCTTTTGCTTAGTCTGGGTTATAAAGAGGAGTGAAAATCTCTATTGGTATAAACCATAAGTGATGTTTCCTGAAGCTGTGAGGGAAAGCGAGCCATGTTTACATCATTGTTGTGGTTAAAGCTGTTAAAGTTAAGTCTCATCTTTCAGTGAATATGTCAGACTTTGTTGTGAATCCATTCAGATCTGTTCGTATTTGTTGTATGGTGTTTCTCAGTGGTCACTTAAGGATCATTGAACCACACAAAGCGCTAAAATGTTTTGCTTAGACCCTTGTTTATAAGATAAAAGCCTGTACTATAAGCCTTTAATTCTCTGTGTTTGGAAGTTGAAAAATTTTGAATCTCTCCCAGTGTCGGACCTCAGAATTCAATGACATCAGTGGCTTTCTCCCTGCTTGTTCTCCGCTTGTTCTGTGATGAATGCCTTTTGTATTAGTGAGGGTTCAACACAAAGCTAAGAGAGGCCGTGTAGGCTGTGGAGGTTTCATTCAAATTTGCTGTTCCCAGACACATACTAAATGCAGGATGGATGGACACAATATACAAACATCTGTTGAATTAAAATTTGATCTTACCTTACGGTAATATTTAATTATTTAAAGATATAAATTGGACTACAATTATCTCCCCTCACAAATCTATCTAGTACATTAGACTACTCATTATTAATAGAAAGTGACTCCACATAACTTTGTGTTTTTCTCATTAAAAAAAAATAGAAAGATAAGAAACGTAAATAATGGTAATGATATTCAGAAAAACAAACATTCTTAAAACTTCATTCTGTATGTCAGAGCAACCTGCCAGAACAAAATACACGTAAAAGTTTTTTGACAACTTCACAATAAAGGAGTTAAGGAAGAGATGGGAAACCCTTAAGAATCATGAATAATGCACAACTTTGAGCCTATCCACCACCGAGCATAATATGAATCACAACACACTAAATACTATCAGAACAATAGTGGATACTAGACCCTAATAACAGATACTTTCTGCTCCATATACCTACCCAACTCCCATACATTCATGTAAAACTTCTACTAGAAAAAGCTATGAATCACACATTTCCACAACATCCCCTCATATCAAATGGAAGATACAAAATAAATCAGCACACTAACAATAATTTAAGCTATCTGAATTTATCTATCAATCTTCTATGCTAAAAATCAACCGCAAGTCTGCTGTATACTGAAATAAACTAGCAAGATAACTCTAAACATACAAGACAAGCTATCTCAAATAACCGTCTCTACTTTTGAAAAATCCATGAGAAACAGTCAACTCTTCAAACTGGGAAGTGCCGAATCTATGACTCAAGTTCATATTGAGCTCCTAATAGTTCTCAAGAGAAAAATTTCAAATTAAAAGACAAAAATCATGTCTTCAGATCTCTACCCATAAACTTAAACCATATTGAATAAAATTCCACCACAATAAATCACTTAAATTTAATCTAAATTAAATGTCAAGTCCAAATGTGTTCACTCTCTACATACACACATTACTGAACTACAAGCATTACCAACTAGCTACAGAATGTTCATAGATCGTATAAAAACATTTAAACAAAAGTCTATTAGTGAAGAACACAGTCTGCTTTCTTCTCCTGTCATTAACTATACCTTGTATAACTTGGAATATATTAAACGCTATACCTTTCCTCCATCCAACCATGTATTCATTCATGGTATAGTTTCTGTAAGTAAGACATTTCATACTTTATCCATTCATAAGGCATTACGCAGAGTCTGGCCTCAGCACATCACGACATAAGCAAAATAACTTGCTCAACGTTGCCATTCCTTTCCGCCCCCCGCCCCCGCCGCACAGTCCCGTCCTCACACATTAGAAACCAGACAGAAATGACTAAAGAAGCTAATCGGTTCTTATTAAATAGAACGTACAATAGTAAAATCCACTAGACCCCAACTCCACAGAGATCCACTCTCGCATGCGCATATAACCGCTTCGCCCGCGCCTCACTGTTGATCCAACCAAATATTAAAAACACGAGAGCACCACCCACGGAAAGAGTAGCATAGAGGTTGTATTCCACATCCACGCCACTCTCTATCACACCCACCCGTTCCATCAACATCCAGTACTTTTCCATAACAAGAAGCAATACATATGGAAAAAAGAGCGCATGCAAATAGCTAGACTGACAAACCAAAGCAAACCGACGCTAGATATGAATTTCTACCCACAGTAACGAAAAAAGGATGTTTGGTTAAGTAAATACGTTGTTTCACCTTTATTGCCATCTCACAATGCACTTCCAGTAAAAGCAAGCGACACGAGAGAGAACCCACAGACAATGTCACACCAAACAAGAAACAATTTCCCATTTCACAGAAATTTACTTTCTCTCACACAAATGACTAGCATCAAGAGAATGCTAGAATCATATGGAGAATAATATTGCTGATAGAGACTTCGAACAGATTGGCATCTAGAATATAATTCTGATTAATACCAAAACTATTAAGAATATTGAGGTTATTAATCAACAAATCTAACTGTATTTAGGTCAATACGCTGAAAAACTTCTGCATTCTTATACTTTTGAAGGACTTATCACTTCATTCTACTCAAACATAGAATAACCCTCAATACTTATCACCTATAACTCCCACACATTATAGACAGATAGCCACATTATTACTCAATCATTTTTCATTAATATATGTTGACATACTTGACCTTAATGCCAGTACATCTTTCTGTTAGAACACTCCCCTCACAATCCATCATCAAACCACGACCGCCCAGTAAATTGCTAAAATATCTATAGATTCAATAACCTATTCATCAATATTTTAATCGCCCCCCCCAAAACTTACCTTCCATTGGAAAACCCGGAATCTTAGTTCACAAATCTGCCATTCCAGCATTTCTCAAGCCACAAATATACCATAAAGTCCTGCTGCAGCTATGATACCCACACAATCCACTAGCCTACTATCTTGTAGCTCGACTCACCATGATAATCTAAGCAATGTAAAACTAATTATATTAAATATATATTTTGATTAATATGACTAGATATCTGAAATAATTCAATAATGTTTCATAAAATTAAGTCATTTCCACACTTGCATTCTTTTCTACCAATCTTCACGAACTTAATTTTTCTTCACTACTATTATTTAATTCATATTCTCCATAATTAACACCTATGCAACCTTACTCTTACTATTCTAAAGTAAAAAACACATCATAATTTGCGCACTTTCGATACACTTTTCCTAACCCTAAATTTGGGAATATTTATCCATATTTTCTTATAAAAACCAAAAATATCTCCACACATCATGCTCACCAATGCAACATAGGTTTCGCAAATCTTAAATACGTTAGTACAACAAATCTACAATACAAAACAACTAAGATTTAACGCCCCTAACCTATATCCACATGTATTATAGTAAATAATCCCTAAAACCAACAATAAAAAGAAATTTCAAAGAGAAAATAATATGATAAACAGCAAAATTCCCATGGCAACTACAAAATAAAACATAATACTTCTACTAAAACAAACTTATATTATAGTACATCAGAATCTATCTCCAAAAATTTTATGACAAGTATGCAAAGTGTGAATCAAACGCTGATAACAATGAACATCCACATATAGTGTATCAACTTACTTTATCTAAACATATCACTCTAATTCACCTGAAAATTACAGTTATTTTTCATTATTCTCTGCATTATTTTTCCTCTACATTATCTTCTAAAATCTATTGAAAATGCTTTTTTCTTCATGTGCACAAGCAATGGGATGCTCAGCGGTTCAGTATTACACAAGACCCAAACATTTACAATCCATGGAAACACCCACATAAGCATAAACAACAGAAAAACATACTCTCTTTCATCCTTGTCCTTTTACTATCAAGCCTTTCTCCACTCCCTTTTTCATAACCTCATCATCCTTCACGTTTTTGTTTATCAAATACTATCAGAGTATCATAATTTTAAGGTGTAACTCTACCTCCACCTTGTCTAACTAAAAGCAGCCGCCGATTTTAACCCACCTCTCGCACTAACGAAATCATACCCCTAGACCAACAAGCCTAGCATGCAGCTAAACATCATATTTCTTTTCCCAAAACCTGCAATTAACTCTTCAACTGTACTGCAATAGCCCAGATCATCCCACAGCACCCTCTTGTCATACTATATTATGTAAATGTTCAGTTCAGCCAAAATGCTTTCAAAACTAAAAACATATATAAGGTGCCTTACTCTCTGTGATGCTATTTATATGATTTTTATTATTCCATGAATGGGGAGAAAAAAAACATCCCCCAACACCACAACCATGACATTGAAGAAAACTCCAGCCTACAATTACAAGATACTGACAGTACTGTACCACAGTCTTGTGCATCAAAACATTTCCACATTTTTTTTTCATCATACTGAACCCATCCCATCTTCATCCCAACTCATCAAACCTGACATCAGTCTGAATGACCACAAAAACTACCTAATTTTATTCTAAGATCATTTTTCAGACAGCTAAACCAAACTTGTGATGGAATAACAAATACCTAAATCCAATTAAACCGCTAACTCTGAAACCAATTCAAACCAAATTACTCTTGAACAAGCTTTGAACCACAAATAAAACTTCATCATTCAATGCAAAGTCCCACAATGGCGCATAGTTAAAAAGAAAAAATACTAAACCAAAAGCCTAATAAAAACACGTGTTTCTGTCACTTCTAAAAGTCAAGGCTGATAACATGTCAAAACCTTGACAGGCTGTACAAATCTATGGCCCAGCACTATTTCAAAGTAACCCCAACAAAAAAAAGGGAAAAAATATAATCACAAAAAAAAAGAAAAATTGAAAAAAAGACACCTTAATGGTTAATTAACCACTGGATTTTATACACTCAACTTTTAGACTAGAAGATTGATCTCAAAAAAATCCGATACCAAAATGGCCAACAAGACAATTACTTAAAATTAGGGAGGGGAAATGAGAATTCTTTATTTATTTTAACTTCTTCTAAAATTTGTAAGAGTGCTCCAAAAATTAACGAATGTCACACTCACAAAACTATATATGAGTTGGATCAACCATTCTTCGCACCTTTAAAACTACTATATACGAGTGAATTACTCTTGTTCAATATCTCTCTGAGCCGCAAGATAATTAAACCTCTAGGATCAATAGGATCAAAATACACTTATAGAAATGACAACTTAACACATCCACATCCCAACAATACTTTGGACAACACACACTATATCCAAAATCACCTTAACTACTACCAAAAACATAAAAGCACAGAATTTATTACACCTCCTTCTAACTCAAAAACTCTGACAGACTCACCCTTCTATCAACAGAGAATCTCCCCTTCAACACTCTAACAGTCCAACCACACTCTATGCACCTTCATGCATTCTACCGATCTCATTGCACTTACTAATAATGTAGAACTCAAACTTACAACAATCTCCTACTGCATTGATTTATTTTTCCCTTTAATTTGAAAAAACTCCAAATGAAGTAAATGTAAATCAATATTAAATGAAAGGCCCAATAAGGATATATGATATCCAAAATTCACTATCGCACTTAATAATCATCATGCCGCCCTCATCATACAATTGAGTCATTCGCCTCAAGATTTTAAATTTGCAAACATCCCTTGTTTACACAAACTTGGTCGAGACAAACTCATATTGGCACTACTTCTGAAATCCCGTAATATCATGTCACCACATTATCCTCTGCTTGCATCTATACATAGTTGGCCAAAAAGAAGTACCATAAGTGGAGAAAAAACTGATTGAAAAACCCAATACCGTTAATCCTTGAATCATAATAAATCACCAAACTCACTCATTCACTGCAGGTAAAGGGTGTACCTCCAGTAAGCATACCAAATGAAATAAAAGACTAAAACAATAAAATAACAATAATAATAAACAACTAATCAAATCCTATATAAATAATATAATATAATATAATATAATATAAATATATAAATATTAATATAAATAATATAAAAATAATATAATATAATATAGCTTTTAATCCTCCTCCATAACTAAATTTAATTCCAAATCATTCAATTTCTCACTTATAGTAAACAAAATGTCATGCCAAATCACTCAGAAACGGAATGCAATATCGCATAGGAATCTTGTATGCTTACCGCCATCTGACCGCCCAAATCGACGGCAAGCCGTTTCTTGCACCCATTCCAATGAGGTATCAATTTTAACTACCGGCTCTCACGTTCGTGCAAATATTGCAACCAATCACACTAATTAAAGTTTGCAGCACCAGTGTAACCGCTGAGGTTAAAAAAGCAAAACACGCCGCCCCCCGGAACACATTCACTATGGTGCCCGGCCTTCACCGGCTACACCAAGTCGCGATTATCTTAGCAACAAATAACATATCCTTCCGAACGCTGGTACGGTCTCGGGGAATCCCTCGACTCCATCACCCTGCGGAAATGAGAAAAAACACAAAAACTCGGCCCACCCCCCAATCATATGTAAGCGATTGAGCGACACTTGACAAGATCCGCCCGACGCTGCCCTTTACCCCGACGACTTGTTGTGGACAGGCACGGAGCGTGCCTCCCCGATCAGCTAGAGCCACATCTCGCGCCAAACACTATCCCGTGGCTTCACTAGCGCGGCTATCGCCATCGACCGAGAGACACTCCCTCTTGGCGAGCCAGCCCGGAAGCCACCCTCGTACGGACCTACCGCACCCAAACCCCGCACCCCAGAAGTACTCACGCAACCACAGAAGTTCACCGTACTGCCCGAATCCACCACACACGTGCCGAGAAACAGCATCTGAAACAAGACGCTGCGAGTCTCATCCCTAACTTCATTACGATGACCCTTTATCACACCGGGAAAAGCACCAGAGACACCAGGTCCATACGGCAAGACGCACCAGAAGAAAGACACACGGCGAGATATCACCAAGCACCCCACTTATGGAAACTCACACCACACAATACCCAATTCACTATCAAATCTACCTGATCCACCGCAGGAGTGCACTATCCATCGCTGACACAGCGGAAGGCTCAGGCATGTGAGGAGCTCGACCTGTACGAAGAGATGCGAAAAGGAAAGCACTAATAGAGTGCTGAATGAATAAAGAGTGGGGCGCGGCAGGTAACACACGCGTGCCAGACAAGCCTTGTCTAGAACACCGCCCAACAGAACATTAAGAGCAGTAAACAACACAACACCAGACCTCAATACATCAATACGACAGAAAAACACCAAGGGAATTAGAAGTCACAAGTGAGGCCACAAAAGTAATATGGCATCTTCACGCTGGCGGTCGCTAAGACGAAATGAAACAGTACAACCCACAAGAACATAACACAACACAAGACACAAGTTCAGAGCAAGAAACCACCAAACAAAGCAGAACCAACACCAAAGTATGACAAATATAATGAACAATAAACCAATGTCAATCAAACATAAAATACGTTAACCCCTAAAAATGATGTGATATCAAACCTAAAGCGGACCAAGATCGGATGAAACCGAGGCTCCCAAAAGCAGCCACATGATTTAGACACACTGCCACTCTTGACGAAGAGGAATGTGCGCTTGGTTTTATGAAAACACACTCTCGCCAATGTTTATTTCCTCCAACCCGACTGCCAAGAAATATAAGGGCACCGAGAGAAGCGTAGAGGCAGAGTAGTAAGGACTTTATCACCAATAAAACCAGCGCGCAACACGAGCACTGAAAAAACAAAAAAATAAAAGACACAAAAACGGCCAAATCCCAAACGAAAGTTAAACACACAAAATGCCTCAAATGAACCTTATTTATTATCACCCCTCAAGCAACCCCAAGAAAAGATACAAAACCATTAATCACCACCCAGATTGAAAACCGATCATCCATGTGTCCTAAGGCACGGGTACCTCCAACCAAGTAAGCCCCTTGTCCACCAAGAATGAAGAACGACAAACCCTCCTGTCTTTGTCATGCTTGGCTGGAACAAATGTAACAGTTTCTATTTCCAAGGAAGCTTTTCACCAGGACCAACATCCACCATAATTCAAATGTCCTAAACTTATCTTTATTCCTCACCTGGATTGCCTGAACACAACAATGTATACTACAAGACCCGAGTCGCCGTTGCAGACTGCAGAAATTCCCAGACCACCTAAAATGAAACAGTAACGCAGACCCCTATCCCCTGCCATGTCCCAGCTGAACCATCTGAGACCTTATGTCTCAGCATTTACAGGGAAGTTTGTAAACCCAGCCTGCCCCACCCAGTCGCTTACTTCTGCTGAGGCTGTCCTGAGACAGACACATCATTTGACTTTACCGAAACAAATACAACTGGTGTTTCAAACCGGCGCATAGAATAATAGGAGCTAGATTAGGAACGAAATAGTTCAGCACGGATTAGCATGTTACCATTAATGACATAATATAAACCATAGACATATATTACAAACTGGGTGTAAAATTTAAACCACAGGTTTGATTAGATTAAAAAAACGAGGATGTGTTTTTTAGCAGGCCATTGTTTCACAAATAAAGTAATAATGATGCACGTTTATTGTATAAGGCAAAATACACAATGAAAAGGCTCTGTTCAGGGGCTTTCTTACATGATGGACGTGCCACATTGTTCTGTTTCCTCGACAAGCTAGGTAGATCTCCTACTTCTGACGCAGCGATCCAGGTCAAATGGCTTAACCCTGTCTAACCCTATGGGCCACCCTGGAGACCCAACTACCACAGCTCACCAGGCA